>NW_022436971.1:1114834-1516353 GCF_009761245.1 Sapajus apella | reverse complement strand
TTTCTTTCTTTCTTTTTTTGAGGTGGAGTTTCAGTCTTATTGCCCAGGCTGGAGTGCAATGGCACGATCTTGGCTCACCACAACCTTCACTTCCTGGGTTCAAGTGATTCTCCTGCCTTAGCCTTCCGAGTAGCTGGGATTATAGGCACCCACCACCACACCTGGCTAATTTTGTATTTTTAGTAGAGATGGGGTTTCTTCATGTTGGTTAGGCTGGTCTCGAACTTCTAACCTCAGGTGATCTGCCTGCATTGGCCTTCCAAAGGGCTGGGATTACAGGCGTGAGCCACCGTGCCCAGCCCAGCTAAGCACTTCCATTCTCCCCTTTATGACTTGAATACCAGTCGACTGCCCTGTATAGTGTTTCTTATGTTGGAATCATCCAGAAGGTCCTCTTAGATAGGGTCTGCAAGATGACTCAAGCCCGGCTTTCTTCCTCATGTCCATCTGGTACAAACTTCCCCTCTGTTTCTGCAAGTGTGGCTAGTTCCTTCTGGGACCCGTGGCTTTGGTCTATAGCCACCCACCAGCCTTCTACTGAAGAATTTTTTCCAGTGATATCAGAAGGCAGCCTCTCTGTCCCTTCTCTTAGGAGGCCTGGAGATTGGTGAAAGTCCACTCATGGCAGAACTGGCATGAGGCCACTCTCTTTGCAAGTCCTGCCTAGGCAGTCTTGTACCTCACTTCAGATGTAGAGGGGGGGCTGAAACCTATTGTTCTCAGCTTTGGAGCCTCAGCCAAAGCTGAGAAAGGAAAAGCCCTATTTTAACATGCTGTTACATTCCTTTAAAAACATCACATATTGTTTTGTTTTGGTTTAATTAACTGTTCCAAGTTTTTTTTTTTTTTCTTTTTTTTTGAGATGGACTCTTGCTCTTGCCCAGGCTGGAGTGCAATAATGTGACCTTGGCTTATTGCAACCTCCACCTCCCGGGTTCAAGCGATTCTTCTGCCTTAGCCTCCCGAGTAGCTGGGATTACAGGTGTGGGCCAACACATCTGGCTAATTTTTGTATTTTTAGTAGAGACAGGATTTCACCATGTTGGCCAGGTTGGTCTTGAACTCCTGACCTCAGGTGATCCACTCACCTCTGTCTCCCAAAGTGCTAGGATTACAGGCGTGAGCCACCACACCAGGCCCTAACTGTTCCAAGTTTACGATGTTTGATTTTTGAAGTCCAGACACAGAACAGACATTTAAGTGAATCACTAAACCCCCAGAATTTTGCAAATGAAGAAGCAAAACCCAGGGAAGTTCACTGACTTATGAAAGATCACACAGCTGGTAATGATTGAACCAGAATTTGATCCTAGATCTTTGGCTTCCAGATCTTATGTTCTTCCTACCACATTGCCCTGCCTAAAATGCCTCTCCTTTAAAGGTACCAGAGACATTTGCTCCTGATAAAGCTACTTGTATGTAAGCGTCAATTGAAAATAATATAAACTTTTAATGATTTTTTTAAAAGCCTAGTGCTAGGTGCAGTGGTGTATGCCTGTAGTCCGAGCTACTCAGGAAGCTGAGCACAGCCCAGGAGTTCGAATCCAGCCTGGGCAACATAGCAAGACCCCATCTCTTTATTTAAAATAAAAGCATATGATCTAAATGCTGTGATTATGGTGATAATGGATGATTTTAATTTTTCTTTTTTTTCTTTCTTTTTTTTTTTTATAAAGATGGAGTTTCACCATGTTGGTCAGGCTGGTCTTGAACTCCTGACCTCAGGTGATCCACCTGCCTTGGCCTCCAAAGTGCTTGGATTACAGGCATGAGCCACCATGCCCGGCCTGATTTTAATTTTTCGTTTATCTATGTTTTCTAAGCTTTCTATGAGAATTATATATTTCTTGTTTCCTATGATCCATGTTAGAGGGGGAAAAAAAAGAGAATTATATATTTCTTTTTTTGTAAGGAAACAAAACAAGCTAGGCACAGTGGCTCAGATCTGTAGTCCCAGCACTTTGGGAGGCCGAGGCGGGTGGATCATGAGGTCAGGATTTCGAGATCAGCCTGGCCAATATGGTGACACCCAGTCTCTACTAAAAATACAAAAATTAGCTGGGAGTGGTGGTACCATGCCTGTAGTCCCAGCTACTCAGGAGGCTGAGGCAAAAGAATCACTTGAATCCGGGAGGCAGGGGTTGCAGTGAGCTGAGATCGCGCCACTGCACTACAGCTTGGGCGACAGAGTGAGATTCTATCTCAAAAAAAAAAAAAAAAAAAACCCATATAAAATTACTCTTTTTCATGTAGGTCTCTATTTTAGAAAGCAATTCCATATAAATGAAAACAAAACTGCATCTATCCAGTTTCGGAAAGTCTGTTAGAGTAGAATAATAAGGCCTGACTTACAGTCCTGGCTCTTGCTAACTGTGTAACCTTGAGTTAGTCCCTTGACCCTTGAGATTTATTTTATTAAATGTAGTGTGGGGAGCCTGGATGGTACAAAATCTAAGCTATTTTCTAATTCTGAAAATAAAATTTTTTTCTTAGAAGGCTCCTAAGGAGGAATTATGAAAACTTACATAAAAGCCTCAAAATATAAAGCTCCATGTACAGTTACAGCAATAAAGGACCATGACTTCTCATTCCTACCACGAGCCTTCCAGTCAAGCGAGATCAGCTGCATCGTTTTACCCAAGCAAAGCACTTCTCACTTTGAAGACCCTGGATGTTTTCACTGATCCTCCCACCTCCTCCATGAAGTCCCCGACTACTCCAGTCCTCATCGGCCCACCTTACAGTCCCTACAGACTTTGAGCCTACACGACACCATTTAGCTAATCGTTTGATGCTCTTCTGTGTTGCACACTGTGATTTCTTGCGTATTCAACTTTTATTTAAGAGACAGTCTTGCTCTGTCGCCCGGACTGGAGTGCAGTAGCATGATCCTAGCTCCCTGTAGCCTCGAACTCCTGGGCTCAAATGATCCTCCTGCCTCAGCCCCCTCGAGGAGCTGGGACTACAAATGCATGCCACCATGCCTGGCTAAGTTTTTCTTATTTTGCATTTTGTACAGATGGGATCTTGCTATGTTACCCAGACTGGTCTCAAATTCCGGAGCTCAAGCAATCCTCCTAAAGCACTGGGATTACAGGTGTGAGCCACTATGCCCAGTCTGTATTTGACGTTTTTCTCCAAGGCATTGCCTGCAGACAGCAACCATGCTCACTGTGTCTGTTTTCCCCCTACCCTTGCTCAACATAGGCTGAGCCCTCCCGGGACCCTCTGTGTATGTTTGTGAGTGAGAAGTGTCTGTTAGAAGGAGGGGGGTCTAAAAGGTTCAGTTAGAGACTCAAGATCTGTGAGGTTCCCAGCTGTCCTTGGAGCAAGGTGCCCTCCACAGCCAGCCTACAGTCTAGGAGACAGTGAAGTTGATTCTTTTTTCTCCAGCTTCCTTTGGGTCTTTCCCCAACCTGGCCTTGGCCAAGGCTGATTCTGGGTTGCTTTTCTGTTGCTATTCCTCCCTGGAATTGGACCCAGAGTTTGAACCTCCCCTGGAAAAGGGATCACAAGTCTCTCCTTACACTGCTGGCTACAGGTCACCTTCCGTAGGCCAGGCCTAGGGGGTGGAGCACTAAACTATCTGGGCCTCTTGGCTGAGAAGGCCAAAACACTCACCATCAGCTTTGCTATTTTCTTTCTCCCCAGGACCTGGGGAGAAAGGAGGAAGAGCCGCTTCTCTTGTCACTCTTTGGCTGGCCTCATCCATTCCTCTTCCATCCTTCACGCCTCCTCCTCTCTCTGTGCCACAGTCCCCATTTTCTTCTGCCTGACCACTGTCCCTCTGACAGTCTTTCTGACGTCCAGAGTTCATTTTCAGGCCTCTCTTCTTCACCCACTCTCCTTTCCCACCTAGACCCAGCTCTGGCCCTCTCTGTCAGCCCACCTTTCTGTTTCTGCCTGTTTCTACTGTTCTCTGTCCACAGAGCAAACGGGACAGGGAGGTGGTGCCACCTTTGTGGGCCAGGCAGGGAGCTGGGTGATTTTTAAGCGTTTTTCTCATTTTAAGGGCTAGGTGACAGAATGGTTGCCTGACGCCGCACCTCAGAGGCTGGTCTGGGGTCTCCCAGGAGTCGTCTCACTCTCCGGCCCACAGCACTGGGGGCGAGGTGGTGGCAGTCCTGGCATCAGACCTCGTCGTTAGGGGAGTAGCTGCGGCCCTCTGAAGCAGGCCGTGCCCGCGCCATTGCTGGGTGAGGAGCTCTCCCGTCAGCCCTTTCGAGCTCACCGCCTCAAGTTGCACATCCAAAGTGAAATGTGGGTGTTTTAATCACTGAAGAGAATCCTTAATACTGCTCCTTCAGCACAGAGCCATCTCTCCCGTGCCAGGAACCGCGGGGAGCCTATTGCTTTCCGTCCTGAACTGGATCCAGAAGCGTTAGGTGAGGCTCAGTACAATTTTCAGTTGTTATCATGGGAGGCCCTTAGAGAGCTTCTCAATTCTAGCAATTAGCCACACAGGGGTCAACCAAGTGTTCTCAGCTCTAATTAACAGCTGTGTTGAATCTGGGACACATACAATTCCTTTGGGGATGCGCTCTTCAAACAGAAACAAAGCCAGAATGGCAAGCTCTTTCCTCCTTATCAGAGGCTATGAAGTCTGAAAATGACTGCTGAGGGGATTCTTAATGAAAATACCGGGAAGCTGAGTGGCCTCTGGGCTGAATGTATGAATTTAAAGGCAAAAAGACAATCTCAGCTCGACTATGAAGTTATTTAGTAGGGCTCAGAAGGCTCCAGGGAGCGCTGGGGGAATTAGGTGCCTCTCAGCTCCACTCCCTGAGCCCAGTACACCCAGCAGGCTACATGATAATCATCACCACACAAATCAAAGGCTTGCTCTCTGGCTTCAAAAGGAAAAGAAACAGGAACAGGATACTTTGTGTTGGGACTCCTGCTCTGAGCGGGAACTATGCTGATGCCTGTTCAAGTTGTTCCCTGGGTATTTTGGCTTCTTGCCCTGCCTGACAGCTGCAGGAGTTCTGTAAGAAATCTGAGGGAGAATTTCCTTTGCAACCATGACTGAGAACCCAGGATCAAGAGCTTTGCAGACTGAAAAGACATTACCCTTCAAATATCCCAAGCCATCTATTAGGGTCAGCAAGCAGCCGGCAAAAAGCAGGGCAGCTGGCGGTCCAGCCCTGGGTGGAGAAAATGGATTCCATTGGGAAGGAGCCAGTTGAACTTTTCTTTACTCACTGAGAGCAAATGCACAGAGGCATTTAAAAATAAGTACATGTTCATACTGGAATATTTCATATGAACGGAAACCTTACCTAAGGCCCCAGATCAGCAAATGTTAACTTCGTGTCACATTTATTTCACAACTTTTTCTAAATAATTTGTGTATAGATTAGAGCCTACCCCTCCTTCCCCTGGCCCCACTCCCCATTCCCATCCTGAGGTTAGTAGGTGTTTTTCTATGTAAACCACAACCAGGGGTTTATATTCCTTTTTTTTTTTGGCATGAAGACTCGCTCTGTCACCAGGCTAGCACGATCTCGGCTCACAAACTCACCTCCTGGGTTCAAGCAATTCTCCTGCCTCAGCCTCCTGAGTAGTTGGGACCACAGGCGCACGCCACCACACCCAGCTAATTTTTATATTTTTAGTAGAGATCGGGTTTCACTGTGTTGGCCAGGATGGTCTTGATCTCCTGACCTCGTGATTCACCCACCTCAGCCTCCCAAAGTGCTGGGATTACAGGCGTGAGCCACCGCACCTGGCCTATATTTTTATTCCATACTGATGCATCTGTAAACAATGGTATCCTCCTCTCAGTTTTTGAAATATAAGTGGTATCATTTTGTACCTCTCTTTTGCAAAGTGTTTTGATTTCTCTCAACATGTTTCAGAATCAGCCTTATTAATACATGTAAATCTTTGAAAATTTATTTATTTATTTATTGAGACAGAGTCATGCTCTGTTGCTCAGGCTGGAGTGCAGTGACACAATCTCGGCTGACTGCAACCTCCGCCTCCTGGGTTCAAGCAATTCTCCTGCCTCAGCCTCATGAGTAGCTGGGACTACAGCCGCATGCCACCATGCCTGGCTAATTTTTATACTTTTAGTAGAGTCAAGGTTTTGCCATGTTGGCTAGGCTAGTCTCGAACTCCTGACATCAGGTGATCCTCCCACCTTGGCTGCCTAACATGCTGGGATTACAGGTGTGAGCCACTGCGCCCAGTCAATACATGTAAAACTAGCACATTCATTTTTAACTTTAAAAATGTATTTTATTATATGACTGTATCAAAAGGTAGTCATCCATACTGTTATTGATAGACATTAATTTAATTTGGGGGGTAATCACAAACATTGTTGCAATGAATAGTTTTGTATGTTTCTCTTGGGAGATGTGGGAGATTTTTTTTCTCTAGGGAAATCATTCTCAAAGTTTCACTAAGGACTCCAAGTAGCTTTTGTTGACATGGATTATATCCATTGATATTTATAGTGTTCAAAGTTAAAACTGAGAAATTTGAAAATATTTATTTATTATTTCATTAAAAAATCATAAACCCATCATATTTTAACACAAATAACATGCTTTTTAATGAAAAATAACTATATTTTGCCAAACCAAGAAAATTAATGTGAAGAGGGGCATTGTTTTATGTTTTTGTAAATCTCTTTCATGTCTGGCTTAATAGAAGTCAGCTGCAAGTCTCATATCTGCCTCTCCTTTCAATGTGTTGCAACATGTTTTCTGGTTAAAGTATATGAAGAAACACAGGCCTCACACGGATATGCAGTTGTGAAAGAATAGTATTCTAATAGCCTCTATAATTTGGGATATTCTTTATCAAAAAACCTAAATCAAAAGTTAGCAAATAATAGTTTCTTAAAGATTAGTTGCAATGTTGGAAACTGAAATTGTATCAATGTATTTCTTATGCTCTATTATATTAAAACCTATTGATCTTTCTTGGTCATTTAGAAAATATTGATTCACTGAATTATACATGTCTTACAAATGTTGACAGATTTTATTCTACAGTATCAAAAACCCACATTTACTTAAAGCACCACTGATGTAATCATAAAGGTTTTTAAAAATTGGGAAACCATCAAGTTCATGGTAGTGGACATAAGTTTTCAAAAAATCTAATTTTTGCTTGAAAGCTCAAAATTTATCATTGGCAACAGATGCAGTCAGTCGCTTTCCTTGAAGTGACAGGCTCATTTTGTTCATTTTTTTGAGAAAAATGCCTGCCAAATTCTCAAGTCTGAATAACTATAGTTTGTCAGTCTTTCTTTCAAATAAAAATGGTGTTCCGGGAAAAAGTGGCTAGTTCAGCTCATAGCCCAAAACAATGCACAAGCACTTTTCCTTGCGAGAAGAACCATCAGTCCTTGGTGTGCAAAAGTGCTTTCTGTGTCTTTCCCATTTAATTACACAGAACATTAAATATTAAAAAGACACGTACTCAAGAGGCCAGGCGTGGTGGCTCACGCCTATAATCCTAATACTTTGCGAGGCTGAAATGGGAGGACCACTTAAGGCCAGGAGTTTGAAACCAGCCTGGTCAACATACTGAGACCCCATCTCTATTCAATTTATTTATAATAAATAATAAAGATAATAAATTATAATAGTTTATTATTAAATAACAATAAGTAAAATAAAATTTAAAATAATAAGACATCTACTCAAGAGCTGAGATGTAGTAAGTTTCACCAGTGATTTTTACCGCTGCATCTGAGTTGTTGGAGGCTCAACGTGGACACACTTGAGAGTTGAAAACTCCAGGAGGGTTCAGTCTTGGTGGGGCCCCACACTTTTGTGAGCTTTACTTCTAGGAGCCGTCCACAGTCTCATGGTGAGCACTGGAGGTGAATCCCCTGTGCTTCTGGCAGGGAGAGGGGCAAAGTAACCTTTCGAAATATTCTCAGAACATTCTATTCTCCTTCACAAGGCCAGCCCTCAAGAGAAACTGTTTTAGCAGAGCCTAACTGACTGGGGTTTTAGCAGAGACTGACTAACCTGAAGGAGGGGAAATCCTCAATTCTGGCCCCTCCAGCCTTCTTGTGTCACTTAACGAGGGAATTAAAAGAAAACAAAGCTGGGAAGAACTTGTGAAGGTCAGGACACGGGCACAGACTCACTAAAAGATTGAGAGCTAATCCTTGGTCTATAAAACCCATCCCTTCTTCCAACACCTTCCCAACACATCAACAGGTAAGGGAACGGGAAGACCGCTGAACGAATGGCACGCCTTAGACACTACTTAAGAAATCTCTAGGGAAAACCTAAAGCCAACAGGGGAGGAAGAAACAAAGACACCAGAGGAAATGTTGGCCTCTGACACCTACAGCTGCAGCAAACAGAAAATAAAGCCTAACTCCCAACTAGATCAACATAAAACCTCGCAGGAAAGGGCTGTCCATTTCAGTTCCTTTTAATCAATATCACGTCTGGTTTACAACAAAAAATTACAAGACATGCTAAGATGCAAAAACACAGTTTGAAGAGACAGAGGAAGCATGGAAACCAGAATTCTGATATGGCAGAGATGTTGGAATTATTAGACGTGGAATTTAAAAACAATTATGATTAATGTGCTATGATAGTTTTATTTCTGTGGTTCTAATCTGACCCATCTTGTTTGATTCTTGTGCCGATCTCCAGTACAAAGTTAAATGGAAGTGGGGATAGCAGACTTCTTTGTCTTTTTTTCCCTGAATTTAAAAATGTTTCCAAAATTTCACTGTTTTTTTTTTTTTCTTCTTTTTTTTTTTTTTAAGATGGGGTCTCAGTCTGTCACACAGGCTGGAGTACAGTGGAGCAGTCACGGCTCACCACAGCCTTGACCACCTGGGCTCAAGCAATTCTCCGCCACTTTCTTTGTATTATTATTATGTAATAATACTCTTTCCACAAGTAATATCTTTTCTTTAATGTTTACTCTGTTAATAATAATATTGGCATATCTGATTTTTAAGAGATATGTATTTTCCTCATTTTTTCCATCGCTTTGCTATCATCACTAAATGGCAGGGCATTATTATTTTTTTAAATTCAATCTGAGAATTGTAGACTATGTTTTTGTCAAGACAGTGTCTCGCTTTGTTACCCAGGCTGGAGTGCAGTGGTGCAATCACAGCTCACTGCTACTTTGACTTCCTGGGCTCCAGTGATCCTCCCATCTCAGCCTCCTGAGTAGTTAGGACCACAAGCATATGCCACCACACCTGGCTAAATTTTTTTGTAGTGGTGGGATCTCACTATGTTACGCATGCTGGCCTCAAATTCTGAGCTCAAACAATCCTCCTACCTTGGCCTCACAAAGTGCTGCGATTACAGGCATGAGCCACCCTGCCCAGCCTGTATACTTTTAATAGACAGAAATAATCTCTCTTCTTTTACTTTGATCACTGATATACTTGGTATTAATTTTAGCAAGTTATTTTGTATTTTCTGTTTGCCAGACTCATTGTTTGCTTCTCTTTTTCTCTTTTCCTGTTGTCTATTGTTTTAATTCTTTTTTTTTTTTTTTTTTTGAGATGGAGTCTTGCTCTGTAGCCCAGGCTGGAGTGCAGTGGCACGATCTTGTCTCACTGCAACCTCTGCCTCCCGGGTCCCAGTTCAAGCAATTCTCCTACCTCAGCCTCCCAAGTAGCTGGGATTACAGGCACAAGCCACCATGCCCAGCTAATTTTTGTATTTTTTAGTAGAGATGGGGTTTCACCATGTGGGCCAGTCTGGTCTTGAACTCTTGACCTTGTGATCCTCCCACATCGGCCTCCCAAAGTGCTGGGGTTACAGGCGTGAGCCACCACACCTGGCTTGTTTTGATTCTTTTAAGTCCTCTTTTCTTCTTTGTTGCTTCAGAAGTTACATATTCTATATCTGTATTTTTAGAGGCTTTTTTGTTATTGTTAATATTTAACATGTACATTTGCCTTAACAATGCTTAAAGTTACTCAAGAGTTCTCTCCTCTTGATAGACCAAGCCGGTTGGCCAGGCCGTTCTCAAACTCCTGACCTCAAGTGATCCGCCCGCCTCAGCCTCTCAAAGTGCTAGGATTACAGGCATGAGCCACCACGCCCTTAGATTCTTTAAATTTGATCTCCCCTATTTTCTATTTGATATGTTATTCTTGATTGCTATTTTACTTACCAATCAATAATTTCTGATGTTTCTATAATTTCAATTGTTTCTAACCCCAAATTGCTTTTCAATATTATTACTGTTGTTTTTACAATTAAGATTTGTACAGATTTAGTTTACATGTTTACCCATTTATCTCTTAACTTTTTTTTTTTTGGCATCTCACTTAATCATTTTTGTTTTAATTTTTTCTTCTGGTACTCCAGGAAGAAACAATTTTCATAGATCTCCAGTGATACCCTGTAAATAATAAACATTTTTTATTCCTCTGAAAATATTCTCATTTTAGCCTTATTTTAAAAGATACTTTAGTTATGAATATGATTTTAGCTTAAATAGTTATATTCTCTTAGTTCTTTGAAGATATCATCAAGTCTTTGAGATGCTATTGCTGCTGATGAGAAATCTGTTGTCAGTCTAATAGTTATTATTTTGTAGTCATATGTCTTTTGTTTTTGGTTGCTTTTGAGACTTTATCTCCGATATTCTGTAGTTTTACCATTATTTGTGTGTGTTTTTCAGCTTGTTCCTTCAATGTAAGGACTTAGATCTTTTTTATAAATATGGAAATATTTGATCTATTATTTCTTTAAACATTGCCTAGCTCTCTATCTTCTCCTTCAGGAACTCCTATTAGAGGTAAATAGTATTTTCTGATTATGTCCTGTATATCTCTTAACTTTTCTCATACATTAACCATTCCCATTAATTCCTTTGTACTGGATTCTCTGTGATTTATTCAAATCTGTTCTTCAGTTAAGGAATTCTCACTTCAGCTATGTCTAACCTGCTGCTTAACTTGTTGTTTAAACTTTTCATTTCAGTGACTGTCATTTTTATTTCTTAAAATTATATCTGTATTTTTAAAAAATCTGCCTAGGTTTTTTTTAGTATGGTTTCTTTTTTCCTTACATGTCTTTAATCATTTATTTAATTCATGCTTCACCAGCTTTATAAGCATGTTTATGTGTGTGCATGTGCATGGAGTTTTAAGAAATTTTATTGCATGTATACCTTTGGGAGTTTTTTGGGTTTTCTTGGAGACACGTCTCACTCTGTCACCCAGGCTGGAGTGCTGTGGCGTGATCATGGTTCACTGTAGCCTCAACCTTCCCCAGTTCAAGCAATTCTCCTGCCTTAGCCTCCTGAGTAGCCAGGACTACAGGCGCATGCCACCACACCTGGCTAATTTTTTTGTGCTTTTTGTAGAGACAGGGTTTCACCATGTTGCCCTGGCTAGTCTCGAACTCCTGGGCTCCTGGGCTCAAGACCCACCTTCACCTCCCAAAGGTGAGCCACCGTGCTCGGCCAAATGTATGTCTTTGTGTAACCACCACCACAATCAAGATGCAGAACTGTTCTATCACCACAAGGCTCCACATGCTTCCCCTTTAGATCCATAAGCACTTGCCTCATGCTTCTACTTTATCCCCAACCCTTGGCAACCACTAATCTGTTCTCTGTTTGTATAATTTTATTTATTTATTTATTTTTGAAGCGGAGATTCACTCTTGTTGCCTAGGCTGGAGTGCAATGGCATGATCTCAGCTCACTGTAACCTCTGCTTCCCAGGTTCAAGCAATTCTCCTACCTCAGTCTCCTGAGTAACTGGGATTACAGGCATGTGCCACCATGCCCGGCTAATTTTTTGTATTTTTAGTAGGGACAAGGTTTCTCCATGTTGGCCAGGCTGGTCTCAAACTCCTGACCTCAGGTGATCCACCCACCTGGGCTTCCCAAAGTTCTGGGATTATAGGCATGAGCCACCGTACCCAGCCATTATTTCAAGAATGTTATGTGAGTGGAATAATACAGCATATAACCTATGGACGTTAGCTTTTTTTAGTCAGCATAATTCCCTAGAGATCCATTCAAGTTCTATGTAGCAATAATTTACTCCATTTATTTATATATTTAGAGACAGAGTCTCACTCTGTTGCCCAGGCTGGTGTGCAGTGGCACCATCTCAGCTCACTGCAACCTCTGCCTCTTGGGTTCAAGCGATTCTCCCACCTCAGCCTCCCAACTAGCTGGGACTACAGGTGTGCACCAACACGCCCAGGTAATATTTGTATTTTTAGTAGAAATGGGGTTTCACCATTTTAGCCAGGCTGGTGTTGAACTTCTGACCGCAAGTGATCTGCCTGCCTTGGCCTCCCAAAGTGCTGGTATTATAGGCGTGAGCCACCGCACCTAGCCCTCTATTTATTTTCCAATGAAATATATGTTCATATCTTTTGCCCATTTTAAAATTGGAGAGAGTTCCTGCATGTTCTAGATACAAGTACTTTGTTGGACACATGGTTTGCAAATATTTTCTTCCAGTCTATGGCTTATCTTTTAATCACCCTCACAGAAGTTACAGAGCAGAAGTTTTAGAAGTTTCAAATTTTGATGGGATCCAATTTATCAATTTTTCCTTTTATGAACCATTCATTTGATGTCAACTCCTTAATAATTGTAACCTAAATAGATATTTCAGTTAGTAAGTAGTCTCCTTCCAATTTGCTGTTATAGCTAGTTCTTAGGATACGAATTCCTCCCATCGTTGTGCATATGAGCACTCCCTCGTGCTGGTTCGTTCATTCATCTCTTTTATATTTTAGGAACATTTGAAAAAGGTGTTCTTTTTCCTTCATCTTAGTGCCCCGAACTGTGAGTGTCAATCTGTTTTAATGTTTCCTCTTTCCAGGGCTTAAGAAATTTTACAGATCCTGGACTAGTTTGGGGATTTCTATACTTTAGAGGCATGAAACATATGGACCCAACTTCCTCATTTGGTCAGTCTGGGGTTTTTCCCCTATTGGATACGTTATTCACCTCATATCAGGTACAGAGCTACTTTGTAACTTTTGTGGACCATTGGAATAATTTTTAAAATTTTTTCATCATGGACTTATCAAGAGCTAAGCAAGACTTAGCAGAATCCCAGTTCCAACACCTTGTCAAGTCCATAGCCCTGTGGTTTTTTGCCCCTGTGTGACTGTTTAATCGCCAACCTCCAGCCCTAAGGTCCAATATCCACTTTTCCAGTTTACTATGGCATAACTGGATTTACTGCACTAATTTGGTTCACTCTGTTTTTGGCATTTGTGGTTTCCATTTTTGTTTTCTTTCTTTCTCTCAATCTTGACTATGTAATTAAATTTTCATATTATTTTATAAAGCATTTTAGTATACTTATAGTGAGAGTTAGTTCACATTAGCATAATATCCCATGTTGTCTAAACCAAAACAATCCATGTAAGTGTTTTAATCTTGAAGAAAATTACATATAATTTGAGTACAGAGGATGAAAACTTCAGAATTAAAAAAAAAGAGAGATAAGATAAACAGTGAAGTTAAAATGAAATATTTGACAGGGGAGCCCCTCATATTTCTCTATCCATTAAGGTACAGGTTTGGACAGAAAGCACAAACTTTTCTTTGATCTTTCTGATTGTTTTTTTCTCTGATCTCATTTCTACCACCCTTCACTTTAATAGACTTTTTCCCTTTGATTTCCCAGGATATGCTCAATGTAAAGTGTTCTGGCCTTCTCCTGAGCTTTGTTTTCTGAATTTTCCTCCTCACGCCCTCTCATCCCCAATCCTGAGTTATAATTTTAGACCTCTTGTTCTAACTTGACAACTAGTTTCTTATTACCAAGCCATTTCCCATGCCTATCATTGGCCAGGATAAACCAGGCTTATCTCAACAATTCCAGTGCTAATTTTATATCTTTAATCCTCAAATTGCTTGCTGTTCTTAGTCCCCAACATTTTCATGCCAAAAAGTTTGCATAAAGTTAGTCACTTTATGGAGAGAATGTTGACAAATGGAAGGAATGTGGACAATTCTCTATTATCATAATTAAAGTGGAAGTGGAAGACCTTGTGTTGTGAAATAAAACCATTTCTTCATTTGCATATTTAGTTTTTTTCAAGTCCACACACATTTCTACTTCTCTATTTTGTGTAAACAATGGTGCTTCCTTTTTTTTTTTTTTTTAAGAGATAAAATCTCTATCACCCAGGCAGCCTCACCTTGAACTCCTGGGATCAAGCAATCCCCCTGCCTCATCTTCCATAGTAATGGGACTTCAAGACAAGCCACTGTGCCTGGCTATTTTTTTTATTTTTAATTTTTAGAGATTGGGGTCTCACCTCATTGCCCAGGCTGGTGCTTCTGATTGAAGTCTTCCAAAGGATTTTTATTGCATTTAGATTGAAGTTTAAATTTCTCACAGTGGCCTACAAGGACTTACATGATCTGGACCTTGCCTAGTCTTCATACACAACTCTGTGTCTTCCTTTCAGTGGGTAGATTCAGGTATTCTTTTATTTCTAGACATTTTTATTAGATAATTATACTTTTAGATATTGGTTCTGGTTTAATGCTTTGTTTTTATTCTTTGTAAACTCCAATTTTCCATATGTTGGATCTTCTCTGCTGATCTCCTATATGTACTACTCTGAATCAGTTTTAAATAAATGGATATCACTTCAACTCAAGCATGTACTAAGTTCCAAGTATGCTAGAATGTACTCTAGCTAGTGATTTTTTAAAAGGAATCACACATGGTTCATTTTGTTTTCTATGAGCTGATGATTATATAGAAGCAGCTCATATGGAGAAAATGACTTGAGACTGGGCATGGTGCCTCATGCCTGTAATCCCAGCACTTTGGGAGGCCAAGGTGAGCAGATTGCTTGAGCCCATGAGTTCAAGACCAGCTTAGGTGACATAGCAAAGCCCTGTCTCTACATAAAATACCAAAAAGGAAAAAATTAACTGGTGTGGTAGCACGCCTATAGTCTCAGCTACTCGGGAGGCTGAGGCAGGAAGATCGCTTGAGCCTATGAGGTCAAGGCTGCAATGAGCCAAGATTGTGCCACTGCACTCAAGTTTGGGTGACATAATGAGACGTCATCTGAAAAATAAAAATAAAAATAAAGGGGAGAGAGAGAAAACAGCTTGATAAAAAGTGAAGGTGTCAATAATAGGTGAGTAACTACTAAAACAGAGATAAACAATAAGAAAGGCTACTTATAAAATCCAGGCTTAATGGGCTCTGTGGAAGAAATCTTATCTTTTCTATTCGTTTACCAATGTTCGCATTGATCTTTATTTTAATACTTACTGACATTATATTTAGACTTCATATTTTCTTATTTTTATGCTACTTTGTGTGGTTTGAATGTTTATGTGCACCCCCTATTCCAGAATTCATATTTTGAAACCTCATACCCAATGTGAGGGTATTTGGAGGCGGGGCCTTTGCATGGTGATTAGGTCACGAGGGCAGAATGCTCATGAGTGGAATTAATGCCCTTATGAAAAAGGCTCCAGAGGGAGAGATCCCCACCCCTTCTGCCATGTGAGATTACAACAAGAAGATGCCCTTTTTTTTTTTTTTTTTTTTTTTTTTTTGAGACAGTCTCACTCTGTTGCCCAGGCTGGAGTGCAGTGATGCAATCTCAGCTTATTGCAACCTTCACCTCCTGAGTTCAAGTGATCCTCCTGCTTCAGCCTCCTGAGTAGCTGGGATTACAGGTGCGTGCCACCACATCTGACTAATTTTTCTATTTTCAGTAGAAATGGGTTTCACCATGTTGGTCAGGCTGGTCTCAAACTCCTGACCTCAGGTGATCTGCCCACCTTGGCCTCCCAAAGTGCTGGGATTACAGGTGTAAGCCACTGTGCCTGACCAAGAAGATGGCCTTTCTGTGAGAAAGTGGGCTCTTGTCAGATGCAAAATCTGCTATCACCTTGATCCTGGACTTTCCAGCCTCCAGAATTGTGAGCAATAAATTTGTTGCTTATAAAGTCACTCCGTGTATGGTATTTTGTTATAGCCTCTTGAACAGGCTAAGACACTACTGTACAAGTGTTCCCCTGGCGGATATTTGACGCTTTGTCTGTGTTCCTTCAGAATTTTGTACAAACTTCTATTATAGCACTGACTACTTGGGCTGTGAGAGAGTTTAGCTCAGTGGCCCAGAGCAGTGGCTCTGAAGTCAGACAGATATGACATAGATTCTTAGCTCTGCCACTTACTAGCTCTGTGATCTCAATCAAATTACCTGGCCTATAAGCTTCATTTTCTTTATCTGGCAAATGAGGGTAAGAATAGATTGTCACAAATGCTAAATCAGACAATGCATGTAAAGGGCTTAGTACAGTGTCTGGCACATAGTAAACATCAATTCATCTTCTTGTGTTTTTTAAGAGATGGGGTTTCGTCATGTTGCACAGGCTGGTCTCTAACTCCCAGGCTCAAGAGATCCACCCACCTCAGCCTCCCAAAGTGCTACATTTAGAGGCATGAGCCACCGTAGCCAGGCAATTCATCTTTACAGATACCTGTCTGCCTTACTGTACCATGAAGATGGGGACCATGGTATGTTCTTTTTTGTACTCAAGTACCTGACACATGTAGTAAGTCCTAGTAAGTGTTTGTTGAGTGAATTTGCAGCTCTGTATCATAGTCCTTTTGCTTAACAAAATGTCATATGCCATGTTGGTTCACTATCTAGGAGACTTATAAACAGAGAACAAAGAGCCTAGTGTGTGCTCTTCTGGGAAGGCATGCTTAGGTGTAAATAGTTATTGACACTTGGAGTTCTTTTTAACCTATAATCTGGAAAACCCCATTAGTCTGGCTTTCTCCAAAGTTCTTGTGCCTGCAATTTTTCCACAAAGTTGTCTACCGTTCCCATTGAAGACATGCCTGTAGTTTTCTGGGATGGTTAATTATTTTCTTTTAAATTCACCTCTAAATCTTTATTCCAGAGCATCCTGTATGCAGCTCAAGCTATTAATATTTTGAATTTGGCACCCCTGAGGAATATCAGCATTCAATTATGGATCACATTTTCCTCTTTTCTCTAGTTGCTCCAATGTTGCATTTCCCAAGAAGTTTGTTAAGAATTTAAGCAGGGAGGAAAACAACCCAGCTATATTTCCCTTTGGCTCCTGGCACTAATTTAAATTTTCCCTTTAAAAATAATGTCTGGTGACATGGTTTGGCTGTGTCCCCACCCAAATCTCTTCTTGAATTTCCACACATTGTGGGAGGAACCATGGTGGGAGGTAATTGAATCATGGGGGCAAGTCTTTTCCCTGCTGTTCCCAGGATAGTGAATAAGTCTCATAAGATCTGATGGATTTAAAAATGGGAGTTTCTCTGCACAGACTCTCTCTTTGCCTTCTGCCATCCATGTAAGGCATGACTTGCTCCTCCTTGCCTTCAGCCATAATTGTGAGGCATCCCCAGCCATGTAGAACTGTAAGTCCATTAAACTCTTTCCTGTATAAATTACCCAGTCTTGGGTATGTCTTTATTATCAGCTTGAAAAAAGACTAATACATGTGAATATTTTGATCTAGATACAGGTAGAATTATGGCTATACTGGAGACATATATGTAGTTTTTTATATGGATGAAAAAGTCTGGAAAAATACATCTGGAAAAATACAACAAGTTAAGACTGGTCATCAGTGGGTGGTCATATGATCAGTGTTTAGTTTTTCTTTCTACTTCTCACCATAAGACCTTAATGGGTTGGCTTCTTTTCTGCTTTCACTTTAGCTATGATAATTCTCTGAGACTATTAACTGTTTTCAAAGTCTGTTTTCTCATTTGTTTTAGTAGCAGGGCCCTTAATTTTTAGGTGAATACAAGATGATCAGAATAAAGACTACATTTTCCAGCCTCCCTGAAACTAGCAAGAACCATATGTCCACCTTCTGGTTAATAGGATGCAATTAGAAATGTCATGTGCAATTTGGGGAAAGCGTCCTTGAATGCAAGATGCATTCTCCTTCCTTTCTTTTCTCCTTCTTGCTGACGGGAAGCCAGATATAATGACTAGAAGTTGAGCAACACTTTTGGACCAGAAGAATAAAAGTCACACCCTAGGGATGGCAAACCGAAAAGCTGCAGGAGACCTGAATCCATGACAATTCTGTGGACCTTGCCAAACTGGACTTAGACTTCTCATCTCGAGATGTTTTACATGAGAGCAACATGTATGTTTAAGGAATGATTAATTTGGGTTTTATGTTATAGATAAATCAAATCCTAACTGATGTGAAATTAGTGTATAATTCATATTTTCCTTTGCTTCAGTCATGAAGAATTTGTATTATATGATCTTCCCCAGACACGCTTCACATAATTTCTGTAAGTGTACTGTCACGCTTTAATTCTTATGCAGTTTTAAGATTGTTAAATCTTGTAAATCTCTAGTTCAATGAAAACATTAGCATGTGTTTACCAGAACACACATAAAAATTGTTCATGGCACAATCCGTTGGTAATAGCAGCAATTTATTAAACCGCTGATAAAAATTGTTAAATAAATTGTGGTACATTCATGCCATTGAGTGTTACACAATGGTCAAAATGAATAGAGTATGATCACAGCATTATTGATTAACCTTAGCACTATAGTATTGAGCCAAAAGAACAAGTCCTAGAAGACATATAATCTAATACATTCAAAACAAAACTAGTATATTGTTTAGGCCCACACATGTGTAATAAAATATAAAGAAGAGCAAAGTATGATAAAATGTAAGAGAATAGTTACTACTGAGAAGAATGTTGGGGGCTGGTATGGTTGGAACAGGTAGGTCGGTGTAAGTTATGGAGAGCTTTTTGCTTTTGGGTTAAGAGGTGGGGTTATGAGTGGTTTATTGTATTATTATAACACAATGTAAATAAATGAAACGAGGTTTATGTAAAAACCAACGGGCCAGTCATAGCCCTTGATTCATGACACACTATTAACATGAATCAGAACTGTGATTAATTCAGTTTCATGCTTCTGAAGTTCACAAAACAATCATACCATTTAGGAAGCTGCCTATTATGCAGGCCTGGTTTTATTTCTACAAACCAGGCAACAAGGATGCATGTGTTTCTATTTGTGTACCCAACTGTTTCCCTAACCAGGTTTTTAAAAATAAACTTTTAATTTTAGAATACTTTTAGATGTACAGAAAAGTGGCAAAGATAGGACAGAGTTCCTATAACACCCCCTACCACCACCACTTCCCCGACTGTTGACACCTTGCATTACTATAGTACATTTGTTCCGACTAATGAACCAATGTTGATACATTATTATTAACCTGAGCCAGATTTCAGGCTTCCTGAAAGCAGAGACCATGCATTTCAGCATTCCTCATGTTGTATCTAGTCATTATTCTATATGTGTTGATTGATGAGGAAATAAACTTGTTAAATGACCAAATTTTCTGCAAAAATAAGCTCTATATTTTATAATCATTGATAATTTGCTTTAAGCAGCTTTAGCGCTTTGAGATAGAACCCTGTGCTAAGTTGGGTTTCATGTTCCTAAAAGTCATTGTTTTTGAATTATTTACCAGCATTCTCATTAGAATGGGCACAGGATGCCAAATACTGAACTGGGTATTATTATTTTTTTTTTTTTCCTTCCCTGGGTTTCTTTTCTAAATCAGGTCATGGAAAATGGATGCTATTTCTTTAAATAATATAACCAAGCTGATCCCTGGATTACAATTAGGTTACGTAACTTGCTTATGAGCTGCTTTTCATTAAAACTTGCAGTGGGCAATGGGGCTTTACGTTTCAGAGCAAAGCCGGGGAGAACAATCCTGCCGAAAGCCAGAACACATGCGGTGTCAGTAGCAGAGACAGCAAGAATTTCGGCACGAGATTGAGTTCAATGTAGGCGGCTCCTTTTCTCTTTAAATTCTTAAAACATCCTTTGTCCTACCAAACTCGCTGGCTCCAAGTACATCTAAAACGTACATGCTGAGGGCCCACCCCATGAAGGAAGATCGCATGGCCGGTCCCCAGAAGGCTGAGGAATGAGGAGCCCTCCAGGGAGAACATTATCAAGTTTCTGCAGAACCATAGCTCAGTTTTATTTCTTGCGGAACACACATTACTAGGAAACATTTTAAAGATGTGGAGTAGGGAGGTAACAAAAACCCTAGTTCCAGCCTATAATCATATATTTACAAATAAACATTTCAAAGGTACAAAAGACAAAGTTTAAGGTGTCAGATCAGGTAGAAAACAAAAAGCATGGTGTCAAAACCCAAAGAAAAGAAGTCTGAGGAGAGCTGGGATGAGGGTTCATCAAAACATGCAAACATCTGTTCTGAAAAATGGAGAGAAAGCCAACTTTCCCCAGAAAGGAAGTTGTTCATTGCTGCTATACAGGATACTCACTACAGGATGAGAGCTTTTTTTTTTTTTTTTTTTTTTTTTCGGAACGGATCTTGCTCTTGTTACCCAGGCTGGAATGCAGTGGCATGATCTTGGCTCACTGCAACCTCCATCTCCTGAGTTCAAGTGACTCTCATGCCTCAGCCTCCGGAGTAGCTGGGATTACAGGCGCGCGCAACCTAGTCCAGCTAATATTTGTATTTTTAGTAGAGATGGGGGTGGGGGGTTCACTATGTTGGCCAGGCTGGCCTCAAACTCCTGTACTCAAGTGATCCATCCACATCGGCCTCCGAAAGTGCTGAGATTACAGATGTGAGCCACCACACCCACCATGATGAGAGCATTTTTAATATTCATATTAAGACTGCCTCCTAGAAGATGATAAATGCTAGAAATGAAAGTTTTGGCTGGGGTTGGTGGCTCATGCCTCTAATTCCAGCTACTTGGGAGGCTGAGGCATGAGAGTCACTTGAACCCGGTAGGCGGAGGTTGTAGTGAGCTGAGATTGCGCCACTGCACTCCAGCCTGGGCTACAAGAGCAAGATTTTGTCTCAAAACAACAACAACAACAAAAACCAACCTCTCATCCTGTAGTGAGTACCTGTGTAGCAGCAGTGAACAAGGTCAAGCGATCAAGATCATCCTGGCCAACATGGTGAAACCCAATCTCTACTAAAAATACAGATGGGCTTGGTGGTGTGCGCCGGTAGTCCCAGCTACTCGGGAGGCTGAGGCAGGAGAATTGCTTGAACTCAGAAGGATCGCACCACTGCATTCCAGCCTGGGTGACAGAGCGAGACTTCTTCTCAAAAAAAAAAAAAAAGAAAATGTTTTACAATTAGAGTAAGCAAATTGTTAGAGAATGGGACAAAACACTCTTGACAATAAATTAATGGGAGAGAGCTCTGTTGGAGATTGAAGCAGAACAGGACCATGGGAGAAAGGACAGTATAATGCCAAAATTCTACCAAATACAAAATTCTTTTTTGAAATAGAATGATTGCATAGAGATAAAAATAGCAATCAGGAACAATTAAATGAACCTGGAGCCCGTCATGTACTTGAAGAAACACCTGTAATTTACTATATGGAAACAGCCAAAAGAATAATTATTTAAGCAGCTAAATTAAAGCTTGTTTCTTAGCTTTTGATAAATGTGATCTCTTACAAATTCTCAAAGTAGAGAAGGATATTTTATTATACAGCTGTCTAAAATATTGGCTAAAGAAAACTTTTTTTTGTCTTAACTTACAGTTAGCTTTTAAAAAATTGTAGTTAACTTTTAACTTTCAACTACCAATACTTAATATTTATAGTTAATTTTTGTAAGTTTTTAAGCTGAAAAAATAAACTGTCAACTATCAGTATGACCAATGTAAATGTAAACTACATGCTGGAATGCAGAGCAGTTCATTAATTCTAATGGTATTGCACATTAATCTTGGCTTCAACACAGTCCAAAACTTGCCTAAGCCCTGTTGGTTGCTGGGGAGTTTTTGATTCTTGTGTGTGTGTCTAATTTACTAATGAACCTTGGTGTCATTTAGGGCTGAACCAAGCACATCTGAACGGGTCTGGCTGATCCCAGGCAGCTGGGGAAGGACACCCCGGTGTACTGAGCAGAGCTGGAAGAATACCAAAGCTGGGATGAGTCAGAAGCTCTCAAAGTGTGTAGTGAGTCACAATCAGTGCTCCCATCCCCCCAGCTGTAGCAAAAAATAAAAAAATAAAAAGGAAAACAAAAAAGGGAGGGGGCTTCTAAAAAGGAAGATATTAAAGGACACACCACAAACCCCCTCCCTGTGACCCTTCACACGCTGAGTGTTGTGGGCCTTGCCTATTCCAAAAAGGCACAGAGAGGAGGCCATAATGTAAGTGATGGCCAGAGGTGAAACCAGCAAATCTAACTTCCACCCTAACTCTAACATGATGGACAGCAAGAAAGGGGACAGGTGGGCCAGCACCTGTCACTGGGGTGTCATCACCAGCAATGCATCTTGGGGAATCTGCAAGTGATCTTGGGTGCTGGGAATGCACCAGAGTATGTGAGCTCTGGTGTCTTAGAGACTTTGGTTTATATGTAAATCTTTCCTCTGTTATTAAGTGGGTGTTACTAGAACAAGTCTCTTAAACTCTGAGATACACATCCCTAATCTGAAAGTAAGAATATCCTTTCTCACTAGGTGGTTGGTTTGATGGGGGTGGGGCGTTCAGGTGGCTAAACAAGATTTTACGGTCTCACTTAGCTCAACTCTCAAAGTGTGTAGTGAGTCACAATCAGTGTCCCCATGAAAGAGATACTCCATAAATATTTGCTGAATAAATGTCAAAGTGATGCCACCTCTAAATCACCCACCTGAGGCTGTGCTTGACACCTGGTTGACATGTTTTCCATGGGTCTCTTAAGACCCTGTTGCCTGTATCCTGGAGATCAGGAGCAGAGTCTGTTTCCTAATCTGGAATTGTCTGTGTCCTATGGAGAAAGCTTATGCAGAAAAGCTACACATGGAAATACCTCAAGTATTCAAAAGCACAGTGCTGTTCAATGATCTATAGACAGTAGATTATTGAGCATATTCATGAACATCCACAATATTCATGAATATCACTCTCCATAGCCAATATGGCCCTGGTGAAGATTAGTGTCTTGGTGATGAGAAACCAGAGGCTTTTGAGGCTTATTTCAGTATTTGTGCTCATTTTTGGAGAAATATACACCATTCTTTTGACCAAATTTTACTGAAGGCTTCTCCTCTGCAAGGTTTTGCTTCAGGTCCACCCAACAGCAAGAATGACAAGATAAGGTCAGAAGCCCTATCTAAAGTGTATAATCTTGTAGAGGTAAATGACTGCATAGATGCCTGCAGCCCAGAGGCAAGCTGTAGAACAAGAAGCCTGAAGACAGAGTTGTGAGACTGTCTCATTAATTTTTGGAATTCTCACTGGGTCTGTTGTTCTGTCACACAAAAAATAATGATCATAATCATGATCATGATGATGACGTAACTGCAAACGTCCTGAGTGCTTCCTACGTACCAACCACTGCGCTAAGAGCCCCACGCATTCACATGTTGCTTCTTTTAATTTTTACAACTCTGCCGGGTAACTTCTCTTTTAAACTTGATTACAGATAAGGGAATTAAGGCAAAACTTTTCTCTGGAAGATGCAGAAGACATTCATTTGCTTGTTCATCTGAGTTTAGCATCATATAAAAATTTGGGAAACAAAAATGGAATGAAAAATGTCTTTTGTTTCCAGTTGGTGCTAGGAAGCAGACCTGGAGGGAAAAGAAGAAAACTAGTATTATTCGAATATTGTGATGTGCCAAGCATGTTTACACCTATGATTTTATTCAGTCTTAATTTTACAGGTGAAAAAATGGAAGATTAGAGAGGTACCGTAAGTTGGGCCCCCAAATGCCTGATTCTAAAGTCCACAATCGCCGGGCGCGGTGGCTCAAGCCTGTAATCCCAGCACTTTGGGAGGCCGAGGCGGGTGGATCACGAGGTCAAGAGATCGAGACCATCCTGGTCAACACGGTGAAACCCCGTCTCTACTAAAAATATAAAAAATTAGCTGGGCATGGTGGCGCGTGCCTGTAATCCCAGCGACTCAGGAGGCTGAGGCAGGAGAATTGCCTGAACCCAGGAGGCGGAGGTTGCGGTGAGCCGAGATCACGCCTTTGCACTCCAGCCTGGGTAACAAGAGCGAAACTCCGTCCCAAAAAAAAATAAAAATAAAAAATAAAGTCCACATTCTTTGCATTCTATCATGGAATTCTGGCTCTGTCACTTACTACCCATCTCTGACATTTTTTTTTTTTTTGAGGCAGGGTCTCCCTCTGTTGCCCAGGCTGCAGTGCAGTGGCATGATCTCGGCTCACTGCAACCTCCACCTCCTAGGCTCAAGCGAATCTCCTGCCTTAACCTCCTGAGGAGCTGGGATTATAGGTGTGTGCAACCATGCCTGGCTAATTTTTGTATTTTTGGTAGAGATGGGGTCTCACCATGTTGGCCAGGCTGGTCTCCTGACCTCAAGTGATCCACCAGCCTCAGCTTCCCAAAGTGTTGAGATTATAGGCATGAGCCACCGCTCCTGGCCCCGTCTCTGACATTTTTAGACTTTGGTGTTGTAACAGTAAAATGGAGATTAAAAGCCTGACCACCTATCCCCCCCCAGGATGTTTTGAGAAATCATGTGAAGTAATCGAGATGTTTGACAAAAATGAAACAGGCATGGATATTGAGAGCAAATAATTCAAATTCAAGTGAAGGAGATATGAGCATAACTATGATACCAGACATTGCATGTCATTATACTTGTTTGAGCAAAATGCCTGCAGCACAGAAAAGAGTCATTGCTGTTGCCTGGGTGAGCCACGGAAGAGTCCATAGAGAAAGTGGCATTTAAGCTAAATCTTTAGAATGAGGAGGGTTTTATTAGGTTAAAAAAAGTAAAACAAATAGGGAAGTTGAGGAAGGGCATTGTAAGGAGAGGCAAAGGAATGGAGGGGTGACAGCTTGTGATACGTCCAGGACACAGTGAGTTGTAAGAGAATGCCAGAGTACCATGTGCCCTGGGATTGGCAGACGGTGAGCCCGGAATGACTGGACCAGATTTAAAAGGGCCTTGAATGCCACCCTAAGGCTTTTGCACTTAATTCTGTAGGCAACTGGGAGCCACCAAGGGTGATTACCCAAAGAATCCATAAGGACAAAGAGTCTGAACAGGGCCTTTTGCCATTCTGTTCTTGTGATGATCACAAAGTCCCATGTTCAGAACATCACAGTCTGTTGCCATGGAAATAGTAATGGGCCTCACTATGGGAATAAATTATCCTCATCATTATACCTTTCTTCCAAGGAACTCAAAGTGTTTGTTGTATGTGTTTTCTTTTCTTTCTTTCTTTCTTTTTTTTAAATAGAAGCACCAGATGGTGGTTAAGGGAAAGAAGAAAGCCTAAAGACTGTTGAATTAAAGGAGATTTCAAAGGAATGGAAGGAAAAACACAAGTTGAATTTTGAAAGGTTTAATCAAAACAGATGGCAGAATATCTCAGCCTGAGGGAAGGGGAAAACTGTCTCAGAGCCCATCTGATTTAGGAGCTTCTTCACCCTGGCTTCCTGGGTCTCTGTCTGCTCCCGCCTGCAGGCTGACTGTTCAAACCGGTTAATGAGGAAGGGAAGGTGTGTGTGCACACGCATGCATGTGTGTATCAGATAATACATATGCCAGACACAAGAATTAACATTGTCAGAATGCCTTTTTAATTAAAGTTTTAGAAATACTGGTTTATTATGCATGGAATTTTTATTTTCAGATTGATTTTTTAAAATAATCAGCAAAGTTTTATTATCTTCACAAAATTGTATCTGCTGTTTCCACTCCTCTGGGGGTAGCAGAAGGAAACTGTTGTGTTTATCTTATTAGCACACACTTTCCTGTATCACCTTTTTATTTTTATTATTTTTTTGAGACAGGGTCTCGCTCTCTTGCCCAGGCTGGAGTGCGTTGGTGCAACCATAGCTCACTGCAGCCTTGAACTCCTGGGCTCAAATGATCCTTCCACCTCAGCCTTCCAAGTAGCTGGAACTACAGGTGCACGCCACCATCCCCAGCTAGTTTTTTTTTTTTTTTTTAGACAGAGTCTCACTCTGTCACTCAAGCTGGAGTGCAATGGTACAATCTCGGCTCACTGCAACCCCTGCCTCCTGGGTTCAAGCGATTCTCCTGCCTCAGCCTCAGGAGTAGATGGGATTATAGGCATGTGCCACCACACCCAGCTATTTTTTTTTTTTTTTTTTTTGTATTTTTAGTAGAGATGAGGTTTTAGTAGAGATGAGGTTTTGCCATGTTGGCCAGGCTGGTCTCGACCTCCGGTGATCCACCTGCCTCAGACTCCCAAAGTGCTGGGATTACAGGCATGAGCCACTGCTCCCGGCCTAACATTTTGTGTATTTTGTAGAAACGGGGTTTCACCATACTGCCCAGGTTGTTTTTGAACTCCTAGACTCAAGTGATCCACCCACCTCAGCCTCCCAAAGTGCTGGGATTACAGGTGTGAGCCACTGTGATTGGCCCAAGCATCATCCTCTTTTAATTCAGCGCTCAGGATAGAATAATCCTCTCATCATTCGTTGTTACAGAAGTAGGCCCACAGAGATTGCAAATATTGCCCACGTTATTTCTAAGTGGCAGATAAGTGGCAGAGCCCTAGTCTGCTCAGGCTGTTTCCAAAACTCTGACAGACTTCTGGACCTGATACTCCAAACTGAGAGAATCTGAGCAAGTTACTCATTCTGCCTCAGTTTCCTCTATAGGATGGAAAAGCAATGCCTTCTCCAGTATTCTTCCTTTAATGGCGTGGCCATGGAATGGAACTTGAATTCAAAGAATGGTAGACTCTATGTATAGTTAGTTTTGATATCCTGTGCACCTCATTTGAGACCTCTGTCCCCCTGTCTTGCCAGGCTACCCAGGTTATTTTGAGTGGGCAGCTCAAGTTCTAAGGATTGAAATAGTTTTTTTTTTTTTAATTATAAAATGCAAAAGGCAGGAAGAAATTAGGGCATTGGGGTGCCGGAGAGGTTACATGTATACAAGTATAATGAGTGTCTACTAAGTGCCTTCACTGTTAGTTGGTGGAGATAGTAAAGTGAGCAAAATGCACAGGTCCCAGCTACCCTAAAGGGCTTAGAAAAAGAGCAGGCATGCAAGGATTTCTACCTGGAAGCTGCATTTGAAATGAGGTTTTAACCATTTTCCTCCATGAAAGACAGCTTCCTAAACTGATATCTTATTCCGTCTTCAAGGAGGGAAGGAAAAGCATGTTTTTCTTAACCTGCTCTAACAATCTTAGGCATCTGTCGCCACTCCCTATTCTCCTCAATACAGATCATCCTTATCACATACAATGCTTTTCAACTTCCTGAATATTTTTGGTTTAGATACGAACCTCAAATTAGATGGATCAGGGTAAAAATGCCTGAGGATGAATTCTTTATCATTCTACTGTTTATGGGGACAGCTCTACTCCATGGAAATGCACTGCTGGCTGATAACCCAACTGTTTGGCTGCGGATTGTGGTTTTACTGTGAGTAGGAAGGGGAAGAGAGTAGGGTGAGGCAGCTGCCACAAGAGAGGAGCAGAGTGAGTACACAGAGCCCCAGCCCGCCTGGTTCCCAGCTCATCTGCAGCCTGATCTCAAACGCTTCCAACCTGCCACAGCTCAGAAGGGGAACGCTTTTCCATACGAAGCCATGCCTTTCAGTTTGGATGTTTCTACTAAAACACACACTCTCTCTAAAGGGCTTGGTTTTCTCTGCTTGCCCACTTTGATTCACCTTACACAGTTCTGTGCACGACTACATTTTACTAAAGCTTAAGTGAATTTGAGAGTTTCTTATCCAAGGTCGTTGGGTGTTGGGGCTGGTGGAACATAAAAGAACCTTTTCTGAAGAGGAGGGCTGGGGTGAAACCAGTGATGCACAACCCAAACAGGTACAAAATGCCACGAAGTCTTTAGAGAACTGAGAAAAAAACAAAACCAAACAGGGCTTAGAAAACCTGGAAAGGGCTGGGCGCGGTGGCTCATGCTTGCAATTCCGGGACTTTGGGAAACTAAGGTGGGTGGATGGCTTGAGCCCAGGAGTTCGAGACCAGCCTGGGCAACATGGTGAAACATTGTCTCTACTAACAATACAAAAATGTAGCTGGCTGTGGTGGTGTGTGCCTGTGGCCCCAGCTCGGGAGGTTGAGGTGGGAGCATCACCTGAACCCCGGAGGCTGAGGCTGCAGTGAACCACGATGGCCATGACAGAGTGTTCCTCTGCACTCCAGCTTGAGTGACAGGGTGAGAACTCATCTCTAAAAACAATTTAAAGGAAAGAAAAGAAAACCTGGACAGAATGATGGGAAGCAGCAGTTGGGAGCAGAGAAGAGAAAGTGGTGAGGAGAGAAATGCAGAAGAGATAGAGGCCATCATTATGAGGGTCTCCTGCATTTTTACGGCCATCCCAGGTTCATTTTGGGGCAAGAATGGATGGACTTCAGTTGAATTGTCCATAGCCATGGAAATGATTTTGGATTTTATTTTAGGATTCACTGAATTGGATATTGGGAGTCAAGGAGAAGGAGGGGTCAAGGACATCAAGTTGAGCAGCTGATGGTGCCATTTACCAAGAGGAAGGCCAGGGTCAAGAGAATCTAAATAATTTCATTTTGCCATTGTTAAATTTGAGTCCTGTTTGGATGCAGGGGCCTGAAACTCAGAGGAGAGATTTGAATTGGAGAAACGAATTTGGGAGTTGCCAACACATAGATTCTTAACACCATGGGAATGGAGGTAATCATCCAGGAAGACAGTCCTTCTCATGACCTGTGTTTTAAAAGGGGAGAAAACTGAAGCTGGGGGAGGTCAAAGAACTTGCTAAATAGGCCCATTTTGCCACCAGTGAATGATTGAACCAAGATTTAAACCAAGGGCTGCAGTGAGTATAGAGCAGTTACTATTATGGCCGTTGTTCTTCTTGTCATGGCTATTATTTCTTGCTGAGGTTAAGGGATTGGCTCCATTGCATTTATATAAAACCAGCTTAGCTCCCTAAACAGCTCCATAAAATTCCTCTGTGATGATACTCCAATGCCCTGGGAAACCCTGAGGCTCTGCCTCCCACCTGTCATCTAAATTGCTTGTCCTGTCCTGGGAGCTCCAGTTCCTGCTCCACTGCCCAGCACCTGGTTATTTCTGCTGCTTTTCCTAGATCCTTTGTCCTGACACTTCAGTGGGACTCGTGTGTAATGCGCCTAGCTTTGCCCGTGGGTGCTATCTTTCCCTTGGCTCCATCAATTACAGCCCATGAGCCAGTTGTGCCTCATCTCTGAGACTACTCCTGGCTCTCAGATCCCTAAAGCAGGTATGGTTCCCTGTGTACTTGTCTGTCCAGGAAAGTTCAGGCAGTTATCTTGGCTCTGTCCTTCAATATGTTCTTTCCATTAAAGGCATCTTGGATATTCTTATGCCTACCTTATTTTTCCAGACTTGAGTTAATCTAATATGATTTTCATTCCATTGTCTTCTCTCTTCTGAGCTTTTTCTTGCTTTTCTCTTCCATTCTTCCCCTATAGTCTTTAATGCTTTTTCAAAAAACCTACTTTACCTCCTTCTTCTTGTATTTAGGGCTTTTTCTTTTCTTTCCTTTTTTTTTTTTTTTTTTTAAGACCTTTCCCCATTTTATTCCTAGGTATGGCTTCTCCCACACCATGCCTGGTATTTAAAAAAAAAAAAATGGCTTCAATATTAAAAAAAAAGTTAATCTTCATTGTTACCATTTTTTTTTTTTTTTTTTTTTTTTTTGAGACAGAGTCTTACTGTTGCCCAGGCTGGAGTGCAGTGGCGCAATCTTGGCTCACTGCAGCCTCTGCTTCCTGGGTTCAAACAGTTCTTGCGCCTCAGCCTCCCAAGTAGCTGAGACCACAGGCATGCACCACCTTGCCTGGCTAATTTTTATATTTTTAGTAGAGATGGGGTTTCACCATTTTGGCCAGACTGGTCTCAAACTCCTGACCTCAAGTGATCCACCCGCCTTGGCCTCCCAAAGTACTGGAATTACAGGTGTGAGCCACCACAGCCGGCCACCATTACCATTTGACTTTGGCCAATTCTAACTTGCTCTGGGGTGTCTTATCAAAATTCATGAGTATTATTTGGGAGAGGACTAGGAATTTAATCCTCCACTTTTCCTCCCTTGTTAAGTGACCTTCAGGTAGAATGAATCTTTGGTTGTTGATGGTCAGCATTCATTCAGAATGTTCAGTAGCCATGCTGACCAGCTATTTAATATTTTTAAGATTCTCTCCTCAAATATTAACATTCTTGCAATAGAAGCTTACAGAGAATGGTGACCTTTTAACCTGAATAATCCACCTGAGAATTCACAGAACCTAAATATCAGTTTGTAAGATTCTTGGGGGCCCACTGACCTCTACATTCTTTCTGGAAATAATATGAAGAAATAAGGTCAGCAAAAACTCAAAACAGAAAGTTTATAGAATTGATGCTGCTACTGTAATTCAAAAGACAAGAGTTCCCTATGCCTTCATCCAGTGATTCTCAACCAGGGGGATGCTTGACACTTAGGGGAAACATAAGAATTCTCAGGTGCAGGGGAGAGGATAGAATATACATTCTAGGGCCAGGCGCAGTGGCTCATGCCTGTAATCCCAGCAATGTGGGAAGCCAAGGTGGGTGGATCACCAGGTCAGGAGTTCGAGACCACTCTGGCCAACATGGCAAAACCCCATCTCTAACAAAAATACAAAAATTAGCTGGATATAGTGGCAGGTGCCTGTAATCCCAGCTACTCAGGAGGCTGAGGCAGGAGAATCACATGAACCCGGGAGGCGAAGGTTGCAGTGAGCTGAGATCGTGCCATTGCACTCTTGCCTGGGCAACAAGAGCTAAACTCCATTTCAAAAAAAAAAAATTATATATTCTAGGATTGAACATGTTTTTTCAAAGTATTTAATATGTATGCAATATGTACATTATATTATATATAATATATATTTGGTTTTTTAACTCCATCTTAAAAATACATATGTATCTTTTTTTTAAGACAGAGTCTTGCTCTGTTGCCCAGGCTGGAGTGCAGTGGTGTGATCACAGTTCACTGCAACCTCTGCCTCTCGGGTTCAAGTGATTCTTCTGCCTCAGCCTCCTGAGTAGCTGGAATTACAGGCGTCCACCACCACGTCCAGCTATTTTTGCATTTTTAATAGAGACAGAATTTCACCATTTTGGCCAAGGCTGGTCTCAAACTCCTGACCTCAGGTGATCTGCCTGCTCAGCCTCCCAAAGGGCTGGCATGAGCCGCCACGCTTGGACTAGAAGATCTTTTTTAATATTTGAAAAATAAATGAGGCATTTTGTTTTTATCATGTGAACTAAATGAAGTAAAACTGAACCTGGGCAACAAAATGAGATTCTGTCTCTGCAAAAAATTAGAAACAAAAAAGTTAGTCAGGGCAGGGCACAGTGGCCCATGCTTGTGATCTCAGCACTTTGGGAGTGGAGATCCGAGGCGGGAGGATCACCTGAAGGTCAGGAGTTTGAGACCAGCCTGGCCAACAAGGTGAAACCCCATCTCTACTAAAAATACAAAAATTAGCCAGGCATGGTGGCAAGTGCCTGCAATCCCAGCTACTCGGGAGGCTGAGGCAGGAGAATTGCTTGAACCTGGGAGGCAGAGGTTGCAGTAAGCCAAGATTGTGACACTGCACTCCAGCCTGAGGGACAGAGCAAGATTCTGCCTCAAAAAAAAGAAAAAAAAAGTAAAACTGGACATATGCAGAAAATAAAATAATGTCAATAGAGAGGCCATGGAGAGGGAAATATTTTTCTAACATTTTTGTTGTGAACCACAGTAAGAATTTGACATGTTAACTCAGTACACATTGTGTGTGTGTGTGTGTGTGTGTGTGTGTGTGTGTGTGCGCGTGATTAAAACAACCAAAACATCTTTTTTAAAAAAACAGTACATACTGTTCTTTTTAAAAAATGCTGGTCATGACCATCCAAATTGATGTCATGACCTACAGTTTGAAAAAAATTGCCCTGAGGTGATAGGTGATAATGTCAGAATCTTGGGAGAGGGTAAGATTTTTAAGTTTATCGAAAAACAAGCATTTTTAGAAGAGTTGACCGTGTCCTTAAGAGTGCAGACATAGTTTGCTCTTTATTTTCTTTAGGGTCTCTGCTATATTTCTTTCTTTTATTCCCACTTACATGGACAATGAGTGAGATTGCAAAGCCAGTTTACTACATACAGTATGCGGAAATCTTAGATGATATACTACGGAAAGTTGGTAAATTGCAGGTACATGGTTCCATTGTTTAAACCTAAATTAATCTAACAACTCATTAAAAGCTTGTTTCATAAATAGTTTATCATGTGGTTTTTAGTTCTATCAGGTCAATTTTACACCCCATTGTAAATGCAGGTTCCAGTTCTTAGCTCACCTGGCTCACAGGGAAGCAAAGTCCTATTTTCCCTACATACTTGAGACCTCATCCTCCCATACAGGATGGTTCACATTCCACTCAGTCTCTTGAAATCCCAAGCAGTGATATTCTCTTGTCACCTCCACCCACCCACCCATCAACATACTTTGCCACTGGCTTCTCTTGCTGGCCTTCCACTTAAACTGCTTTTTAAAGTAAAGCTTTCTAAGAGTGCCTCTCGCATCTTTTCTCCTAGATCCTGCTCCCACAGCTCCTGTATTCTGCTTCTTTATACAGATTCATTTCCTCTGTCTCTTGGCAGCTTCCTCTGCATTATCGTTGCTTTTTTTCTCTTGCACTTTGGTTGGCAATTTGAATCCTTTCGATTTCAGCCACCACTGCTTTGGTTTTTTCTTAGTCCTTTTAAACCCTGAGAGAGGGAAAGTGACTTGCTTAGCTTACCTTTTTGCACCAGATGGCCCTAGGTCTGGGACCCACTCTTTCTTCGGTCATTCGTTTTTTGGTTACTTTTGGAAGGAGATGTGTGGCATCTCCAGGGAACTTATTCAAGAAGATGTACTCGGGAGAGAAGGTAGAAAATGGGTTCTCTCTAGTTGAACTTCAGGTTCAACATCATCTTTATTTTAATGTTCAGAGTCCTGGTAGATGACAATACAGGTCTACACAAGCGATACATTATGCAATCAACCAATCCATCCATTTCACAAATGGGAGTGACTGCTTTGTGAAGCGAAGTCTCTAGATGAGGAACTATCATGGGATTCCTTCAAACAGCAAATTCTCTTTTCATATATGCAAAATAACTCATTTTACAAGGGGTGATTACCTGTGGCTTTCTCTTAGGGAAAGGAAATGAGGCTTCTTTCATCACAATCATACGCCTTACAGTTTCTATACAATACTCAGTCCAGTTCATTGATTTACATTCTTAAGTACACAAAAACCTTTTTTCCCCTGGTTTATTTATAGTTGCATCCCATGGGCAAATATCCTTTACTCAGCATCTCCTTTTACTTCCTTACTTGGATTCTTGCTTGCTTTTCTTTTTTTCTGTTTACTCCTACACCATTCCCCTCCCCCCCCACACCTCATTTTAGTCAAATTTGCTTTTGCTATTTTTGTGTACTTCATAGGTGGACATCCAAGGACATTGATGGATGAGGCTCCAGTCAAGGGTCTGTAGTGTGAAAGCAGCCACATCCAAGCTCCCATAGCACAGAAATACAAGTAACACTATTGCTCAGTTGTACTGTGTATGCTTACTATATTATGCAAGTGATTATAAGCCTCAGTTCAGCCTATACCCCAAAACAGCTCAATAAATTAGAAGACTTGGTTTCTTTTTATTTTATTTTTATTTTAGGTTCAGGGGATGTGTGCAGGTTTGTTATACAGGTAAACTTGTGTTATGGGGGTTTGCTGTACAGATTATTTTGTCACCCAGGTACTAAGCCTGGGACCCAATAGTTATTATTTCTGATCTGATCTCTTCCCACACTCCACCCTTAAGTTGGCACATGTGTCTGTTATTTCCCTCTTCGTGTCCATGTGTTCTCATCATGAGGTCCCACTTCTAAGTAAGAACATGTGCTATTTGATTTCCTGTTCCTGTGTTAGTTTGCTAAGGCTAATGGCCTCCAGCTCCATCCATGTTCCCACAAAGGACATGATCTTGTTCTTTTTTTTATGGCTGCATAGTATTCCATGGGACATTTATGCACTGTTAGTGGGAGTGTAGCTCAACTGTTGTGGAAAGCAGTTTGGCAATTCCTCAAAGAGATAAAAACAGAACTACCATCCAACCCAGCAATCCCATTACTGGGTAAATACCCAAAGGAATAGAAATTATTCTACCATAAAGATACATGCACTTGTATGTCCATTGCAGCATTTTTCACAATAGCAAAGACATGAAATCAACCTAAATGCCCGTCAATGACAGATTAGACTGGGCAGCTTAAGGAAATATATTTTGTTGTTGTTGTATACAATGGCTTGACTCATTAACTCCTTAAGTCATTCCCCACATTGACTCGTTTTCTGCTACCTTCACTTTGATGTTATGTCAACATCTGAGCATATTTAAAATTGAATTTCTCACATTCTTAAATTATACTCCCCTTCCAGCTTCTCTACTGATAACGACGATGATGAACATGACCGCCTTTCACTTGTCCAACACATTGCAGCTTTCTTGCACATCATCTTATCCGTGCCTTACAAAACTGCGATGTGGTGAGCAGAGGCACTTTGCAAATGAGATGAGTAGCCTAAGAGGGGTTAAGCCGTTTGTTCAAAGTGGTAGGGACAGGTTTTCTAACTCCCAGTGCTATGCTTTAAGCTCAGGGGCACTACCCTGCCCTGCAAGCTGATAACCTCATGGCTCTTTCTGTTCCTTTTCCTCTCGCACGTCCATATCTAACCCATCAAACACGTCTCCTAATTTTCCTTCTACACTGTCTCACACTTGCCATGATCAGAGAAGTTCAACAACTGCCCTTTTGGTCCAGGCCCTCGTCTGCTCGTTCGTTAGTCACTGCGAGCATCTCCTGTTTTCCATCATTCTATTCTTTTCTGCTCTAATTCATCCAAAACACATTTGTTAGAATATTGTTTGTTTTGCATATTTTCTCTCTTTCATATCTTCCCTCCCCCCTTTTTTTTTTGCCGTGTGCATTTTGAGGTATAATTCTGGCTTCCTATTAGACTGGAATGAAGGGTCCATATAGCAGTTGTTGGGACAGCTAGCACTACCTTGGTAATTCCCACGGCCCATTTGAATAGTAACTATCTGTGGATAATTGGAAATATCATGTGTGAATATGTTGCTTTCGTGGTATCACTCCTTTGTGGCCCACATCAGCTTTCTATCCTATTTTGGAAAATGCAAACCCTGCAGGTCCTATATCCAAGACTGTCTATTAACTGAATTTGCAGACCCTGCCCTAAGTATCAAGGTAATGTAGTATTTATGCCATCTGTCCCAAATTCAAGGGTGCTTGTAGCCAGGAGCCTCCCTTCAGGGGAATAAATGATGTATATCTATAAATGTTGGTGATGCCAGAAGTCGCCCAACTAATATGAAAAGAAGCAACACGTACTATGTACCTTTTTGATGCCACCAACAACTCTAGTATTTTACCTACTTTATCTAATTGAATGCCAACATCAACCCTGCAAAGCAGTAAAGCACAGGGGTGGGGTGCAGGGAATCCCAGCTGGGCCGACAAACCTAGGCTCATCCCAGAGTTCTGACAGATCTATAAGTGTCTGAAAGTCTGGTGGGAGGAGATCTACTTGCTTGAAGAATCAAAGAAGTCCAGAGAGAGAGCTCATTCTAAGGACAATGGGGCAAATTTGGGTGAAAGAGGAAGGGATGTCATGAATATTGTAAGCTGCTTGTCACTAACATTATATGCTGGCTCTGCTCGGGGGATTTCTGCCTTAGTCTAGTGAGATTGAATAAAAGAACAGAAGCAAACAAACAAAGCCACTTCACTTGAAAGCTATTAAGGTGAGATAGTATGACCTGAAACACCCTTGCTGGGCAGCATACGTGGCAGAGCCATGGGGCTCTGGAAGGTACCGAGAGCACACAGTGATCTGGGAGCATGAAGGCGTTGGGAACCCGCAGCCTCAGCCCAAGCCTTGACCATCTGGCCACAGACTTCACTCCAGGGTGCCAGAGGCAGAAAACAGGGAAATACAGACGCTATTGGCTGCTTGGACAAATACAGTGCTTTAAGAATACATTAAAAAGGGCTGGGCCCGGTGGCTCACGCCTGTAATCCCAGCACTTTGGGAGGCCGAGGCGGGTGGATCACGAGGTCAAGGGATCGAGACCATCCTGGCCAACATGGTGAAACCCCATCTCTACTAAAATACAAAAATTAGCTGGGCATGATGGCACACGCCTATAGTCCCAGCTACTTGGGAGGCTGAGGCAGGATAATTGCTTGAACCCGGGAGGCAGAGGTAGCAGTGAGCCGAGATCGCACCACTGCACTCCAGCCTGGCACCTGGCAACAAAGCGAGACTCTGTCTAAAAAAAAAAAAAAGAATACATTAAAAAAAAGAAGAGGCCAGGTGCGGTGGCTGACACTTGTAATCCAGCACTTTGGGAAGCCGAGGCAGGTGGATCACAAGGTCAGAAGATCAAGACCATCCTGGCCAACAGAAACCCCGTCTCTACTAAAAATACAAAAAAATTAGCTGGGTGTGGTGGTGTGTGCCTCTAATGCCAGCTACTTGGGAGGTTGAGGCAGGAGAATCACTTGAACCTGAGAGGCAGAGATTGCAGTGAGTCGAGATCACGCCACTGCACTCCAGCCTGGTGACAGAGTACATATGAGACACCTACTGTCTCCATGTTACATGCCCCTTTCTCACTCCCAGAATGATTTGGGAGGAAATCAAAGGCCTATTTCACAAATATTGGGGAAGAAGCAGGACCAGGGAAATGATAACTATTAAAAAAACATTAAAAAAAATAATAGAGACAGGTACTTGCTATGTTCCCCAGGCTGGTCTTGAACTTCTGGACTCAAGCAATCCTCCTGCCTCAGCCTCCCAAGTAGCAGGGACTACAGATGCACGCCACCAGGCTCAGCTAATTTTTAAATTTTGTGTAGAGACTGGTCTCACTGTGTTGTCCAGGCTGGTCTTGAACTCTTGGGCTCAAGCAATCCTCCTGCCTTGGACTCCCAACTTTCTGGGATTACAGGCATGAACCACTGGGCCAGCCACTATTATTATGTTTGTTGGCATAATTTGAATTACTATCTATTCTCACACTGAGCTGGGATGGCCTGGGAAGCAGATCACAAATATATTTTCATCTCCATTATACATGACAAACGGAGGCTCGAGAAATTTAAGTAACTTGTCTAAATTAATACAATTAGAAAGTGGTAGAGCTTGGGTTAGGATTCAGGTCTTCTTGGTTTCAAAGCTTATGTTCCTCCTACTACATTATTTATTCCACAAATATTTATGAGTCAGTCACAAGAGGCAATAAGGAACAAAAAAGGCGCTGCCCATATGAGCCTCATATCCGGTGGCAGAGACCAACAGCCGTTCACCAAAATTTGTAGTCCGCTCTTCTTCCTGGACTCATAGCTAGACTACATTTCCCAGCTTCCCTTGCAGTTAGGTTGCTAGCCAGTCAAACATAAGAGGAAATGAGTGGCAATTCTAGGCCTGGCCCATAAGAAACTCCCTCCTATGTTTCTGTATGCTGAGAGGACTAGTGCAACCTTGGAAGTCAAGTGTGGAAAATGGCAGAGCTGCTTCCACTGATTAGGAACACATGACTTGGCCTGTTACATGATCAATAACTCAATTTATATTGTGATTGAGACATCATAAACTTAGTTTATTTTGCATAGCATTAGCTACATCTTAATTAAAACATACTCCTAAAATAGATCAGTATACCAAAAAGACACGTGCTTATATGTACATTGCCACATTTCATATATAGTAAAGGCATGGGATCAACCTAGGGGCCCATCAGTGGTGAGCTGGATAAAGAAAATGTGGTAGAGATACTCCGTGGGATAGTATGCAGTCAGAAAAAAGAATGAGATTATGTGCTTTGCAACAGCATACGTGGAGCTGGTGGCCATAATCCTAAGCAAATTAATGCAGGAACCAAAAACCAAAAACTGCATGTTCTCACTTATGAGTAGGAGCTAAACACTGAGCACAAATGGACATGAACATGGGAGCAATAAACACTGTAGGCACCTAGAGGGGGAAGGGAGGCAGTGGAGTGTGAGTTCAAAACTACCTATCAGGTACTATGCTCCTATCTGAGTGCAATACACCCATGTAACAAACCTGTGCATGTACCCCTTGTATTTAAAATAAAAGCTGAAACAAAGAAATACACCTACATGAATACCTGCCTAGAGTGATTTTCATTTTACCAGAATCATACATAAAGTTTCTTCCTTTCTAAAACTAAACTACTCCCTTGAAATTCTAGTTGGATGTCAATCATCTGCTGTCCAAAACGGGCTCCTGCTGACTGCACGGACACCATGATGAACCCACGTGAGAAGGCCCGCCTTGATCCAGCATGGCCCCTGCCTGAGGGGTTAATCCTATCTATGTCTGGTCTTGCCTTAACCATCTCACTTTGCAAAAACACTTGATGTTACACTCTGCAACTTGGCCTCCAATCCACTATAATAAAAGTGACATTTAACCTCTCTCTGCCACTCTTTTGTATTATTTCTCCATTTGTTTAGAACTCAGGTTAGGAAGATTGTTGTTACTTATTGGGCCCTCACAGAGACCTCAAAAGTTATCACAATTTTTGGATAAATCAGTAGTCAAGGATTGTATTATGATAATTGTGTAAATAATTTTCACAGTTGAACCAAGTGGTATACTGAAATTATGTCTTGTTTCCAGTTTGATTTTTTTTCTTGAAGTTAATGAATGCCATGTTTTTTGTTCTTAATTTATTTTTAGTTTTGTATGAACCTATACTATTTTTCCAATTACTACAATTTACCTGTCTAAAATTTTTCGAACAGTACACTAAAAGCACTAACCCTAAAGGAAAAGCTGGGCTGGGTGCGGTGGCTCATGCCTGTAATCCCAGAACACTGGGAGGCTCAGGTGGGAGGACTGTTTGAGCCCAGCCTGGGCAACATAGTAAGAGCCCCATCTCTACAAAAAAATTTAAAATTAGTTGGATGTGGTGGTGCATGCCTATAGTCCCAGCTACTTGGGAGGCTGAAGCAGGAGGATAGCTTAAGCCAAGAAGTTTGAGGCTGTAGGGAGCTATGATTATGTCACTGTACTCCAGCCTGGGCAACAGAGCAGGACCCTGCCAAAAAAAAAAAAAGGAAAAAGAAAGAAAGAAAAGAAAAAAGGAAAAGCTGACAAAATGAAAAACATTAAGAACTTAAGATCATCAATTGGTAAGATTAAGAGAGTAAAAAGGAAAGCCACATGGTGGGAGAAGATACATGTAATATATATATCCCAAAAAGGATTAGTGTCCAGAATATGTAAAGAATCCTATAGATCAATAATAAAAAGAGACAACACAATCAGAAGGTGGGCGAAAGATTTTGACAGGCAACTCAAAAAAGGAGTATTTCAAATGGCCCATCAACATATGAAAAGATGATCCACTTCATGAGTCATCTGAGGAATCTAAATTAACGTCACGATGAGATTGCACACCTACCAGACTGGTTAAAATGAAGAATTGGCAAGGATGTGGAGTAAATGGAACTTGTACACAGTGCTATTAGAAACATAAATCTAGGCCGGACGCGGTGGCTCACACCTGCAGTCCCAGCACTTTGGAAGGCTGAGGTGGGTGTGGATCAGTTGAGGTCAGGAGTTCGAGACCAGCCTGACCAACATGGCAAAACCCTGCCTCTACTAAAAATACACACGCACACACACACACACACACACACACACACACACACACACACACACACTTAGCTGGGTGTGGTAGCATGAGCCTGTAGTCCCAGCTACTCAGGCAGCTGAGGCAGGAGAATGGCTTGAACCCAGGAGGCGGGGATTGCAGTAAGCCAAGATCATGCCACTGCACTCCAGCCTGGGTGACAGAGTATGACTCTGTCTCAAAAAAATAAATAAATAAATAAATAAATAAAACCATAAATCTGTATGACTACTTTGGATAATTTTTTGTACTACCTATTAACGCTGAACTTACATAACACATACTCTTTGAACTAGCAATTCTACTCCTTGGTATATACCCAGCAGAAATTAGTGGATATATTCACAAAAAGACATGTATCAGAATGTTTGTAGCAGCACTATTAGTAATAGTCAAAAACAGGAAAGAATGTTCATCAACAGTGGATAAACAGCAGTGTACTTATAAAACAAAGTATCACATACAGGAAAGAGAAAGAGCAAATGACTTGTAGTATCACGGGCGAATCTCATAAAACATAATGTTGAAATGAAAGAAATTGAAATTGAAATTGAAAGAAACCAGACACAAAAGAGCACAAAATATACGATTCAATTTATATAAAGCCCCAAACCAGGCAAAACTCATTGATGGAGACAGAAGTTAATTTAGCAGTTACTTTTGTTGGGTAAAGTGTTGGGGAGAGGGCATCAGGGGATGTTCTGGGTTGCTGGTTAGATTTTATTTCTCAACCTGGGTTCTGATTATACATATCCTTTACTTTGTGACAATTCTTTGAGGTCAGTACTTATGATCTGTGTATTTTTTGGTATGTATTCTACATTCTATATTATTTTATGCTGTAATTAGAAAAATTTAAATCACCAGATCATGCAGACATATTGAAAAAATATTGAAAACTTCCAGGAAATGAGACCCGTGTAGATAAGCTCCACAGTCCATGAATTCATCTTTATCTGTAGGATTTGGTCTCTGGAATGATAAATGTCAATTCTAATGTGTAGACTTCTCAGAGGTAGAAAGGCCCCTATGCGGCATCTTGTCCAATCACCTGTTCATCCTTCTTTGAGGGTAAATATGTAAATAGAAATGCCCAGAATGCACATCAATTATTTTTTTTCTGCCTAGAATTTCTTCCTTGGGGCTGCCCCTGGACATCCCAAGATGTGGTTTTGACAGGTTTTTCAGTAACAAAACCCTGATGTATACTTCCAACATAGAGGTTGATGTTTGATCTTTGTTTGGCCAATTACAGTTTTTCCCCCAGGAATGTACGTTTCAAGCTGGCTGTTGAAACCAGCTGAAACACTGACACGGAAGGTGATGAAGCTACCTTATCTGATAGCGTACCATAGAAAGACAGTTACAAGTCCCCTCTGCTATGATCCTTGAAGCTTCTTTGGGTCTGGCCTCTTGAGGCCAAATTAACCAACAAATCTTTTTTTTTTTTTTTTTTTGAGACGGAGTTTCGCTCTTATTACTCAGGCTGGAGTGCAATGGCGCGACCTCGGCTCATCACAACCTCCGCCTCCTGGGTTCAGGCAATTCTCCTGCCTCAGCCTCCTGAGTAGCTGGGATTACAGGCACGCGCTACCACGCCCAGCTAATTTTTTGTAGTTTTAGTAGAGACGGGGTTTTCACCATGTTGACCAGGATGGTCTCAATCTCTTGACCTCGTGATCCACCCGCCTCGGCCTCCCAAAGTGCTGGGATTACAGGCGTGAGCCACCGCGCCCGGCCCCAACAAATCTTTTTATTCTCTGACCTGTCCTATAGCCTTTCAATAAATTAATTTTTGCAATGTTGCAAGAGCCTATTTTTATTGCTTTCAATCAAATAATCCAGCATCAGATCTTCAGCCTGCAAAGTTTGGAAATCCAGTGCTTTTAGTTCATCCAAGAATTATTAGGTTGCAAAGAAGTGACTCATATTGGCCAAAGTCACAGAAATTTGATGTATAAACCACAATATTAATGTATTACTTTATTCTAGGAGATTCTTTTTTTGTTTTGTTTTTTGAGACAGTTTCGCTCTTGTTACCCAGGCTGGAGTGCAATGGCGTGATCTCGGCTCACCGCAACCTCCACTTCCTGGGTTCAAGCAATTCTCCTGCCTCAGCCTCCCGAGTAGCTGGGACTACAGGCACTCGCCACTATGCCCAGCTAATTTTTGTATTTTTAGTAGAGACGGGGTTTCACCATGTTGACCAGGATGGTCTCGATCTCTTGACCTTGTGATCCACCCTTCTCGGCCTCCCAAAGTTCTGGGATTATAGGCGTGAGCCACTGCGCCCAGCCTCTAGGAGATATTCTTAGTGTAAGAACAAAAGCAATCATTTTCCAGAGGGCATTCATTTCACATTGAACATTTATTAACTATGAACCGCCTGTTAGGTATTCTGGTGAGCAAAGAAAAATCAAACTTGGTGTTTTTGAAGTGATTTTTGTAACTTTAAAAATCATTGGGCTGGGTGCGGTAGCTCACGCCTGTAATCCCAGCAGTTTGGGAGGCCGAGGTGGGCGGATCATCTGAGATCAGGAGTTCAAGACCAGCCTGGCTAACATGGTAAAACCCCGTTTCTACTAAAAATACAAAAAATTAGCTGGGCATGGTGGCGCACACCTGTAATCCCAGCTACTTGGGAGGCTGAGGCAGCAGAATCACTTGAACTTGGGAGATTTCCTCTTGTTGCCCGGGTTGCAGTGAGCCGAGATGGCACCACTGCACTCTGGCTTGAGCAACAAGAGTGAAACTCCAGCTCAAAAAAAGAAAAAACGAATCATGTCTTGATATGCTATCCTTTCTAATTTTGTTCCTACAGTACTACTTAATTCATTTTTCTAAAATACCATTCTGTTAGTATTCTGGTCAACAACCTTCACAGTGATGACCCCGTGCCATCCATATATTGTCCAAAATGCTTCCATTCTCTTAATGGCACCCTCCCTGTCCCAGACAAGGCTTTTAGAAAGCTCTGTGCTGCATTCTGGGGCCTTAGGGAGTTGCTGCAGTTGCTGCTTGCCACTTCCGTTTCAAAGCCTGCTCTGCCCCAGCACCTCCAAGTCAGTCTGGTTACCTCATAATTAGTTCTGCCTCTCTGATTAGTTTATCTTGATTCTAGCCATGCCCCAGTTTGCTGTCTCTTGATCTCCCCACCCTACACTTTGCAATCCCATGTGTCAATCCCTCATTACTTCTTACCTGCCTCAGCTTCCAGATCCAGCCTGGAAGAGTACAGGAGTCACAACATGGATCATGTCCTGAGGCCTAAGGCTGGCATTCAAAACCCTCCAAAACGCAGTGCACTTGCTTTACACCAACAGGCCTCTCCACCCAGAACAAGTATGTACTCTCTCGTTAATAGAAAATGAAGCATCTCCAACCCTCTGCTTTTGTTTACCCTGTTTTCTCTTCTAGGAGTGCCCCCTACTTCTTCCCTTCTTTTCTGAATCCTCACCACCTTTTAAGACCTGCTCTTGAAGCACTCTGCAAATCCTCCCACAGATCCCTCAGTGCTCAAGGGATTATATGCTTATCTTCTGGTATAATTATCAGTCTGCAACTTCTTGAAGCGAAGTTTTCTACTATCAGTCCTCAATGTCATAAAATTTTCTTTGACTATTTTCGATGATTAAGTCTTGTTGGGAACCTCTTGTTAGATACATGATGAGAGTGGGTGGCAGATATTGGGGATAGTTGCAGGCCAGTGGAGGTAATTGGCATGTGAATTAAGGAAGGGCAGGCCGCATACAGGTGCTGCCGGTTCACTAACTGGATGAGTCAAGGATGACAGATATCAAGGCAAGTGGCCAGTATGAGGGTTTGCTGAAGTCTGGAGGACAAAGTTGAAGCAGCAGTGAGTAAGGCCTTGCTCTACCGGACAGAGAAGCATCAGGCTAAGAAACTGTGAGGAAGAGGTTGCTTTTGTAGCATGCAACAATGCTTTGAACACTCCCTCTTCCATTCGGCAAAAGAGCCTTTTAAAAACTGAGCACTATAGGTTTCAGTATAAGCAACAACCATGTACAGTCCTGATAGTTAACATGGACAGGTGCAGCCTTGCTGGTGGCTTAGTGTTGGTCTGTTGGTCAGCTTCTGAGTCATACCCATTGTTAAAAATTTTGAATATCCCCTCCATATGAATGTATAATTTCTCTATTTGTTTTGTTAAATTTCTATCAAGGGCACCAGCTACTCTGCTATTCACATAAAGATTTACATGATAAATTTCATTTGGCATTTAAAACTCAAGATGACGAATAGCTTTATGCTGTAGTGTACCGTTCCAATTAACATCAGCACTGAAGTCACCAGAACTGTCAGTTTCTCTCTATGGCAGTGACTGCTGACAATTTGTCTTGGTTTCTTGGATGTCATCCAGTATATCGGCCAAAGAGGCCAAAGCAGGCATCTGTTTTATATTTCAATCTCCTGCTTGCCTTTCTTTTCCCCTTCTTTAATTTGGACTTAAAATTTTGCTGAGTGCATAAGTAAGGCACTGGAAGGTTCCCTTATCATTTGTTCATTTATTTACTTTTCCAAAAGAGTTCCTACTATGTGCCAAGTACTGGATGACGCATGCTGAGCAAAACCTGATGTGGTCCTTGTCCTCTTGGAGTTTAGTGTCAAGTCGATAGTTAATGGCAGAATAGCCCAAGAAGTCATGTCCCTGCTTGTGGCTTTAATCTTATCTCCTAAACCTTGTTTAGTCAATTTTTTCCTCTCTTTCAACTTCAATCTTTTCTTTTCCTTTTCTTTTTTTGTGAGACAGAGTTTCATTCTGTTGCCCAGGCTGGAGTGCAGTGGTGGGATCTCAGCTAACCGCAGCCTCCACCTTCCAGGTTGAAGTGATTCTCCTGCAGCAGCCTCTTGAATAGCTGGGATTACAGGCACCTGCCACCATGCCTAGCTTTTTTTTTTTTTTACTTTTAGTAGAGATGAAGTGTCACCATGTTGGCCAGGCTGGTCTTGCACTCCTGATCTCTGACCTCAGGTAATTCACCCACTTTGGCCTCCCAAAGTGCTGGGATTACAGGTATGAATCACCACGCCTGGTCTCTCAACTTGTTTTTTTTTGAGACATCGTTTTCCTCTTGTTGCCCAGGCTGGAGTGCAGTGGTGCAATCTCGGCTCACCGCAACCTCTGCCTCCCAGATCCAAGCAATTCTCCTGCCTCAGCCTCCAGAGTTGCTGGGATTACAGGCGTGCACCACCATGCCCAGCTAATTTTGTATTTTTAGTAGAGATGGGGTTTCGCCATGCTGGTCAGGCTGGTCTCCAACTCCTGACCTCACGTAGTCCGCCCATCTTGGCCTCCCAAAGTGCTGGGATTACAGGCGTGGGCCATTGTGCCTGGCCAACTTCAAATCTTTTCTAATAAATGATCTTTCCACTCTACCCACCAACAAGTTTATGTCTCCTTTTTCCTGAAATGATAATCTTCTTTACTTTTTTGTTTTCTAACTTTTATTTTAGGTTCAGGGTACATGTGCAGGTTTGTTATATAGGTAAACTTGTGTCGTGGAGGTTTGTTGTACAGATTATTTTACCACCTAGGTACTAAGCCTAGCAACCAATGGTATTTTTTCTGATCCTCTCCGTCCTCCTACCCTTTCTCAAGTAGACCCCAGTGTGTGTTGTTCCCCTCTTTGTGTCCACGTATTTTCATCACTTAGCTCCCACTTCTAAGTGAGAATACTTGGTATTTGGTTTCTTGTTCCTGCATTAATTTGCTATGGATAATGGGGCCTACCTCCATCCATGTTCCTGCAAAAGATATGATCGTATTCCTTTTCATAGCTGCATAGTATTCCACAGTGTATTCATACTATATTTTCTTTATCCATTCTGCCATTAATGGGCAATTCAGTTGATTCCATGTCCTTGCTGTTGTGAATAGTGCTGTGGCAAACATATGTGTCCATGTGTCTTTATGGTAGAAGGATTAATATTCCTTTGGGAATATACCCAGTAATGGGATTGCTGGGTTGAATGGTAGTTCTGTTTTTAGCTCTTTGAGGAATCACCACACTGCTTTCCACAATGGTTGAACTAATTTTCACTCCCACCAACGATGTATAAGCATTCCCTTTTCTCTGCAGCCTCTCCAGCATCTGTTGTTTTTGACTTTTTAATAATAGTCATTCTAACTAGTGTGAGATAGTATCTCTTGTGGTTCTGATTTGCATTTCTGTAATAAGAATCCTATTTTCTTCATTTAAGTTCTTGATTACCATCTTCTCTCCTCATCAACAGACTTCACAAGGGAGTCAGCCTTGACCCCTCACTGCACACTTACTTCCTGACCACTAGTAATCCTGCTCCTACCCCTACATCTCCAGGTGGCCAGGTGATCTTAGTGCTCTGTGCATTACCTGTATTTGGTTAACTGAGGGTTCCTCTTCATTCTATGCTAACAGGGAGCAGCAGGCAAGCAAAACCCTTTAAATCTGTGGAACTCTGTCCCTGAAACCTTTCTCTAGACTCACTCCAGCAAAAATGTCTCCTGTAGGAAGTAACTAACTAACCATTTGATCTTGGGTAAGTCACTTAATTTCTCTGGGCCTCAACTGTTTGATCTGTAACATGAGTATGTTGTACCAAGAATTCTTTCCAGCCTCAGGAGTTTGTAGATGTGGGAAACTCAGTCCAATTAAATGAAGAAAGCACCAAGAGAATGTCACCACTGTCTCCTGACCCTAGGAACAATAGGAACACAAGGAGATGGCAAAGTGTCTTACAGCTCCAGGAGGAAGAGTAGCTAGGAAAGAGGGAGGCGAGAAGAGGTTAGGCAGTGTGGAAGAGATGAGGGGTGAAATGAACTCCTTCTTAGAATCATAGCTATACATGTGCATTGAATGAGAAGCTAGGTGCAGGGTCTGAGCTTGTGGATCCAGGATGTGCTGAGCTTATCCTTGGCTCATGCTAGCTCCCTGAGTGGAAGTACATACATCTCCCCTCCCTGAATGAAGATATGTAGTACAACCACTGACTATGGTGATTAGTTGAATACATTCAACTTCCATATTAGATGAGTGTCTGGAAAGCAGGGAGCCTCGTTTCTGTCGTTAGAGTTTTCAAGCCCACTGTAGGAAGCAGGCATCAGTTTGTGAAATTGAACTGAAGAATATTCTTAGATTTTATTCAGCTTGGTACTGAAGAGAAATTCTGGGCATGAATCAAGAGTGATTAATACATTGAATTATTTTGGCATTAATGTTTGTACTTTATATGTTCTACTTACATAAAAACTGTCCTCATTTATTTACTTGTTTAGTTATTTATCTTTTTCTTCTGCAATGTAAACTTTTGAGGACAGAAATTTTCCACTGCACCCCCAACATTTAGAATAATGCTTGGCCCATAGTGGGCTTTTAATAAATGTTTATTGAATGATTGCCTGAGTGAATCTCTGATTCCTATATTTGAAAGCTTGAGGCTTGCCAGCTTGCCTTTGGGATTGAGAAAGTGTAGCTGGGAATTTCCCCTTTCTGGTTTCTCACGTCTTCCCTCTGCCTAAGTGGCAGAATTTGGATAGACCCTGGAAGGTGAGAGGGAAAGAGGAGTGTGTCCCCTCATCTCCTACCAGGCCGAGAGAGTGAGCCTTTCTCACCACATAGCCACCCAGGAGGTTCCACCACCACCGGCTTGAAACTGGTCCTGTCTGCAGCTCGGTGGTGTTACGGGAATGCAGAGGTTTGGCCAGGCAATGGCCAGCCCTCCAGGAGCTGTCCAAGGGCTCCCCAGAAAGGGTCCCTTCAGAAAGGCCTGCCTGGGGACTCTTCAGAGGGCACTAGTGGGCACCCCCATGAGCTCTCACCCATGTATCAGCTGCCTTGCTAGATCCTGTTTCTCAGCACCAGCAGCAGGGAGGGGCCATCTTCATGAGAAATTCACAGTCATCACTGGTCAGCAGAGATATGAAGGAATGAATTGGTGTGTCAAAAGCTATTTAGTTATATCAGCACATGTAGTGCACAAGTGTGGGTTCTTTTGAAAGCCAAATCTAATTAAAAAAAAAATATAAGGCTGTTGGCTTTATGCTGGATGCAGAGGCCCCGCCCTCGGAGAGCTCACAAGCTGGTGGAATCCACTACCTAATCAAGGTGGAAAGAACATCATCCTAGCAACTATTCCCATTGTTCTCAGACAGGCTGGCTAAGCTAAGAAGAGGGTATTGTTTCTTTCGGTGGCCTCTCCTTTCCTTTCTGTGATACTTACTTCTTTCAGTGTCCCTACCTTCCCCGAATGGGAAGAAAACCATCAGCTTGATTGAATCCATGAGAGGCATAAGGCACAAGTAATTTGCTCCTCCTTTTACAAACATTTGAAATCTTTTTATTTCTTTTTGTAGCAAGAGGTCTCACTATACCACCCAGGCTGGCCTCAGACTCCTGGACTCAAGCAATCCTCCCACCTAGTGTCCCAGAGTGTTGGGATTTCAGGCATGAGACACTGCACCTGGCCTACAAGTATTTGAATACTAAAAGAAGATTGATCAAATAAGCAACTGTTATGCCCTTTGATTTGATAACTCCTTTGGGAAATAAAGTTCGAGGATAGTGGTAAGGGGGTGCTGGGGAACATCCCAAATTTTCAATAATAGGGAAATGGTGAAATCAATACGATTGAATACTACACATTACAATTGAATGCTATACAATCCTTAAAAACCAAGAAGTTTGAGGCATATATATTAAAATATGAATCCATCAGAAATAATGTTGAGCTGGGTGTGGTGGCATGTGCCTGCAGTTCCAGCTACTCAGGATGCTGAGCCAGGAGGATCACTGGAGGCCAGGAACTTGAGGCTACAGTGCACCATAATAGTGCCTATGAATAGCCACTTCAGTCTGGGCAACATAGAGAGACCCCATCTCTAAAAAGAAAAAAGAGAAAAGAAATAATGTTGAAAAAGGAAACTAGAACATAAAATCATGTATGCACAAGTTACATGTCTGATTACTTATTTGCAAATGTATGCACAGGTATATACTGATAAACTGTTCTCTCTCACTAATCTGTGTCTAGTTCAATATATGTAGTAAGACTTAAGTAATGTTTATTGAATGACTAAAGGAATCAGAAGTAAATTTGGAGAAATGCTTGAAAAGTATAGTTATCAGGTTTCTTTTACTGTAAAGCTGCTTAAATGCACAACAAAAAGACTTTTTATAAAGAAGATCAATTTGGCTGTGTCCCCACCTGTAGGAAGCAGAAAAGTTCCTCTTCAAAGTTTCCTTCTTTGTTAAAGAATAAATCATAAATGTTAGAAATAATCGTTTGTTTTGAAGACTTTCTTCAAAGCTGTCTTGTGTTTTGCTAGTAACTCTTTAAAGCCCTATCCTGTGTAGCTGATAGATATAAAGGAATAAGTATATTCTATGTCCTTGTGCTTTAACCAAGATACTTGTGCTAGACATGCTCACAGGCCCATAGTACATTCTATGTTCTTGTACTTTAACCAAGATATTTATGTTATTACTTGTCTAAGTCCTTTAGCAAGCAACTTCCTGTTCCTTCCTTATTTGGACTTCCTCTTTTCCTTTTGTTCTCCATTGCCTTTATCTATTGAAGAAAGTTTTAAGTTATTAGCCATTCAGGTTCAGTTTTAGATTGTGAGGTCTGGCTCCAACCAACAGAGATCAGACACAGCAGTAATGACGACCCCAAATGTGTAAAGGATAAACATGTTTGCTTTTCCTTTGTTCTTTGTACTCTCGTGGCAAGATGGCTAACAGGAGCCAGGAGCACCTTTTCTGCAGAAAGTAAAATTGCCTTGCTGAGAGATCCTTTGTCTTAGGGCTGATTTTTTCTTTGTGGCGCTGAGCATGTTTCCAGCACCACCCAAATCTCCACTTGAATTGTGTATCCCAGAATTCTCATGTGTTGTGGGAGCAACCCAGGAGGAGGTAACTGAATCATGGGGGCCGTCTTTCCCATGCTATTCTTAGCATTCTTAGTGAATACATCTCATGAGATCTGATGGATTTATCAGGGGTTTATGCTTTTGCTTCCTCCTCATTCTCTCTTGCTGCCGCCAAGTAAGAAACACCTTTCTCCTTGTTCCAAGATTGTTGGACCTTCCCCAGCCACATGGAACTATAAGTCCAATTAAACCTCTTTCTTTTGTAAATTGCCTAGTCTCAGGTATGCCTTTATTAACAGTGCGAAAATGAACTAATACAGTAAATTGGTACTGGGGTGTTGCTGAAAAGATACCCAAAAATGTGGAAGCAACTTTGGAACTGGGTAACAGGCAGAGGTTGAAACAGTTTGAAGGGCTCAGAAGACAGGAAAATGGGGGAAAGTTTGGACTCCCTAGAGAGTTGTTGAATGACTTTGCCCAAAATGCTAATAGTGATATGAACAGTAAGGTCCAGGCTGAGGTGATCTCAGATGGAGATGAGGAACTTGTTGGAAACTGGAGCAAAGGTGACTCCTGTTATGTTTTAGTAAAGAGACTGGCAGCATTTTGCCCCTACCCTAGAGATTTGTGAAACTTTGACTTGAGAGAGATGATCTGGGGTATCTGGTGGAAGAAATTTCTGAGCAGCAAAGCATTCAAAAGGTGGTTTGGCTGCTGTTGAAGGCATTCTGTTTTAGGAAACAGAACATAAAAGTTCAGAACATTTGCAGCCTGACTATGCGATAGAAAAGATAAACCCATTTTCTAGAGAGAAATGCAAGCTGGCTGCAGAAACTTGCATAAGTAACAAGGAGCCTAATGTTAACCCCCAAGACCATGTGGAAAATGTCTCCAGAGCATGTCAGAGACCTTCACGGCAGCCCCTTCCATCATAGGCCCAGAGGCCCAGAAGAAAAAAGTGGTTTGTGGGCCAGGCCCAGGGTCCCCATGCTGTGTGTAGCCTAGGGACTTGGTGTCCTGTGTCCCAGCTGCTCCAACGTGGCTGAAAGGGGCCGATGTACAGTTTCGGCTGTGGCTTCAGAAGGTGGAAGCCCCAAGACTTGGCAGCTTTTATGTGGTGTTGAGCCTGTGGGTGAACAGAAGACAAGAATTGAGGTTTGGGAACCTCCACCTAGATTTCAGAAGATGTATGGAAACACCTGGATGCCCAGGCAAAAGTATGCTGTAAGGGCAGGGCCCTCATGGAGAAGCTTTGCTAGGGCAGTGCAGAAGGGAAATGTGTGTGTGTGTGTGGGGGAGCCACCACACAGAGTCCCTACTGGGGCACTGCCTAGTGGAGCTGTGAGAAGAGGGCCACAATCCTCCAGACCCCAGAATGGTAGATCCACTGACAGCTTGCTCCATGTGCCTGGAAAAGCTGCAGACACTCAATGCCAGCCCATGAAAGCAGCCAGGAGGGAGGCTGTACCCTGCAAAGCTGCCCAAGATGGTGGAACCCACCTCTTGCATTAGTGTGACCAGTATATGAGACCTGGAGTCAAAGGAGATTATTTAAAATTTGACTACCCTGCTGGATTTTGGACTTCCATGTGCCCTGTAACCCCTTTGTTTTGGCCGTTTTGGCCAATTTCTCCCATTTGGAACAGCTGTATTTACCCAATACCTGTACCCCCATTGTATCTAGGAAGTAACTAGCTTGCTTTTGATTTTACAGGCACATAGGCAAAACAGACTTGTCTTGTCTCAGATAAGACTTTAGACCATGGAGTTTTGGATTAATGCTAAAATGAGTTAAGACTCTGGGGAACTGTTGGGAAGGCATGATTGGTTTTGAAATGTAAGGACATGAGATTTAGGGCAGAATGATGTGGTCTGACTATATCTCCACCCAAATATCAACTTGAATTGTGTCTCCCAGAATTGCTATGTTTTGGGGGAGGGACTCAGGGGGAGGTAACTGAATCATGGGGGCCAGTCTTTCCTGTGCTATTCTCGTGATAGCTAACAAGTCTCACGAGATCTGATGGCTTTATCAGGAGTTTCCGCTTCTGCTTCCTCCTCATTCTCTCTTGATGCTTCCATGTAAGAAATGCCTTTCATCTTCTGCCATGATTGTTGGACCTTCCCCAGCCATATGGAACTCTAAGTACAATTAAACCTCTTTCTTTTGTATAGTACCCAGTCTTGGGTATGCCTTTGTCAGCAGCATGAAAATGAACTAATACAATCAACTTTTCAATTTCATGTATGGGAAAGGAAAACAAAATACCAAAATATTAACAGTAATGGTTTTTGAGTTGTGAGCTACAGGTAATTTCTATTTTCATTTATTAACTTCTCTGTACATTCTCAATTTTCTACAATAACCATAATTAGGGAGGAATGATTTATTTAAAGGATTACCCTGAGATAGCAAAGTACAAACCCAAAGGAATGAATCTTTGTTGTTGAAATTGTAGGCACTATGTTAAGCTCGGGGGTGGGGATATGCCTGGCATCTCTCAAAGCACACAGCACAGGCCACTGCCAGTCCAGTCCTCCTACGTGTACAACTGGCTTTGGCATCAAAGCTGAGATGCAGCCACTACAGTAAGTCTGACTGAAGCCTACATAGGTTAGGGAGGCATGCCTGTGTTTTACCCCATTAGTACTCAGTAATAGATTATCTTTTAATCTCAGGCGGGTGCAAGGAAAGTGTTCAGTGCAGTGTGCTTTCAATAGCGAGAGATTTAAAATAACCAGTGTCCATCATACAGAATGTAATCTCCAAAATTTAGATCTAAAAAAAAAGGAATTTTATGGTACCTTCATCTTCTTAGTTAAGATTAATGTGCATGAATAATGTATACCTTAGGAGAAACAAGACAGCTGTCGAAACTCTAAGATGTGAAGTGGTCATTCAGGAAAGGGAGGCTAATACTTGAACACCATTCACACCTGCCTTGCTATTGGGTCCAAGGCCAGATAGGTGTGAACATGTTCAAATATCATTCTTGGAACTGAATATAACACTGGAGAATTTGCCACCAAGCATGAAGCAAGATAATATTGCTAAGTAGTTAGTTCTGAAAAGTCAATTAACTCACACAGACTCTAAGAATATTCTAAAAAATAACTGCTGTATAATATATGGGAATAAAGTTATAGTAACTAATCAATAGGATCTGCTGAAGAGATCAAAGATTCTATTTTTTAATAATGGAACACTGACATCAAGTTTTTTATTTGTTAAAAATCAGGCTGGGCGCAGTTCTTCATGCCTGTAATCCCAGCACTTTGGGAGGCTGTGTTGGGTGGATCACTTGGGGTCAGGAGTTCAAGACCAGCCTGGCCAACATGGTATAACACCATCTCTATTAAAAATACAAAAATTAGCCGGGCATGGTGGCAGGCCCCTGTAATCCTAGCTACTGGGGAGGCTGAGGCAGGGGACTCTCTTGAATCTGGGAGGCAGAGGTTGCAGTGAGCCGAGATCATACCACTGCACTCCAGCCTGGGTGACAGAGTGAGACTCAGTCTCAGAAAAAAAAAAAAAAAAAAAAAAAATCAGCTTCCTGGGCAATAAGTTTTACCACCCAAATAACTGGGGGCTACTAGAACTGAAAAAAAACTCTAAGAAACTTAATCCCAGACCAGTTTCACATAGCGACAAAAACCATTCAATTTGCTTAACTGTAGCTAACTTCACAAATACTATTTTTTAATTGTTAAAAAGAAATTTATAAGATGCTCCAAATGGAACTCTATGAATACGTAATACGTACGTCTACTTAATAACACATACTAGAAGATAGTAAACCTTTAATAGAGCCAAGATGAAGTTTAAATAAAGCAGAATTTGGTAGACTCAAAGTAAAGCTTAGCTATGTGTAAAGGGGTCAATGTCCAGTCTGGACTGCAAAGTAGACTCGGAATCGTTTTGTTTGGAAACAATAAAGTTAAGGCAGGTATACAATCTACGTCCAGAAACCCCCACCCAAAGCACTGCACCTGGGTCGTCAACTGGGGCTGCTTCATTTTTACAGATGTAATTGCAAACACCAAAGTTTGTGACGTCTGTGATTTTAGAGAACAATGTTTCTGAGTGAGTAGGAAAGCTGCAGTCACTTGAGGAAGGGGGTTATTATGATACTTTACAGCTGCAGCACGTCCTTAGGAGACACTGCATCCTGTTAACTCCGCAGCTGGCTTTCTCTGTGCTGATTTTCTAGCCTGATGAACAGTTGGGCAGATTTTTTACCTTCTCTGTGTGAGCCAATTTTTACTTTCTTATGGGCAATCCTAAATGTCAAACACTGTATTGAGTGCTTTACATACATTATTTCATTTAATCTTAGCAACAGTTCTTTGAGGCAAGTGCTAGCATCCTATTTTACAGATGGGGACACTGAGTCTTGGAGATGTTGAAGTGGGTTGGCCAGGTTTACACACAGCTAGTAAGTGGCAGACCCATTTCAAACCTGGGTCTCCCTAACTCTAAATCTAGTCTTCTTAACATCTATCCTTCAAGCAGATGTAGAAATTAAAGACTATTCGAAGTGAAATGGGTAAAATCCAGAGCTGGTTATGAGCAAGTGGCAGACTCATGCACTATAGCTAGGACCACAGATTGAAACAATTTTTCTGGAGGCCAGTTTGGCAAATAATGTAGTAAAAAAATTAACATGTACCCTTGAGCCAACAATTAATCTAGAAATTTAAGAAAATAATTTCTAAACTGCACAGAGGCATGCATTAGAATTACAGCATGATTTACAAAAATAAACACACAAAAATAGAAACAATGTCAACATTTTTAGTATGGAATTAGTTAAATGACTAAAGAGATATACAATGCAAGAGTATTCAACTATTAGTAATGAAAATATACTGTACAGTAAAAGGCACCAGATTACTGAAGAGCATTTATTGTTTTATTTTTATCTTATTTTAATTTTTAATTTTTTTTTGAGATGGAGTTTCACTCTTGTTGCCCAGGCTGGAGTGCAATGGCGCGCTCTTGGCTCACCGCAATCTCCGCTTCCCAGGTTCAAGGAATTCTCCTGACTCAGCCTTCTGAGTAGCTGGGATTACAGGCATGCGCTGCAGTAGAGACAGGGTTTCTCCATGTTGGTCAGGCTGGTCTCGAACTCCCGACCTCAGGTGAACTGCCCTCATTGGCCTCCCAAAGTGATGGGATTACAGGCATGAGCCATTGTGCCTGGTCTATTTTTATTTATTTATTTTTGAGACGGAGTCTCACTCTTGCCCAGGCTGGAGTACAGTGGCCCCATCTTGGCTCACTGCAGCTTCTGCTTCCCCGGTTCCAGTGATTCTTCTGCTTCAGCCTCCCAAGTAGCTGGGACTACAGACACACACCACCACGCCCAGCCAATTTTTGTATTTTTAGTAGAGACGGGGTTTCACCATCTTTGCCAGGCTGGTCTTGAACTCCTGATCTCAGGTGATCCGCCTGCCTTGGCCTCTCAAAGTGCTGGGATTACAGGCGTGATTTTATTTTTATGTAAAATTGACAGTGTATTTATATGTGCAAAATATAGAGAGAAATGTGTGGAAACATGTTTACTGTTTTTCTCTGACGTGAAAAAGTTTATTTTTAAACTTTTTGTATTGTTCTTTATTGTTGGAATATTTTGTGAGTCTGTATCATTACTATAAAACAAAAACTATTTGAAAAAAAAGAATGTCAAAGTTAAATCAGTACTTGCCTCAGTAAGTGGAGTAATTTCATGCACACTAGCCATGTATTGTATAGAACTGGAAGTCTATTATGCTTTGGAGAAAATCCAACAGGTATGTTCTAAATCTTGGCCATAGAACTAGGGTGTTTCTAGTCCACCAAAGGATTATCATTAATGTATCGAGACAATAGGGTTTGGACTAAAACCAGTTCTATCTGGGCTATAAAAGTTAAATGTTGTCTTACATTTTCATTTATAAATATCTTCCAAGCTTTTTCATTTAATTGGAGTTAGTTCTCCTTGTTGATTGGCATTGTATTTTGGGAGTAAAGAAATTTTAAACAGCTAAAGTAAATGGATTTTAGGGAGGCTACTTGTGGGGTCAGGAAGTAAATCTAATGCATCTTTTGGCCCTGTATTTAGGGTTGCTGGAGGTGGAGTTAAGGCAATGGAACTGTTTGGTAAATGTAGATAGAGTCTGAGAGAAGTTGAATATGACCAGAGAAAAAAAATTACCAATTGGAGACATAAAAGGGTGTTATAACTGCTTTGACAAGTGATTATGACTTGTAGAGGAGGGAGAAAAAAGTCAAAGCATTATGACTTGAGAAACAGTACCACTTGGCTGGGTGCAGTGGGTCATCCCTGTAATCCCAGCACTTTAGGAGGCTGAGGTGGGCTGATTACCTGAGGTCAAGAGTTTGAGACCAGCCTGCCCAACATAGTGAAACCTCATCTCTACTAAAAACACAAAAAATTGCAGGGCATGGTGGCAGGTGCCTATAATCCCAGCTACTGGGGAGGCTGAGGCAGGAGAATAGCTTGAACCCTGCTGGCAGAGGCTGCAGTGAGCTGAGATCACGCCACTGTACTCCAGCCTGGGTGACAAGAGCAAAACTTCATCTTAGAAAAAAGAAAAGAAAAGAAACAGTACCACTCTAGAAAAGAACTCTCTCTTTAGCATGCATGGATGGTTATGGAAATATAAATAAGAGTGAAACTCCGTCTCAAAAAAAAAAGAAAAAAGAAACAGTACCACTCTAGAAAAGGAACTTTCTCTTTAGCTTGCATGGATGATTATGGCAATGTAAATAATTTGTAAATAATTTGTCATTCAACAAAATCTTAGCACTGTGTGTCTTGAGGATGTTTTAAAGTTAATGAAGACCCTGGGCTGCAGAGCAGGAGACTGGAAGAAGGACATGCAGGCGTTGTTAACAGTTGAAGCTGTGGAAATAAACAGTCAACCGAAGCCAGAGGAGAGGAAGGAAAAAAAGAAAACCTTGAGGATACCAACATTTTTTATGGCCCTGTAAAAAAGGAGCAGGCCAAGAAAAGTGCAAACGAAGGGAAGTTCAGAATTCAGGTAGAGACTTAACGTTGAAGACAGGGGAGGAGACGAGTTTCACAAAGCAGGAGTTAGCAGCATCACGTGCTGTAGAAAGGCCACACGAGAGGAGGACTGAAGTGGCCACTAGATTTGGCCTTCAGCAGTGACTAGAGTCCAGTGGAGACAGGAGTACCTTGTACAAGTGGCTCATTTGTTGGCACCAGAGGCCAGAACAAGGCACTTTCACGTAGTCTGCATTGGACTAGATTGGGAAGTAGGTAGGCCCTACAGAAGGGGACGAAACTGATGAGTGCCTGAGTATTTCCAGCTATTACTGGGGATGGGGACTCTGCTGGTGGCTAGAGGTACTGCTAAGCCAGAGCTCAGGAAATGCACCTAGGGCCCCAGTAGTAGGTCTTTGACAAGAATCAGGGGAATTAATACATAAATGAGTGAATATATGAATGCATGTGGGGGTGTGGTCTAGCGATTGCTTTGTAACCCGGACAGGAAGAGGATGGTGAGAGCCTACAGTAGTAACTGCCTGTGGAAGAAGCTGCCCGTTGACTCAGAGAGGTGCCAGGGAGGTTGGTGTTTTCAAGGCTGTTAGCTTCCCCATTTGGGAGAAGGGTGGGAACGGCTTAAGGATTTACAGAGATTGATTTAGGCGAGAAGACACAGGAAGAGAAACAGCAGGAAACGCCGGGAGAGAGCAACAGCAGGACAGGATTGAGGAAGGGTAAGAGCACTAACTGGGCTAAGAATGCAAGAAAGGCATGGATAGATGTATGCTTCACAAGGCACTTCCATGGCGAGTCACTCATTCATCCTTAGGACAAGCCAGGGAGAGAGATAGGTATTGTATACTGCATTGCCGGCCTTTGGAATGCGGGGTGCGGTCCAGATAAGGCCATCCCGGCTCAGAGAGGCTGTTCAGCCGCTGTTCCAAGTCCTCCGGCGACAAGGAACACTCCACTTTTGGAAGTAGCACTTCTATTAGAAAAGTAAAAAAAAAAGAAAAAGAAAAAGAGGGAGACAAGAAGAAAGGTGTGGGCCTCTTGAGGGGTAAAGATCTGTGAATGACACGTTTTAGATAATTCACGGAATTGCAGAGCCAGAACGTGTCAGGCAGATCTTTTCATCTGTAAAACCAAGGGGGCAGACGATATTACTTTTCTCTTGTCTAACAGCCTCTGAAATCATCTAGGTAACCACCTCCCAATTTTACAGAATAAAAAACGAGGCCCGCGGGATGTGTCTCGCTCAAAGTAACCGAACACCCGAGTGGAGAGACAGGCCCGGAGCCGACTCCGCCCTGTCCTCAGGGCGTCTCGCCACTCCGCCACCTTCCCAGAAAGATAAAGAACAGCGGGAGGCGTCAGGCCGGGCGGCCTAGCTGCTACTGCCCTGGGGTTCGAGGCCGCTTCCCGGCAGCAGTGGGAGGAACGCCCCGAGGGGAGGGCAGGGGCGGGGAGGAGTTGAGAGGGGCGGGGAAGAGATCGGGCCTCGTTTCCCACACTTCGTTAGGACGCGGGCTGGGGCGGGTCTGCGGCCGGCAGAGGGCGCTGGACGACTCCTCGCTCTGCGGGCCCGGCGGGCTGGGGGCTGCCCCCGGCGCGCCGTCTGAGCTCGCGGGCAACGGGTCGCGGCGGAGAGGGCGGCCGGAGCCCTCAGGGGAAGCGCGGAGGGTGGGCGGGCGACCGGGAACAGAAGGGGCGCGAAGGGGGCGGGGGCCCCGGCTGCAGAGGAGGAGAACTTGACCGCCGCGGAGAGCGGCTGAAATGCCTGTTCTTCAGGCCCGGCGAGCGGGAGTCTGACGCGATTTGCTGAGCCCTGTCCTCCGACGGCTGCACCCCGGCCTTGAGCGCCTCGGCCGCCTGTTCGCTGCTGCTTCCTCGAGCGGAGCCTGCGCCAGGTTCCTTTTGCATCCCCCCTGCTGGGGGACCCCTGCTCCGGAGGAGGGGGCCGGAGAGCCGCGGCGGCGGCGGCGGCGGCCGCCTGGGCCCCGGGGACCGGGCGCCGGGCCCGAGGAGCGGCGGAGGCCGCGGCGGCCTCGTCTCGGTCGCGGACTAGCGAGGCGCCGGTGAGCGCGGCCCACAGGCGGCGGCGGCAGGTGAGTGCGGGCGGCGGGCGCGGAGCCTCCCGGTGGGTGCAGCTGTCACGAGCCGCGCGGCCGCCGAGGCCCTAGGGGGCGGGGAGCAGCTGGCACCCCTCCGCCCCCTGCTCTCCTTTCTCCCGCTCCATCCACCTCCCACTTCTCCGAGTTCCCCTCGCGGCCCCGCGCGGCTGGAGGGGGCGGGGGTCTCAGCTGTCACGGGCACCAGCTGGGGGCTGCTCCCCGCCGAAGGAAATCGCTGCAGCAGCGACTTCTCTCCGCCTCTTTTCCAGTTGCCCTAGTTAGCGCGGAGAGGGCGAGCATCCGCGGAGGGGGCGCGGGCTGCGCGGCCGCCTGCCTGGCGTGGGGAGCGGGCGCCCGGGGCCGCCGCGGAAAGAGGGAGCCGGAAGTCGGCGCGGGCGCCCCTCGGCCCTGGCGACGCCGTGACCTTGGCCAGCTTGCTCACCTCTCGGAGTCTTGCCGACCCGGACCGCGAAATGGGGGCGACCGCGGCGTCGGTTTCGGTCGGCGCAGCCCTCGACGGCGCTGGTGTTTGACCCCGGCGCGCTTGCTCGCCCCTTCCCCCGGGAAGGGGTTTCGGAGGTAGACGTGGGATGGATACTGGACATGTTCCTCCCGGGTTTGGTCCCCTTCCTGGGATTCAGCCGAAAGGGCCGAGAAAGGGAAGCAAACATGTTGACGAGGCAATTGGGAGGTGGGGTTGGTTAGTGGGCAGTGACAGAATTCGGGCCGCTGTCTAGTCTGTTGGAAAAGACCTGGAGGATCGGACACCAGGGTCTCCAGTCCTTACTACCCAGCTGTGGTGGCTGCTTTTTTATTTTATTTAAAAGGAATCACCCCCATAAGTAGACATTGCCCAGTCTGACGACGTTAGAGGGAGACTGAGGGGTTGACAATACAGCCTGTGTGTGTGACAAGGACAGGCCCCGGTGTTGTGGCCGGAGAGTTTCGTAGGAAGGAAAACTTTAAGCTGGAGGATCTGTTAGCCTCTCATGCCTGGTCCTCCTCGTTTCTTATAGAGGTGTTGAACAGGCAGGTGTCCTTGTGAAGAAGGTGACATTTCTCTTCGGAGATGGTGAATTTTTAATGTCGAGTGTGATGTTGGTGAGTGAAGGGTTCTTGAGTGAATTGCAGTCCCAGCACCCTCTGTGGATGCCAAGAGGAATCTCTGCGGCGATGATTTGTGAGGGCTGGTGCTTACATTTCAGTGATTAAGAAATCAAGTGTCTGTTTAAAACATTGCTGCTGTGAAGCGTGGATTTATATGGTACAGTTGAGGGATGGATCTCAAGGGTTAAATTTGTTTGAGATTTGTCTCCTCTTATGGAATTGGTTGGAGGTTAGTCTCAAAAAAAAAAAAAAGCAAACAAAACGACAACAATAACAACAACAAAAGTTGGCCAGAGGAGCCTCAGCTTGTTCCACAGAAGCTGTAATGTAGGAAGGGGCCAGATTTCTTCATGTTGAGAATAATGTGAAAAGAGTATTTGCTTGGGTCTCTTGGCTCTTGAACTAGAAATAGTTTTGGGTTAAAGGTAGCAGTGGGGTTTGATTCAGCTTAACAAATAGGCATTCCTTGAACTATTTGCCATAAATTAGATAAAATGGAAGTGTTTCTGTTTTATCTCCTGTACTTTGTGGAAAGGTCTAATTTGGTTTTGTGAATGAATGTCTGAAATGTTTTCTGTTTCTTCAGACTTTATGCTTTGGGAACAGTGGGTTACAGAGAGGGTCTGAGTTGGGAATATACGGGTTAGAGAGAAAATAAAGGACTGCTGATTAGAAGAACAGGTGTTTAGTTTGATTTTTGTAGATATTTTCCACTGGTTATTAGCAACGTTGAAGTTTGCTTTATAACGTGCAAAATGTGATTTTACATAGCTTATAGTTGATCCCTTCCTTATTTCTCTTAGAAAATCTTTAGGATTGTGCCTATTGCCTTTTTTGTGTGGTTTAAACCAAGGGAGTATTTTAGATCTACATTTTTGGGTAAGTGGTTTTATTGGGGAAAAAAAGTGCTTGATGGAACTAATGGTGATTGTTTCACTTAAACTGGGATTATATAGACAATGCTTTTTCCTCCCTCTTTCTGCCAACATTTGTTTTTGTTTCTCCCTCAATTCCAGGGTTTCGTTTCTAGAAATCTGGGCTGGAAACAGAAGCAGCAGTTTGTATAATCCCAAGATCTTGCTTATGCCAGGAAGCTGTAAGGGTAACATGAAGTGGGTGTGATGTAAAGACACTGCTACTACTTCAGACATTTAACTGTTGAGGGAGTCTAAGGTCAAACTTTAATTTTTGTTGAATTTCCTGTTTTCTGTGTATGTGTTAATCTTTTGGTGGGCAGAAGATTGGGTTGCTATGGTGCTAACTGGTGTATATTGTGAAAATGCTGGCGACATTTCATGCTTTTACTCTATAGAGAAGAGTGGTAAACAAGCCTAAATAATTTAAAGATGTTCTCAGAATGGAATGTTCTCTGCGTGTCCTCTTGATCCTGCTAATCCAGTGAGCAGTCTTCACAAGGACTAAATGTTGAGTAAGTGATGAGGGTGGTACAGGGGTGCTGAAAGGTGGAGTGGCGGAGAGAGGGTATTGAGCATTTCTTGAAATTCTTTTCCCTATTGGACTGTATACCAGACTGATTTATAATTGTTTTTCAAGGACGTTTTCGTTCTCCCTGCTTGGTTGTCATCAATTTCATAGACCTTTGCTTAGATACTACCTCTGCTTCATACTTTAATTTGTCTTTTTTGCTGCATCTCCCAAGGACCCCACATTGTTTGAATGTTGTGTTGCATATCTTATGGAGTTGGGTGGCCTTAAGCCATGTGGCTTAACATAGTTTTCATTTTAGGGCATGTGTGGGAGGTCAGAACAAGCTCATAACACGGAGTAGAGTCTAAGTCATGGAACATAGGGGAGCCCCGGGATTCTCATGATTGTTTTGGCAGTGGTTTTTGTCTTCTAAATATGATTATAACAAATTCTCCAAGGACCATCAGCTGCTTTCCTGGCAGAGATCCAAAAACATTTTGGAGGGTTCTATTTTGCATTACTTGCACATGCTGGATGCTGTGGTGGGCGTGGGATCAGGTGAAATCCATGTGTTTCAGGAGCTGGATATCAGAACACTGTATTTGATCTGGGTTGCAGAACCAAATAGATTTCTCCCTATCTTATATAACTTTTCTATCCATTTGGGAAGACGAGACTGTAGGAAAGGACTTTTTAAAATTGCCTCTTTCACAGATTAACCAGTAGTTTAGCTGTTGGTGATTGGCGACTAAGGACAGGACTCTGTTCTAAACATTCAAGGTGAGGTCTAGTCATTTAAAAGCTTCCCTTTTCTTTCTATTTTAGTTAGACATTGTTATTCTCAACATTTGGTGTCACAGGTCATAAAATGGCCTAGTGGCAACTAGATACCATTCTTGGTTGCTTAATTTCATAAGGAGATGTGGATTTTTTTTTTGTAGCTTAGTTCTGGAAAATGATTTGTGGACATAGTATTTGGATTAATGTAGAGTATAGAAATGATTGTTATATATATCTGCAGGATACATGGGTGAATAAGGGAAATTATTATAAAACACTGATATCAACATATAAGTCCAATTCCGTAAGTTCAAGTAAAGTGAGTTGTATCCATACTTCTTCCCGTAACCTCGTCTGCAACACAGAATTTTCAAGGCTCCTTGGAGTGATAGGCTTTTAGAAAAGCTTAATATGGTCATCACATTTAAAAGATAAGTAGCTTACGCCAAAATAGAAGCTCTAGTCACTCGAGGAGTTCAGTCATTACCCTCATCTTAGATATATTTTGTTCTTACTGCTTCCTGGGAGTATGTTTTAGTGTGTGGAGGGCAGGGATGTTTAGTTTTACTGAATAGCACTGACCTGACCATTAGGCACAGACAGGCCAGACTCATAAAAATAGGTGCAAGCACAGAAGCCAAATGCACCCATTATCAGGACCAGACTTCTAATTGCACTGGATTATCCAGTTTTTCCAGAGTGATGCTTCATTTTTACCCTTTCAGCTTATAATTGTGAGGCAATTTTAAAGCTTCTTTTAGAAATGGAGCTCTGACTTCAGACAGACAGAGGTGTCCTGACCCTTCCAGATACTGAGTTGATGTAGCCTTGAGCTATTTAACCACACTAAACTTCAGTTTTTGTATTTAAAATTGAAGTAACATACATGTCCTCATATTGTAATCTTTAAATTATTAAATGTGTTTAGCATATGATTGGCATGTAGACATTAATGCTGGGTAACAATGGGTGTTTCATTAGCGAATTCATCACCAAATTCTCTTTCTTTTCTTTGTAATTTCTCAAAGTTTTTCCTTTATTTGTGGTTCTACAATCTGGTCCTCCTGTCATTTGCACATGGAGTAATGGGAGTCACATTGACTTTGTAGGCCTAAGTTTCTTTACAATTAAACGAGCATATTGGTCTAATTTCACATTTCTTCTTATTTTAAAATTCTGTTATTTTTAGGTTTATGGCTGTTTGCTTGCATGCATTTGCCTCTCTAATTTATCGTACACATAAATGCTGAAGAAATGCCCTTCTAAAATTTTATGTTATTGTTTTCAGAGGAGACTTTCTTTGGATAGACTTATCAAATATAAATCATTTAAACTGGTTCTTTCATTTCCCATTCCAGAAAATTTGCTGTAGATGGCATATGCAGAAATGCTTTACAAACTGTAAAGTACGACACAAATGAAGAAAATATGATGATGACCATAGATATCTTGCATCTTGGCTTTTACGTGTTCCATTTTCTTTGTTTAAATTGGATTTCCTTTATGTTCTCGTGACCTTCAAAAACAGCATCAAAGCTGGTATTTTTTCAAGAAAGCTTGATTTTTATCACTCTCTTAGCATTAGTTACTCTGTTCTATATAATAAACTTATCTTTCTCTTTCTCTCTCCTCCTTTTGAGAGAGATTACCTTTTTAGTGCATGTTGATTGGTTTTCCTAAACAGATTGGAAAATGCTTGATATGCCATGAACCACAACATTTAGAGTAAAAGATCCCTAAATGATCATTTAGGACAGTCTCCTAAATGTTAATATTTACATCAATATTACAGCTGAGCAGACTAAGTCCAGGCAGATGTATTTGGGAATGGGGTTTCTTTATGAGAGTTACTTTTTGTATTGAAAGTTACAATATTACAAAGAGATTTTAAATTACAAGAATTTTGGTAAGCTTTTGAGTAATGTATAAGCTAGTAGGAAAGGAACATTTTTATTTTTTGACCAAAATTTGACTCTCAAATATTGTAAAAAGGTATTAATCAGGAATTAATTAAGATAATTCTCTCAAAAACTACAAAAGTACCTGTAGAAAAATGCCTGCTTTTCTTGTAAGGCCCTCATTCATAGTCAGCAAATATTTATTGAGTGTTGTCTTTAAGCCAGGTACTGTACTAGCTATACATATTACATTTTATAAATGAGGAAACAAGGATCAGGGAAATTAAGTGGCTAGTGTAAGATTGCACAGCTTGTAGGTGTTAGAGATGACATTTGAGTTCAAACATGCTGAGTGGAAATCCTATTCATACCTTTAAATTGACTTTTCTTCAAGAATGTTCATCACTCTTGTCCACATTATACTTTTTTTTTTTTCTGGACTTTCTTTCTCTTGAGTACATGTGTTGTGGAGACTCCTGCAGTCTTGTTCCTTTCTGATGACCCACGAGCCATATATACCAGTTAATGAAAATGTCACTTTAAGATTCTTGTGCTGTTTCTGGTCTCCCTATTGTACTAGTAATGTTGATTCTTTGGTGCTTCTATCCAGGTAAGCTTATCTTTGGTTGGTTTTGGATTTTTAGCAATAAAATTCTGCCCCTCAAATTTTATTAGTATTTAGATAGCTAAAGCTTAGTGCGCTCTGTTTTTGTTTTTGGTATTTGGAAAAATTGCTTGGTCATTGTCTGTGTTTCCACTTGTAATTTGAATGGTTGATTTTATCTTAAAATTTCAGTTTGCCTGTATGGCTAAAATATTTACATACTTTTATTACCAAGCGTAGATTTGATTATTTAACAGAAGATATTCTATTTTGAATATATGTGTGTATATAAGGAGATCACGTCATATTTGACCAGATAGTTGAAGGATGAAATGTCCTTGAGTTTTGAAAGTATCTGTGTGTGTAATATTGGCGTTACTTTGGTGAATTTGTTTGGAGGAAACAAAAAGTTATTTGTTCTGCAATGTCTGTTATCTCCCTTTCCATTCTAAATGGTACAGGTAGTCTGTAATTGAATTTCTAAGTAGCTACTCATTCATTCAAGACATAGTTATGTGAGTACATACTTTGTTCAAGGTGCTGTGCTGTAAAAAGATAGTGGCTATTGAGAAATTAACCGATAACATATAGATCCTGTTTTTAAGGAGATTTTGACCTGAGAGAGGTGATAAGACAGACATACAAATATCTATAATACTAATTGAATGTGGTGAGTGCTATGAGACAGGTCCTGAAACAGTACTTTGAGAATTTAGGGAGAGGGAATAATTATTGTATTTTCATTTGAGAAAGATCAGGGCAAGTTTTATGGAGGGCTTGGTGGTAGACAAAAGCACTGAAGGCAGGGGATGATTTCTTTAAGAATAGGCACAAGGAGAACAATATATTCAGGAAGATTAAATAACAAAGATGAAAAAGCAGAAAAGCTTGAGGCTATTCAGGGAGTAATGCAGGGGAAAGAGCAAGGAGTGTGGCATCAGCTGAAGTGGGAGAGGGAAGCAGATCGTCTAGGTGTAGTAACAAGACATTGGTGGATTTTAATGGAGAGAGGTGGTAGAGAGCAGCATGTAGTAAGTATGTCGATCTGGATGAAAATGAGAAATGTCAGCGTTCCAAATTTACGTGGATCTTTTCTTGGCAGGTTTTATACCCCAAATTTTATATTTGAGGTTTTTGAAATGATTCCATATGTAAGGCTTACCCACACTGGGAACTTATTCACTCATTTTTATGTATATTTAAATACAGATTATATATATTTTTTGAATATAAGTTAGTACAAAATTTTTTTCACTGCCTTATACTTTTTTCCAATTTTTAAATTTTTTCCTTTTTATTATGAATTATGTCTTAACCTACATGTGATGCGAGATATGCATATTGCATGATACTTGCCCAAAAGTTAGCCAGTTGATCCAACATGATTTATTAACGCATTCGTTTTAATAATTCCCACTATTTTGAAGTCTACATTTTGATGTGCTAAGTTTCTATACTCCTTTTTTCTGATTCCACATTCTTTATTCCAAAAATAGACTTATCTATTTAATATGTGGTAGTTCCTTACTGTTTTATAATTTGTTACTGATAAGGCAAATCTGCCATCAACTTTAAATAAATATTTTAACCTCCCAGTGATTCTTAGATGCTGATTTGAATTTATTAAATATATAGATCAATTTTGGACCAACCAGGATTGCAGTATTCCACCATTCCTCCAGCATCGTTCTGTGACCCTTTGTTTATCAGGTCTAATTTCATGCCCTCTAAATGTGCTTTATATTGTTCTTAGTGTACTTCTTACCCATTTTATCTTATATTTCATACCATTGACTTTTTTTTAAAGCAGTAGATATTCTTTTAAACAGTGTATTATCACTTGGCATTCTTTAAGATTATGCAGTGGACTTGTTTGTTCAGTGTAAAAATGTTGTCTTTTTGTATAAATATAAGTGTATCTGATTGTATAAATGAGATTGGTCATCCAAGTTGGAAGCCCCTGGCTCTCATTTATAGTTCATGATTTATTTTGCTGATTTATTTATGCCTTGCCATGTTCCAAAACGGTTTTAAGGCAGGATGTGTCATGAAAAGTCTTGGACCTTGTTCCAGCCCTGTCTTTTATTTGACTGATACCCCTAGCCAATGTTACACGAAGGAAACGGTGTTGAAGATAACTAAGTGTCCCTGAATGTGCTGTGGTATGTCCTTTGCCAAATTGGTAGTAATTCCGAGACCATACAGTGTAATTCGGGTACCTTTAAAGATAAGTCTCTTAAACTTTGATAGCAAACAAAGGAAATCAGTTGGAAGGCACTGATGAAGAGCCTTAACTCTTGGGAGCCCAGGCACTTACAGCGCAGCATTTCTTAACGTTAGATTATCTGGGAAATGGAAGAAATACTAGAGTTCTGTAAGGATATTTCTTCACTTTCAGACTGTTATAGTGGTTTGTAGTTTACAGGGGCTTGGGTGACTGGATTTTTAGATTTATTATTTTAAATAGTAGAGTCTTAACACTATTTTATTTTGCAGTAGAGATCACTTACGCAGATCTTTTTTATACTATTTCATAGAGATTAACTCTTCACCTTGAGGCAGAGGAGTTAAGAATGATCTAACTTAAAGATGACTTACTCAATTTTCTTTCACAAAAAGACAAATGCCCCAAGTTTGTTAGCACTTTCTGTGACGTGGTTATAAGTGGTATGTTACCTAGCAAATAAACACAGTGATTCAAAAAGTAACTGCCTTTTCAGACCAACAACAAAAATTTAATGCTGTAGAGAAAGGATATTGAAAATGGATAAAATTATTTCTATTAAGGGATTTAATTACTGAAAATTGTGTATGTTAACTTTAAGAGCTTTTTTATATGTACTCTTGAACTTGGAAACAATTTTCTAACCTGTGTAAAAATCTTGTAAAAGAGGTGTTAGTGGTTTTGAGCCCATTTGCTGAAAACACAAAAAGGCAATGCCATCTGATTAGTTTATAAGAACAACTGATTGCCATCAGGAAATATGGAAATGCGCTAGATGAATTTTAGCAAAAACCTTTGCATAAATGGTGAATGGGATTGGAATTGAATATCATGTTTTATTCAGTGCAGCCAGTAATGGAGTTCTTCTTTTGGTTTCTTTCATCTTTGCGAGGTAATATTTTTCAGCTATGATAACCATTAAAACCAAATAAAATAGTTATATATTATAAAAATGAACCAAATTTAGAACTAGATCTTCAAGTTGCTATATTACAAAGTGTGAAAGCAAGATATAAAAATAACAAACTGGGCCGAGTGTGGTGGCTCACACCTGTAATCCCAGCACTTTGGGAGGCCGAGGAGGGCCGATCACAGGGTCAGGAGTTCGAGACCAGCCTGTCCAATATGGTGAAATGCCATCTCTACTGAAAAATACAAAAATTAGCTGGGCATGGTGGCATACTCCTGTAGTCCCAGCCACTCGGGAGGCTGAGGCAGGAGAATTGCTTGAACCTGGGAGGCGGAGGTTGTAGTGAGCTGAGATAGTGCTACTGCACTCCAGCCTGGGTGACAGAGTGAGACTCTATAAAAAAAAGAAAAAAACCATGTTCAGTTACATTTCTGTCACCAAAAGTAGTGAGTGGTGTTACTATAATCACAATGTTAGGAAGAACAGAAAGTTTTTATGTCATCAATAAGAAAAATAAATGTTTAAAAATTTAGTTGCTACAGTATTCTTTTTAATTTCAATTTTTGTGTATGCTAAATGTACATAATTTGTTGATTTGGTATACAATATATAAATTATAAATAAGTATACTTATAATGGATTCATATTAAAAAACTCTTAAACGGTGAGATATCTGATAAAAATGGTTATCATGATTCTATACCAAAAGTTCATAGAATAAGAGCCCCTAGATAGGCTTTAGGGGATCTGTTAGCACTTTGAAATTGTGTGTAAAATTTTGTGAGTCTATACATTTATCTGGGCAGAGGGTCTAGAGCTTTCACCAAATTTCTGAAAGGGTCCATGACCTCCCCCAAAGGTTTAGGATCTCTGTTTTTGAGGACTGGGACCTCAATAACTCCATTCATCCAATTGTACCCTCTTGCCAAGTTTGATGGATACATCTGATGTCATTACCCAAGCCCACCGTATGACTGAATGTGCAGTTCGTTTTTCCACTTTGCAGTAGATCTGATTGCAGTGCCTCTGGCTTTTACACGTGTTTGAGTTCTGTCTGTTTATTGCACAACTACCTGGCCCTCCATCACTTGGCTGCTTTTATATATATTATTTCCCACCTAGTCTCCCTAACCCCCAATTAAAAAGGGTGGACTTAATTGTGTCGGTGTAGAGACAGGAAGGCATACAAAGAGCCCAGTTTCAATTCACTTCACTTTAAGTATCCCTGCTGGGTAGGTTGGGATTCACAGTTGTTGTGTTGTGACCTATCTTTAGCATCTGAATTTCAGCTTTCTAGAATCCTTAGGTCTGATTTGACATATAATAAAAACACTTTGCAAGTTCTGTTGGCTCTTTTCTCCTCGCTGATGTCATTCTAATGCAGGCTTAATTATTATTCTTTTTTTTTCTTTTTTTCTTTTGGGGCTTAATTATTGAGGTAGTATCCAAAGTGGTCCCACTACCCAGTGAGTTCCTTCTTCATATGTCCCATATTTTGATTTGGAATGATTATCCTAAGTTTTACTTTTATGTGCCTTTTTACTCAAAAACCTTCAGTGGTTCCTCATTACTATCAAGATAAAGTTGTTCCTTAGCCTGGCATTTAAAGCTTTCCAGTGTCTGGCACCAACCTTCTTTTCTGGTTTCCCACTAGTCTGCCCCTAATAATTGTGTTTTGAAATAAAATTGTCAGTTTTTTGGTCCTCTAAACATCTCTTGGACTTTTCTTTTCTACCTCTTTATATGCTGTTTTCCAAGGAATGTTCTCCCTTAATCTAGTCTATGCCTCTTGAAATCCTATCTATTCTTTACAGCTCAACTTAGATTTCACCTTGCTTATTGTGTTCAGACCATAAACTTTAAAAGTAATGAATTCCTTCTATAAACTCTCCATATTTATTTCCTTGTTATTTGTTTGATACATTATACATACGACCTTGTACCTTATGACATTTTTTGTTTTCATGTGTGCTGTCTCCTATATTAGGGTATGAGAATAGCAAAAGGGGATTATGTTTTATATTTTGTCCTCTGCAGTGCCTTACACACATAGATATTATAATATTTGCCAAGTCATATTGATTAAATCATGATGCTACTTAAATGAATGTACTTAGAGAAGTAGACCTTTTGTGGGTGTGAATATGTACATGTGTGCACATATGTGCATGTATGTGTGTGTTCCTAGAATACTCGCAGATAAACTAGGGATTTTCTTGACTAGTTTCAGGGTATTTTGGGAATTGAATTGGAAATCTGATATTGCTTGGAGAATGTGTTGTTCTACAACATAAGTTGGCTGTAAAGGGATATGTTCAAAAGTCTGGAGTAGCCTGGTGAGTCATTGTTCTCCGGTGTAGAGCTCTACCCGTCATGGGTGACAGAAAAACTTGTGTTCTTTCCTCTGTATTCTTTTTTTGTTTTGAGATGGAGTCTCGCTCTGTTGCCCAGGCTGGAGTGCAGTGGCATGATCTCGGCTCACTGCAACCTCCCCGCCCCCTACCCCGGGTTCAAGTGATTCTCCTGCCTCAGCCTCCCAAGTAGCTGGAACTATAGGTGGCTGCCACCACGCCCAGTTAATTTTTGTATTTTTAGTAGAGACAGGGTTTCACCGTGTTAGCCGGGATGGTCTTGGTGTCCTGACCTCGTGATCTGCCCACCTCAGCCTCCCAAAGTGCTGGGATTACAGGCGTGAGCCACTGTGCCTGACCTCCTCTGTCTTAACAGTGATGGAAATACAAATTCCTCATGTATTGAGGATTACTACATTTCTGTTTTAATTTTTCAATACATTCTTCACAATAACATACAAATTTTAATTGAATACCTGTTGTTTGATAATATGGGGCACCATAAAATAGTTATATTTAGGATTCTTGCCTTTAAGGAGATTATAACACCTGTAAGGGAGTCTCATTTGCTATAAAACATACATACATGAATTTAAAAATAATATACAACAATACAAAATATGTCACATGAGAGTATATGACTTAGTTTTTAACTGAGATGTGGAAATTCATCTAGCACTCACTGTTTCTTGCACTTGAAATTTATTATCATGTATGCTTGTCTCTCTCTTTTTTTTTTTTTTTTTTTTAGATGAAGTCTTGTTTTGTTGCCCAGTCCGGAGTGTAGTCTAGTGGCATGATCTCGGCTCACTACGACCTCCACCTCCTGGGTTCAAGATATTCTCCTTTCTCAGCCTCCCAAGTAGCTGGGATAACAGATGTGCACAACCACACCCAGCTAATTTTTGTGTTTTTTAGTAGATGTGGGGTTTCGCCATGTTGACCAAGCTGGTCTTGAACTCCCCGACCTCAGGTGACCCCACCCTCTTCGGCCTCACAGAGTTCTGGGATTACAGGCGTGAGCCACCGCGCCCAGCTACCTGTCTCTGTTTTTATGTGTATCCTTTCCCTCTGGATTGTAAATTATAATGGATAGAGACTATTTCTTGTACTAGTTTGTTTATATCACAGTGCTTTTATAATGCTCTACCCATAGTATATATTCGTAAGTTTTTTACTGGTGATACTAGGAGCCTAATATGATCTGGGTAGGCGTTTCAGAGGAAATGGATTTGAATTCGATTTGTGGGCTTTGGAATGTTGCTTATGGCGTTGTCCCATGGAACATGAAAAATGAGTTTTGTAGTTAATAAAGTAGGTTTGGTGTACCATCTAGAGCATGAAGCCTCCTTGGTTACTGTGGCTTTGGCCCTAAGGTGACCCACATCAATTCTTCTTATAGACTATTGGTTAAAAGTAGTCATAGGGCACTACTTAATGGCCTAGGAAGTATGGGTAGGAACATGAATATTTGGTGAGCAGTAAATGGTTTTGCCTCACTGTAGCAGAATTGATTTTCCTTAGAAATGAATACCAAAATTGGTAGTCCCTACTTGGAGTTATTGAAGAAAAGTGGAATTGCTTTTATGTGTCAATCTAAATGGAATTTTTATTATTAAATTTATTTGTGTAAGGAACTTACAGGCTCTGAATGTAGCCTTTGGGACAATTAAAGGAGAAATTTTACTAATGCGTCGGGGTTAAGTATTATAAATTGTTTTAGTTTGCTACCATCCTTAGAGTGGATATTTGAAACAGAAAGTGAATATTTGGCTTCAGTACGCCTGGTTCAGACTTTCCTACCTGTATTGTTAACTGGTAAGATTATAGGGTAAGAAAAGTGAGAGAGGGAGTAAAGGGCTTTTAGATACTTTTGGAGACTTTTGCTGTCTGAGGAGTTCACAAAATTTCTCTAGTATCCTTGGAGGTCATTTTCCCCTTTTTAATTAATTAAAACCTGTTTCTCTGTTTGCCTTTCTAATGCTTGGTTTGCTAAGGACTACTGGGTGGTGGTTATAATAGTTGGCCAGCTATTGATGTTGGCCTAATGTGCAGAACAACTAGAAAGCTTAGATCCTTATTTGTGCATGAGACATGATTTTTTCGCTGTTTTATTCCTAAAGTCATCAATCCTGAACTTTTTAAACCTTAGACTTTCTGACTATATTCCAATGTTTTTTTCTTTTTAAAATTAAATAATGAACCATATAAGATACATGATGACATTCTAATAACAAATTCAAATAAATGGAAGTATATAGAGTTAAAAAGTGAAAGTCTCTGTCTTGAAGACTTTTTTTTAATGGTAGCCGTTAATTTAGGTTATCTAGTAAACACCCCTCCCCCCATTCTTTTTAATTTTTTTTAGGTCACAGCATCCTTCCCTTTGGCCCAAGGAATGGGCGTGTGATTTAGGCTTGGTCTGTCATAATACTCCATTCTTTTGGACACAGTGATTGCTTCTGGGTGGCCATGTGATGACCTGGGCAGGTTGAGTCCTTCCTTGAGATTGAAAAACATATTGGATGAAGGACAGGTTCATCCTATTGGAGTTGCTAAGCTAATAAAGAGAGTGCCATGAAGGAAGCCCATCTGCCATAGGAAAGAATGAGGCCAACATACAGAGTAAAGCAGAGCTGACTGAGACAGACAGACTCTGTCATAGACAGACTCACTCACACACCACACTCACTCTCACATGCTTGAATGCATGAGCTTTGGGAGCCATTGGAGCCTCAGGATCTTAGTTGCATTTTATATTAGATCCACCCAGTATTTCCCAGTTAAATGAACTAATCAGTTGCCCAGTTTGCTTGTGCTGGTTTGCATTGTGTTTCCGTCTTTTGTAACTGAAAGAGTCCTCCCTAATCCTTACCCCTGTTGGCACATCTCCCTTGTGCTCTTTCTCTTTCACACACACAAATGGGATCGTACTTTATGAGTTTTTATGTCTTTAAAAACCTAATGTCATGGGAATCTTTTTTTTTTTTTTGAGACACTGTCTAGCTCTGCCGCCCAGGCTGGAGTTCAATGGTGTGGTCTCAGCTCACTGCGACCTCTGCCTCCCGGGTTCAAGCGATTCTCCTGCCCCAGCCTCCTGAGTGGCTGGGATTACAGGCGCCTGCCACCACACCCAGCTAATTTTTTGATGGGGTTTCACCATGTTGGCCTGGCTGGTCTTGAATTCCTGACCTTGTGATCCGCCTGCCTGGGCCTCCCAAAATGCTGGGATTATAGGCGTGAGCCACTGCGCCTGGCCTGTCATGAGAATCTGTCTATGTCAGAATATGAAGGTGCCATTTTATCTTTTTAATGGTTGCATAGCATTACATTGGATGTATATTCTGTAATTTTTTAAACTATCTCTCTTTTTATGGACTTAGATGTCCAGTTTTTTGCTGTTTCAAACTGTGTTTCAGTAAACATCCTTGTTTCTATTTGTTTTTGCATATGTATGATAACAATCATGGAATTATTGGGTACGTTTAAAACATTGATGTCTTTTCGAATTGTCACCACAAAGGCTTTATCAGTTTACACTTTTGCTGAGAGCATGTAATAGTTGCTGCTTTCCCCCGTCTTTATCAAGTCTGTATGTTATCAGTCATTTCTATTTGGGCTTATCTGATGGGTGAAAATGGTATAACATAATTTGCAGTTCCCTTACTATTGATAATGTTGATAATCTTATTAAATTAAATGTTTACTGTATATTAGATTTTTTCCTCTAAGTTTGTCCTATTCATATTTGTTCACTTTCACATTGAAGTACTTGTCTTTTTTTAAAAAATTGCTTCCTAGCTGTAATATGCCTATGGTGTAGTTATATTTATACTAACTAGGAATGGACTTGGTAGACAGCTGACCTTGCTACTTAGTTATTTCAGAAAGATATGAGATGTGCTACTCTAAAGCTTACATTATATATATATATATATATATATTTTTTTTTTTTTTTTTTACAGATATCCCTGGGCATTTAATTGGCTTGTATCTAATAATCCTGTATGCTGCCCAGTTCATTTGGTTAGCTGAGGGTACATGTTTCTCAGTTGGATGCTCTATGGCTGCTTTATTTAGGTAATTTTATGGCTGAGCTAATGCTGGGAAGCTCTTGCTTTGATAACTTTTGGGGTCAAAATCATTGTGACATTTGAAGGCTATAGAATTTTGGGACTCAATTGACTGTCCATTGGTGCAGATTCAGAATCATTTTCAGAGGAAAATTTTGGCATGCTACTTTCTTGGCTCACCTCCATGGAGAGGTGGGTTGGCAGCCTACTTAGACATCTTTAGTGGTTAGATTCCTTAATTTTCATAGAGAATATTCACCTGACTGCATTTGATTGACTATGAAATATATATAGTACCTCTAATTGGCAGTATGGAATAGCTTCACTCTAGCAACTATGTATCCGCATACTCTGCTGCCTGATTTTTATAAAAAGCCTAGTAGTCAGAAACAGCATTTTTTGAGAATTGCTTAAAAGACATTCAATCCATTGCTTTAGAAATAATCAGTTTTTACTTGAATCAGGCCCGAATACCAGAGTGTATGTTGATTGCATTGTTTTAGACTGGGATAGAATTGCTTTTACAGAATTGTTCTTTGGTGTAATGCAATAAACATTTATTGGGAGCTATTAAAAGAAACAGCTTTATGAAATTTAGTACTCCTCTTCTAGAGTTCTTGTGAGGATATTATCTCCTTTATCTCAATATCCTTGTTGATGTTGTTGCTACTATTACAGTACTACTGTTACTATTAGCAGCTGATCTGGAGGACTAAGACTGAACATAAAATGAGCTAATGTATGATGGGGAAATACTGTCTTTAGTTGGAAGCAAATACTTATATCCAAAGGGAGACAGCTTTCTAGATGGGGGGCTGTGTTAAGAGTGTGGGCTCTGGAGCCAGATTTCCCAAGCTTGAATTCTGGCTCTCTCTGCTACTAATTGCGTGTTGCTTAACCTCTTGGTGCCTCAGCCTTTTCATCTATTAGTTAGGGATGATAGTACCTATCTCCACAAGGTGTCTGTGAGAATTTTGTGAGTTTACACATATAAAATGCTTAGGGCATGCCTGGTCCAGAACATATACAATGAAGGTGAGCTGCTGGTTTTTTTTTTTTTTTTTAATGTTTAAAATGAATCTTACCTACTAGTGGGGTACATGTGATATTTTGATACATGCATACAGTGTATAATGATCAAATCTGGATATTTAGGATATCTATCACCTCAAACATATATCATTTCTTTGTGCTATAAACATTTCAGAGCTATATTTTTTATCATCATCATCATCATCATCACATCATCATCGTCATTAGAATCTATGTAGTAAGTTTTTTCCCAGGTCTTGGTACCAGGAAACACGGTGTTTCCTTTGACCAGCTGGTTTGCTTGTGTTACATAGTCATCATGACTTTTGTAACTGATAGTTATTTCTCTCTTTGGAAGGGAACTCAGAGTCAAATGTGTATTCCTTCTCTTATAACTGAATAGGACCTTGTGGCATATGGTTTGTGTGGTAAACTTACCTCTGACTTTATCTTATTTTCCTCCCTCATTTTCTCTGTGCCCAATTTCTTCTTTCTTTTTAATTCTAATTCACCCTGTGAGCAGTCTCAAATCCTTTTTGGAATAATATGGAAACAAGTAATTTTATTACAGCATATGCTCATATTGAAATTTCAGATTAATTTTCGTTTAATTTACCTCAAGCTAGCTACATCCTCATGACAAGGAGAAGCTATAATTTTTATTAAGATATCTCAAATCATATCATAGATAGATTACTTCTGGGAAGGTTCTCTTTGACAGCTAGTCCTATTGATGGTGTGAGCTTTCTTTTAAGCTTTAATTACAAAGAAAATTGTGAAATTTTCATTTCATAATTATGACATTTATTCTCATTTTTTCCTTTGACTTTTGCTCCAGCCATCTCTTGTAGATTTGGGGAGAAAAAGGGGGGCTTATTTAAAAAACTTGTGAACCTATAGTCTTAAGAATACTCTTCAGAATAAGACTTTTATATTAGGTTATAGCATAGGCAGAGTAAAACCTGTATGTGTTGTTATTGCCTTTCTTTTACAAGCCAGAACATTAATTAATTTATTTGCAATGGTCAAAAAAAAAGGAATTTCCCAAAGTCTAAAATATTCTTGAATATTCTGGTTATATCATTAGCATATTCACTACCCCAAGCAGATGTACATGGGACTGATATTGCCTTTTTGGGGGAGAATTAAAAAAAATTTAATGAATGAAATATCTCAAGTCTTTTAAAAAATTTATAGATTCCCTCTTCCCCCACCTTTTTTTCCTTTGTAATTTATCTTTTGAAGAACCTGGGTGGTTGTCTTATAGAATTTCCTGCAGTCTGGATTGCAGTTTAGCTAAATGTGTTGATTTGCCCTCTATATATTCTGTAAATTGATAGTTTGACGTAGAACCTTGATTAAGGTTTGATTTTTTGGGGGCGGGAGGGCAAGACAACTTTATAGATACTATTGTGAGACACACAAAATCTCTGGTTATCTTTTGTGATGTTAGTGGTTGTTGGTATCACTATTGGCTTTTACTTCTTAAAATCCCAAAGTGATTACCATGTTGTCTAGAAGAAAACGGGGAGGCATTGTCTGGAAATGATAGAATCTGCTTTGTACAAATAAGGCTCCTGGTGTGACTATGTGAGAATGAAGCAATATTGTGTGGAATCCAGAAGATCTAGGTTTCAGTCTTGGCTCCTCTGTGTTGGAACTGTTTAATCTTACGTAATCAACAAAATCAGCAACGATGACAACAGCAGCTACCATTCACCTAGTGCTTGTTTTGTGCCAGATTATGTGCTAAGTGCTTTATATACGTTGGTAATCTAATCTTTATAACAATCCCCGTAAGCCAGCCATTATCATCTTTATTTTTGCAGTTCAGAAAGATTAAAGTGTCCAAGGCCATATTGCTAAGAAATAATGAAACAGGGAATTCAAGCCATGCTTTACTATGGTCTTGTGCTCATAATCACTTTGTTCTTCTATATCTGTAAAAATGTATTTACAAATAGCTGCCTTATTTACCTTGCAGATTAATTAGATGATGTTTGTGAAAATACTTTGACAAATAGGATAGATATTAAAGTAAGAGTGTGCTGGGATGACCATGAGGATGCTGGAGGCTTTGCTTGTGACTAAGTGACAGTGAAAAGTTTGATTGAAAGAACAGTGTGGTCATTTTCTTACTTTCATTTCTATTACCATGGCTGTTGAAATGTAGGAGTGTTTTCTTCTCTTGTTAAAATTGAGAGTGATAGAGATTTTTTTTTTAATTGCATTTTAGGTTTTGGAGTACATGTGAAGAACATGCAAGATTATTGCATAGGTACACACATGGCAGTGTGATTTGCTGCCTTCCTCCCGTTCACCTACATCTGGCATTTCTCCTCATGCTATCTCTCCCCACCTCCCCACCCCCCGTCCCTCCCCCATTTCCCCCCAACAGATCCCCGTGTGTAGTGCTCCCCTCCTTGTGTCCATGTGTTCTCATTGTTCAACACCGCCTATGAGTGAGAACATGCGGTGTTTGATTTTCTGCTCTTGTGTCAGTTTGCTGAGAATGATGGTTAGAGATTTTATAGGTGGTAAATGTTGCATGTCAGAGGTTGCTTAAGAGTCCCTGGGTGAACAATGATGTATTGGTTTTACTCCATTTGCCATATATGTAGGCTTAGTACAGATGGGTTTTTTTTTTTTCTAGTAGAGATGGAGTTTCACCATTTTGGCCAGGCTGGTTTCAAACTCCTGACCTTAAGTAATCTGCCCACCTCAGTCTCTCAAAGTGCTGGGATTACAGGGGTCAGCCCCCACACCTGGCCGCACTTTTTTTTTTTTTTTTTTTTAAAGAGTCAGGGTCTTGCTCTTTTCACCAGATGGGAGTGCAGTGGCATGATCATAGCTTACTGCAGCCTCAAACTCCTGGGCTGAAGTGACCCTTCCACCTTGGTCTCCCAAGTAACTGGGACTACAAGCATGCACCACCTGGCCTGGCTAATTTTTAAATTTTTTGTTAAGATGAGTTCTCCCTGTGTTGCCCAGGCTGGTCTTGAACTCCTGGCTTCAAGTGATCCTCCTGCCTCAGCCTCTTTGTAATCTCGGAGTGCTGGGATAACAGTCGTGAGCCACTGTGTCTGGCTGTGCACTTTGTTTTTGCTAAACTTTGGTAATGTGTTTATCAGAAAGCCCTAGGGCTTAACCTGGACACATTTTCTTGGTACTTTGCTTCTTGCAGTTCTTTTCTTACTCTGGGGATTTTATTGCCATATTCTCTTTACTATGGTGAAATATCTAGTATTTCATTCTGATATTCCCAAGAAAGTTTTCCCATTTTATTGAGATATAAATCATATTCCATAAGTCACCCTGTTAAAGTGTACAATTTGGCAGCTTTTAGTATATGCACAAAGTTGTACAACCATCACCATTATGTAGTGTCAGACTGTTTTGTTTCCCCAAAAAGGAATTTTATGCCTGTTAGCAGTCTCTCCATATTCCTCCCTTCCTCAGCCACAGGCAACCACTAATCTACTTACTGTCTTGCCTATTTTGTATATTTGATATAAATGAAATCACAATATTTCGCCTTTTGTCTGACTTCTTTCACTTAGTATAATGTTTTTGAGGTTCATCCATGTTGTAGCATGTATCAGTACTTGATTCCTTTTTATGGCCAAATAATGCCCCACTGTAATCCATTTTGACTATTAAGAATAATGCTTCTCTGGTTTTTCATGTGCAAGTTTTTGCACGGCCATATGTTTTCATTTGTCTTGAGTATATTAATTGCTGGGTCATATGATAATTGTTTTTAACATTGTGAGAACTGCAAAACTGTTTTCCAAAGTAGCTGCACCATTTTACATTCCCATGAGCAGCCTATGAGGGTTCTGATTTCTCCACGTCCCCTGGTGAAGTGGCATCTCACTATAATTTTGATTTGCATTTCCCTAATGACTATATTGAACAGCTTTGCATATGCTTTTTGGCCATTTGTACATTTTCCTTAAAGAAATGTCTCTTCAGATCTTTTGCTTATTTTAAAATTGGGTTGTCTTTTTGTTATTGAATTGTAAGAATTCTTTATGTATTCTGCATGCAAGTTGCTTATCAGATACGTGGTTTGCAAATACATTCTCCCATCGTATAGTTTGTCTTTTTACTTTCTTGGTGGTTATTCTTTGAGGGACAAAAGTTTCTAATTTTAATGAGGTCCAATTTATTGTTTTTGATCCTTCTTATGCTTTTGGTGCCATATCTAAGAAACAGTTGTCTAATCCAAGGCCACAAAATTTTTTGTCTTTTTCTTCTAAGAGTTTTGTAGTTTTGGTCTTTGGTCTATTTTTAGTTAATTTTTCTATGTGGTATGATTTAGGTCCCAGTTATTTTTGCAGGAGGGACAAAAGCTCATTATCTGCCAAATGTATACATCAGTAGCACTTTCAGTTTCCACCTCACTTGCTAAAAGTTTAATCACTATATGATTCCGCTACTTCACTTGTTTCACCTTCGACTCCCTGCTAATGAGTATTTGCTGTACCAAAACTATACCAACTTTTGCATTTATCGTAGAATGCGAGAGTTAGGAGGAAGTTTATTAATCATGCAGTTGAATCTCTTTATTGGAGTAGAGCCCCCTCCACATCTGTGGCAGAAGAGCTTTCAGAGGTGTTCAGTTCACTGAAGTGTGTTGTACCTTAATACAGTAGTTACATTTAGAAATCTTACCTATTCAAACATCATTTTATAAATAAAAAAGTTATTTATAAATAACTTTATAGTGGGTTTAGGAACTCAGTAGTTTTAATAAGTTATTTAGTCTATAGCAGTTTAAATTAAAGAGAGTTGGTGACTGCATCAAAACCCACAGTGTTTTATGATTAAATGAGAACATTATATCCACCAGTGTAGTGGGAGAAATGCTTGTATTCCTAAAGCAATTCAGTTCAGTTTTTAAAAGCACTAATGGTTAGAAAGTTTATTCTTTTGTTCAGCTGGAATGTTGCCCTTGGTAATGACTACCCATTTTATCAAGGTCCTCTTAAAACTCAGAGTCTAAAATTAAACATAATACTTCACTTATGTGCAGAGTGGTACAGAGTGTAATTGGCTGATAGTTTTTTTTTTTTTTTTTCCTTTTCATGTAACCCAAAATTAAGCTGTTATTGGAAGCCATACTATCTTTGGGGCTTATCTTGAGTTTGCTATCAGTGAAACCCCTCTCTTAACAAGAATTTCTAAGTACATCTTCCTTTGAAACACTACAGTTGTGAAATGTGCTTTGCACCTACAGATCTGGACTCATCTCTGTGACTTTTTGGCTGCATGACCTTAGCCAAAACACTGAGTTTCTTTGATCTCAATTTGCCTTTCTGTTGACTGGGGTTAATTCCTTCATTTTGGCAGTGTTGGGTGATTAAATGATTTGTGCATATGGGTACATATGGCTCTGGCACACATAGATGAAAGTAAGGCTTGTGAAAACAGCCTTCTGTTACAGGTACTTCTTTGCTGGACTTACTTGGTCGGCTATTAGCTATTTGTTAGCATGCGCCCAGTTCAGATGTCTTTATATCCTGAATTGATAGGAAATATTTCAAACATGCAGAAAAGAGTAACTAGTGGAAAAATCATTCTGTGTACCTTCTGCACGACTTAGATCTTAACATTTTGTCTTATTTCAGATTTTTTTTAAATAAGCAAAACATTGTAGAGTTAAACTTCTGTGTACCCTGTTTTACTCCTTCCCCATTCCCCAGAGGAAACGTTGTTCTGAATATATTTGTTTGTATATATAATGTAATTGTTTTGCATGTTTTAAATCTCAAATACATACTATACAGCAATACGCTCTTGCAGTACCCATTTTTCTTTCCTCATTTTTTTCCTGCAATTTCTATTTCATGGCTACATCACAATTTACCTACTCATGCACCTCTGGGTGGTTATTAGGTAATTTCCATGTTTTATTATTAGACAGTGCTGTAGTCAACATTCCTGAACATACTGCTTGTGAACATATGTGTGTTTCTATAGAGAGCTTGTAAGGAGAGAGTGAGTGTATGTGCGCGCATATAGGATTGGAATCACTGATTGAAAAGTATATGCGTATTCAACTTTGGAGAAAAATTTGACATTATTTAATAAAGTATACCAATTTAACATTACTTTCAGAGTGTGAGAGTTTTACATTCCTCACATTTCCATTTTTTAGCATTATCTAAAATGGATTCATAAGGTTCTACATGGTTAGCAGCTATTAGGTTCAGCAATTTCTCCAGCCAACTCTAGAAGCACTTGCTATGTGTAGAAAACATTTATTCTATCAAATGAACAGGCTTCTGGTACTGTGTGGCTCAGGATCTATGACTAACTTATTCTGTTAAAAGGCCACCAGAATTCATTTGACCAGTTTAGTTGAAAAATAGCAAATTTTTATCTCTGAGTCACAAGTATTGGTAATAGTCTTCATTACTTATATATTACTTGATTAAGCTCTATGTAAGCAAGTAAAGTGAGTCTCTGGCAATTATGGCCTAAAATAAATATTATTAAGAGATAAAATAAGCATAGTATAATCTGTAATAAAATGTAAATATAGGGCCAGGTGTGGCAGCTCACAACTGTAATCTTAGCACTTTGGGAGACTGAGGCTGGCGGACCACTTGAGCCCAGGAGTTTGAGACCAGCCTGGGCAACATGGGGAAACTCCATCTCTACAAAAAATACAAAAATTAGTTGGTTATATTGGTGGTGTGCCTCTGAGGTAGGAGGATCCTTTAAGCCCGGGAGGTCAAGACTGCTGTGAGTGGGGATTGTGCTGCTGCACTCCAGCCAAGGTGACAGGGCGGAGTGTCTCAAAGAAAAAAAAAAAGAAGAAGAAGAAAAAGAAAAAAGTAAACGTATAAATAGATACATTTATATGGCTTAAGATTTTGACATTAAAGACTTCTAGGAGGCTGGGTGTGGTGGCTCACACCCGTAATCCCAGCACTTGGGGAGGCCAAGGCAGGCAAATCACAAGGTCAGGAGAGCACAAGACCATCCTGGCCAACACGGTGAAACCCCATCTCTACTAAAAATACAAAAATTAACTGGGCGTAGTGGCGGGCACCTATAATCCCAGCTACTCGGGAGGCTGAGGCAAGAGAATCACTTGAACCTGAAAGGCTGAGGTTGCAGTCAGCCAAGATTGCGCCATTGCACTCCAGCCTGGGTGACAGAGCGAGATTCCAATTAAAAAACAAAAAACAAAAAAAACAGAATAATAAATGGAAGTAAATATTGTTTAGTGTAGTATAATGAATGTCAGGTGAATTTGCAGAATTAATAAAACTACATTAATTATCAACAGCTTAAAGACAGAGATGGTACAGATTCATTGGATTAAGAAGCAAGTGTGTGAGCCAGAAGAGTGATTATTAAATCATGACCTTTGCTTGGACTCCAGGCATCAGGATAAGTTATCAAAGTTGTTTAATCTAATTTAGCATTGAGAAAGAACTTATTTGAAAGAGATTATTTTTATTTTTTTAAATTTTGTATTAAAAATATGTTTCATATGACATCCCTAAATTATTAAAGGTGCCTTTAGGAACAGCCTATTTTGGGGATGTTTATTTTGGCAACCTTTTATTTATTTTCATTTTTATTATTTTTTTGAGACAGGTTCTGGCACTGTTACTCAGGCTGGAGTGCAGTGGCACATACATGGCTCACGGCAACCTCCGCCTACCAGGCTCAAGCAATCCTCCCATCTCAGCCTCTCGAGTATTTGGAATTACAGACCCACACTACCATGTCTGGCTAATTTTTTAAAACTTTTTTTTAGAGATGAGTTCTCACTGTGTTGCCCAGGCTGGTCTCAAAATCCTGGGCTCAAGCAATCCCCCTGCCTCGGCCTCCCGAAGTTTGGGTATTACAGGTGTGAGGCACTGTGCCCAGCCTTTGGCAGCCTTTTAATAATTTATCTCTTCTTTTGGTATTTTGAGTGATTAAAAGTGATTCATGTTATATTACTTGGAGGAAGGTTGTCTTGTTTTCTTGATTGGTTGTTTTGGCCTAAAGTTATGAAAGGAATATTGGAACATTATGGAAACTAGGGAAATGGGAAAGAGAAAAAACCCCTAGAGCAAGTAAAGTAATAACTGCCTGTACATAGTACTGTCCCTAAACAAAAGCTATTAATCTGATGGACTTCTCAAAGTTAGCCTAGATTTATAACTTTATTCAGTTTTTCTCCTAATGCTAGTCCATAATTTATAGAACCAGGAGTTAAACCAAAAAAAAAGAAGCCTTCAGTGAAGCTTCTTCAAGAAAGACGTTACTCTTTTAGTTCTACTTCTGCTCTTTGTCAGTGCCTCAGAAGCTCTTAGTAAGGAAGAGCTGTAGCTCAGCCAGCAGACAGTTACTCTAGCAGCTTGACTCCTGTATGCTGGGTGCTTGGTAGGCTGCATAGGCTGAGCCTTGCTCTGCATGTTTCAAAGGCACAAGTGACGGGGATCCTGACCTATTAAATAATTTTTTCTCTTTATGAATATAAATAGGCTTTGTCTTTTTTTTTTAATTGAGGGGAGAAGCAAAGACAAAAGTTCATTAAGTTGTAAATGCACATGAATTGTATGTCGCTACTGTTAACTGAGCCAAGCTAATGGCTACACTAATGAAATGTCAGTGAATATATTAATAGAGATTAAGAATTTTCCCACCTTCAATTCCTAGTCTGATATTGACCCTATTCTGTCCTCTCCCACATATTTGTATCATCTTTCTCACTTTCTCTCTTATACCTCTGTTATACCCATTCCTGTGAAATTGCCTCTCTGGCCTTCATACCAATGTACTTTCCTATTTCTATCCAGCTTTTTTTGTTTTTAAAAATATATCTTTATATACCAGTGTTTTGTCCTATGCTTCCTCTTCAACAATATATATATATATGTATGTATACACACACACACACACACACACACACACACACACACACACTGCATTTTGTTTAGACTACTCAGTATTTTAATACATGTTGAATTTTAATGTTTTAAGGCAAGCGTATACTCTCTTCAGTTAGATACAGGCATGTTTTCCTATGGCTTAAACTTGCCCCATTTACACATTTTTTTTTTTTTTTTTTAAACTTTGGCTCTGGTAGAGAATTGAATTTGTACTTTTTATATTGTATTTTCTGCCGTGAGAGTCTTCCTTTTTTTCCTGCAGTTTCTCTCTTCTTCCATTCTGTGTGGAATCTTTTCTGTTTGTCACTGCTCTTCTGTTTGCACACTACCCACCCTTTTCCAAGAGCCAGCGTGTACCTGCTTTCTCCTTCTGAGCAAGTGCATTTCATTTGTACCTGGAGCTACACATTGGATTTTCTCACAGCCAGGTCCTTCTTGGATTTCCCTTATCTGGAGCTGAGGTTTCTTATACCGACAAGGTGTTGCCACTGTGAGATTTCCTTTCATGGAAACTAGAAGGCTAATTTACCTAGCACACATGGCTTTGACATACAGGTATTTATTTATCTGGCTCAAACAATTAGAGTTAGAATACTGGAAACAAGGTTATTCTTAGGAAGATGTAACTCAAAGCCATCAGAGCACACATTTGAAGTGGTTATCATTAAGCTTAGTTGTTCCTAACTTTTTCATTTTAAGATAGTTTTATCTTTGTATTAGGGCACAGCATGGTAGAGATAGTATGGCTGGCTGTTTCTAGTGACAATTATGATAACTTGCTAGGATTTATAACTAGGTAGGGAATTATTTAGAATTTTAGTTAGTGAAATGGTAATATAGTAATAGCATCAGAATTTTGGAATGTGCCTCATGATTCCACTATGCTCTTTTAAGTTTTACATAATTCCTTCTGGTAGTTGTTTACAAGTGTATGTATTTTGCGTAGATATTCTTACCATGTGTTTTTGTTCCTGTTTTCTGTTTCTCATTTAAAATAACTACTAATAACAACAATTTATTGAGTGAACATGTATTTTAAAAGTCCTAACAAAATTTTAGCAAATCAAATCCAGTAATACATAAAAAATGTAATACATTATGGTTGGGGTTACCTGGGGAGTGCAAGATTGGTTTAACATTCAAAAATTAATAAATGTATTTTACCATGTTTACAGACTAAAAAGGAAAAAAATGAACATCTCAATAAATGCAGAAAAAGCATTTGATAGAAATTCAGCAAATTAGAAATAGAGATAAAAATTCTCAGCAAATTAAAAAAAGAGGGCTTCCTTAACCTGATAAATGGAGCATATGCATGAAAAACCTCCAGTTTAACATTATACTTAATGGTGAAAGACTAAATGGTTTCCCTCCATAATCAGGGATGAGGGAAGTATATCTCTTTTTACCACTTCTCTTCCACATTATACTGGAGGTTCTAATCTGTAAGATAAAGTAAAAAAAAAAAAAGAAGAAGAAATTAAAGGCATCCAGATTGGCAAGGAAGAAGTAACTTTTTATTTGCAGATGACATGATCATCTACAAATAGAGTTTAAAAAAATCTACTAGAAGTAATATGTTAGTTGAACAGGATTGTAGGATAGGAGATCAATATGTAAACATGAATTATATTTTTGTATATTGGCAATGAACATTTGGAATTTGAAATAAAAATTAATGCCATGATGAAATACTTAGAGATAAATCTGAAAAAAGATGTTTAAGACTTGTACACTGAAAATATAAAGTGTTCCTGAGAGAAATTAATGTGACCTAAGCAAATGGAGAGAGATACGGTGTTTATGCATCAGACGACTAAATAATAAGATGTCACCTTCCCCCACACTGTTCTGTGTGTACTGTGCAATCCCAGTCAAAATCCTAACAGGAGTTTTTTGGTACTAATTGACAAGCTGATTCTAAAATTTATGTAGAAATACAGAGGACCTAGAGTAACCAAAACAAAGTTGTAAGACTACACTACTTATCTTCAAGTCTTATTATAAAATTATAGTGATCACAATAGGATGGTATGGGTCTCAAGACAGACAAGTAAATTGATGGAACAGAATGGAAAGTCTGGAAAAGATTCATTCACATGTGTGCTAAACAAAATGTATATGTATACAATGAAATATAATTCAGTCATAAAAGGAATGAAGTACTGATAGATGCTACAACATGGATGGACCTTTAAAACATTAGGCTAATTGAAAGAAGCCAGTCACAAAAGACCACTGTTGAGAGTGATCTCTATAGAAACAAAGTAGGTTAGTCGTTGCTTAGGGCTAGGTTGGAAGGGATAGTGGACAGGGTTTCTTTTTGAGATGATGAGTATGTTCTAAAAGTGGTTATGATGGTGGCTACTCCTATCTTTGAGTATACCAAAAATCATTGAATTGTACAATTTAAACAGGTGAATTGTTTGTTATATGACCTATCTCTCTGTAACTGTTAAAAAGAAAGCATGGTTGGGCATGGTAGCTCACATCTATAATCCCAGCACTTCGGGATGCTGAGGCAGGAGGATCACTTGAGGCTAGGAGTTTGAGAACAGCATGGGCAAAAAGGCCCTGTCTCTACAAAAAATTAAAAAAATAAAAATAAAAATTAGTTGGGTGAGGTGGTGCATGCCTAATACTACCAGGTATAGTCTCAGCTATTTGGGAGGCTGAGATGGGAGGGTTGCTTGAGTCCAGCAGTTGGAGGCTGCAGTGAGCTAAGATGCCCCCAAAACAGAAAATTTAGTAGCAGTATTTTTTGAAAAGTATGAAAGAACAAGCCCTGTGTTGAGAAAAAAACATTTGTTATTCATTTATAAATGATTTAATTCCAGAATATATATAGTTATCAAAACTCAATATTAAGGAAACATAAAACCAAATTCAAAAAATGAGCAAAGTACCTGCACAGAGAGTTTACCGATAGAGATACACAGATGATGGATGAACACATCAAAAGATAATAAACATCATTAATCATTACAGAAGTGCAGATAAAATTCATAATCAGAGATGACCTTTTAAAATAGTTGACATTAAAAGGACTGACTGTATTAAGTGTTAGAAACTGGAATGCTCACACATTGCTGGTGGGAATGTAAAACCATGCAACTACTCTGGAAAATAGTTTGACAATTTTTTTTTAAAAGTTAAACATATGCTTAACATGTGACCCAGCTATTCTAGTCTTAGGCAATTTACGCAAGATAAATGAAAGCATATGTCCATATAAAATTTGAACATGAGTTTTTTTTATAGCAGTGTTCTTTTTAATTCTCCCAAATTAGAAACAATCCAATCATCCTTAATTGGTAAATGGATAGATGTGGTATATCCATTAAATGGAATACTGCTCAGCGATAAAAATGAATGAAATAACCATATGCACAACAACTTGGATGACTATCAAAATAATTATGCTGAGTTAAAGCTGCCAACCAAAAAAGAGTACATTCTATATGATTACATTTGTTAAAATCTTGGAACATGCATCTTAATCAGTAGTGAGAGAGTGCAGTTCAGTGCCTGTTTGCAAATTGTGTTGACACAGGGAAGCGTGGGAATGAGGGCTTATAAGATGCACAAGGAAACTTTTGAGAGTGATGGATATTGCATTATCGGGATTGTGGTGATGGTTTTATTGGTGTTTACATGTTTAAATACAATGCATTTAAACATATGCAGCTGATTGTGTGTTCATTATGCCTCAAAACTTTTGTTAAGTAAAACTAAATAAAATAAATGAAAAAGTCTTGTGAATGGGAAAAACGTCAAAGTCTGTGTAGTGTCCTACCAAGCTCTATTATGTTGTCTTTCTGCCTTCTCTCCTATTGTTCTTTATCCTTGCTCATTGTTTAGCCAAACTGGCAACGTTGCTGTTCCTTGACTGTTCCAGGCCTCTTCCTGCCTTAGGAGCGTATGCTTTTAGCTTTTTCTTTTTTTTCCTGCTTTTGATGTTGTTTTCCCCAGATATTTGCTTCACAGCCCTCTCAACTCCTTCAAGTATGTACTTAAATCTTACTTTAATTAAAGGAAGTCTACCTGTTTATTTTTTCCCTCTCTCCAGCTTTGTTAGAGTATTAATTGATGAATAAAAATGTTATATACTTATGGTACACAACATGATATTTTGATATACATATGTTGTGAAATGATTAAGCTGATCAGCATATCGATCACCTCACATGTGTTTTTGTGGTGAGAACATTTAAGATCTACTCCCTTAGCAATTTTATAGTGCATTATTATTAGCTATAGTTACCATAGTGTACAGCAGATCTCCAGAATTTATTCATGCTGTCAGAGTGAAACTTTATATTATCTTTGACTAACATCTCCCCGGGATTCCCACCTCTTCCTGTCTTCAGCCTCTGGTAACCATCATTCTAGTCTCTGCTTCTATGAGTTCAGCTTTTTAAGATTCTAAGTATTTAGTGAGGTCATGCAATATTTGTCCTTCTCTGTCTGGTTTATTTTACTTAGCATAACATCCTCCAAGTTCATGCATGTTGTCACAGTTTACAGGATTTTCTTCTTTTTTAGGGCCAAATACTATTTCATGTTAAATACATATCACAGTTTCTTTATCTATTAGTCCATCTTCGGATATTTAGGTTGTTTTTTTATTTTGGCTATTATGAATAATGCTGTAGTCAACATGAGAGTTCAGATATCTCCTTGACATACTGACTTCATTTCCTTTGGTTATATACCCAGAAACAGGATTCCTGGATCATGTGATAACTCTATTTTTAATTTTTCCAGGAACCTCTCTATAGTTTTTCATAATGAGTGCACCGATTTAAATTCTCACCAGCAATGTATAAGGTTCCTCTTGGCTCCATATGCTTGCCAAGACTTACCTTTCTTTCTTTTTAGTAATTGCCATTCTATCAGCTGTGGGCCATCCTGTCTAATATCCTCACCCCCTCCACTCCCAATCCCCTTCCTTCCCTGTTCTCCCTGCACCCTCCCCCCATAATACTACCTTCTAACATAACATTTAATAATATATTTTATTGTTTGCCTCTTCCCAGTGGAATGTAAGTTCTGTGAGGGCAGAATAGAATAGTAACTGGCTTATAGTAGCCTTTCATTACATATTTGTTGAATGGATGAACTCCCAGCTTTTGCAGCACAGACTGACTCATTTTCTCTTAATTGCTCACCATAATATATACCTTCTCTAACATTCATTATTGAGTTTTCATAACGACTTAGTTTTTATAGTGATGATCTGTATGTTACTGATCTCTTAGTAACACTACACCACTTCATCTAGTTGTGCTAATTTATTAAACAATTTCTTATCACTTAGTTTATTCCTGACGAATAGAGTCATTCATTCAGCAAACATTTAGAAATCTACAGTGTTCAAGCTTAGTATGCCAGCTTCATAAAGATGAAGAAAATTTGGACCTTGCCCTCAAGGAACTCTCCAACTGTAGTGGAAGTAGATATATCAACAGTTATTATAATGGTATCTGATAAGGGCACATATTAGAAGGCATTTTAAGGTACAAAGAGCATATACCAGAGTGTACACCAGATGGAGTGCCCAACTGTGAGAGCTGGAGGTTAGGTCCTGATTTGGCAATGGTATAGAAATGGGAGGAGGAGGAACAACTAAATAAGAGAATGCAGTAATCAAAATGTATATCAAGGGATGATTTGGGCCAGATATTAAAATAGATTGGAAGGGGGCTAAAGATTGTCAAGGATGGAAAAGATGAAGTAAAAATTTATTAGCTATATAGTAATGTTTTCTAGTAATTTGTAATCTAATACAACATTATAATTAGAGGAAGATTCTTGCTTTTAAGGATCTAGAAGTAATACATTTAGATTGCATTTGTCTAAAATTTGTAGTACTCAAACTCTTAGGAGAACAGAGGATTGAGTATTCAGAATTATCTTAACCTACAATCAGTGGAAATTAACAGTTGTAGAAGTGAGCACTTTTTGAGTGTTTATCTTATATCAGACATTACTCTAAATATTTTATATATAAGTGTTAATTGAAAATAATATGATATAATTTTATCCTCGTATGTCTAGTCGAATCATAATTATCTATAGATAGACTGTTTGCATTTGAGGTTATCCATTCATTTCAGAAGATATCTTCGTGGACTGTGTTCTTCTGTCCTCCCTTAATGTCTTTCTTTCAGTTGTTTTTACTGCCCTGATCAGCTGTTTAAAACAAATAATCAATTATACCTATTTTTAAAAGCTGATAAATAGATTGTTATTATTAGAGTATCCCTTCTCCCTGAACATCATGTGTACGATTGTTAGAAACTGGGCTTTTTAAAGGATTTGGAAGACCCAAAATTAAAGGAAGGAGAAAAGTTATGAATCAATCCACTTATGGGAGCCAATTTCAGACATAGCTTGGACTTTATGAAAAATGATGGACTTTACAAAAAAAATCTTCATCCCCATTGTCTGATGATTTTTAAATTTTACTTTATGTTGCCTGAAATTCTATTTATTAAGCATTAATTTGAGTAGGCAAATACCTATTTTTCAGATACTTCTGGTTAGGCTAAGAGGTTATAATCATTTTTAAAAATTCTTCAAATCGGATTGCCTTTCAACTTCTACTTTTTGTTTATTTTATTTTTCAGATAGGGTCTCACTCTATTGCCCAGGCTAGAATGCAGTGGCACAGTCATGGCTCACTGAAGCCTCAACCTCCTGGGCTCAAATGACTCTCCCACCTCAGCCTCCTGAGTAGCTGGACTACAGATGTATGCCACCATGCCTGACTGATTTTTAAATTACTTTGTAGAGGTGGGGTCCCACTCTGTTGCCCACTGGTCTTGAACTCCTGGGCTTTTCAAGCTGTCCTCCCGCCCCAGCCTCCCAAAATGCTAAGCTTGTGTGAGCCACTGTGCCTGGCCTCCCCTGCTTCATTTTTTTCTCTTTTGAGACAGAGTTTCACTATTGTTGCCCAGGCTGGAGTGCAATGGTGTGATCCCGGCTCACTGCAGCCTCTGTCTCCTGGGTGTTCAAGTGATTCTTCTGTCTCAGCCTCCCAAGTAGCTGGGATTACAGGTGCCCACCACAACAACCAGCTAATATTTTTGTATTTTTAATGAAGACAGGGTTTCACCATGTTGGCCAGGCTGGTCTTGAACCCCCAACCTCAGGTGATCTACTTGCCTCGGCCTCCCAAAGTGCTGGGATTGCAGGCATGAACCACCACGCCCAGCCTACTTCATATTTTTTGAACTTAGGGAGTGCAAACTGTAATGAGAAGGGAGAAATATAAGTTTGGAGATCTGTGTACTATGGTAAGTTGGGTAGCCAGAGTAGGGCTAGTGCAGGGTACTGTGGTGTGGGGAGCCTTAGAGAATCTGAGGGCAGTGAAATTAAGGGAAAGGGACCTGTGCACAAAAGTGGAATATTACAAAGCACAAGTTGTTTCATTAAAAAAATTATAAGGATGGTACTTTAGGGAGTGGCAGTTTTAGGGGAAGTAAAGGCATTTTTTCTTCAAGTCTGTCTTCTAATGACCTCTCACCCACTTGCTCAGAACTCATTCATTCTTCACTGGAGTTTCATTTTCCAAATTTGGGAGACTTAGTGGTGGAGGTAAAGATTGGGTTGAATTTGGAAAAGATAAAAGCAAATCAAATGTGATTCCACTATAATTAATATTGTAGTAAAGCTATGTAAAATAAGCTTTTGTGGACTAGCCTGCCAGTGGGCCATCATTTGTGACATTTGTTTTATGGGAAGATGCATATAAAATGATAATAAATGACTAGCGTACAGATAAAGTCAAGTATATAATTTGTTCCAGAGAACAAGGGCCCCATGTTAAGCATAAGGATTAGGAACGCAGAATTGGAGATTTGTAAGGAAACTTTGGTTATTTAGTTGATCTCACTTCTACTTGATTATCTTTAGTAATGTGGAAATAGCTATTTTGGGTTATAGTCCTTATTATGTTAGAAAGTTTTTTGTTTGTTTGTTTGTTTGTTTTGAGACAGAGTCTTGCCCTGTCACCCAGGCTGGAGTACAGTGGTACAATCTTGGCTCACTGCAACCTCCACCTTCCAGGTTCAAGTGATTCTCCTGCCTTAGCCTCCTGAGTAGCTGGGATTGCAGTCATGCGCCACCTCACCTGGCTAATTTTTTTTTGTATTTTTAGTAGAGATGGGGTTTTGCCATGTTGGCCAGGCTAGTCTCAAACTCCTAGCCTCAAGTGATTCCCTGCCTCAGGCTCCCAAAGTGATGGGATTACAGGCGTGAGCCTCTGCACCCACCCTTATGTTAGAAAGTTCTAATAATCATCCTTAGGTCTGCTTCCTTATGTTCTCTTCTTATTGTTCCTAGTTCTACTCTCTGAAGTTGCATAGGACAAGTCTGTGTCCATTTTGGTATATCAAGCTTAAGATACTTGATGACTGCTTTGATGTCTGTTTTTGAATATAACTATTCTATCTTCTATATGCTTCTCTTTTCCAGGCTAAATTTTCCTGCCCTAATTGTTTCTTGTGTAGAATTGTTTTCAGACTCTTTTGGGAATCCTTATGGTTATTCTTTAATTTGTAACTCTTTTAAATTATGATTTCAAAACCTCATGTAATAGTTAAGATGTGATTCTGGTAGTTCAGATTAGAATGGGCGTTTTTAATCAGTATGGTTACAGTAGTCTAAGTTTGCAGCTAGTTTTTTTTTAAATTTTATTATTATTTTTTAATGGCTGTAGTTCACATTTTGTTTTCATTAACTACTTTGGTCATGTAAACCTATAGGTTAATAAATTTCTCCTCCTCACTTGTCCCAACGCTTTCCCCTCTACCTCTTTTTTCATAGTTGGCTTTCATTCTAGAATAGAAAAGAGAATGGTGTAGTAACATGAGCCATGAATTTTAGGGGCAGAAAGATTTGGGTTCCTCCATTTATTATTGACTTGACCTTTTTAAAAAAATAGGCTATTAATTCACTTTTATTAGGATTGTTGTGAGATTTCCATGAAATAATCTAGGCGAAAGACTTCATACTGCTTCATTCTTGTGATTTACTTGTCCTCAATTTTGAAAAATATTTTAAAAATAAATTTTATTGGCCGGGTACAGTGGCTTACTGCACTACAGACTTGGTGACAAGAGCAAGACTCTTGCTCAAACACACACACACACACACACACACACACACACACACACACACGAAAAAAACCAAAAAATAAATTCTGTTGTATGTATTTAAGGCGTACAACGTGGTGTTATTAGATACATGTAAAGTTGGCCTTGCGTATCTGTGGTTTTTTTCATCCATGGATTCAACCAACCACAAATAAAAAATATTCAGAAAAAAAATTAAAATAACAATATAACAAAATATAATACAAATTAAAAAATACAGTTAAATATTTACATAGCATTTACATTTATTAGGTATAAGCAGCCCAGAGATTATTTAAAGTGTTTAGGACAATATGCATACGTTATGTGCAAACCATTTTACATAAGGAAGTTGAGCATTCACATAATTTGGTATCCTGGTGGGGGAGTCATGGAACTAATGCCCCGCAGATACGAGGAACGACTGTATAGTAAGATATAGTTACTATAATAAAACAAATCAGCATATCTATGATCTCACTGTTAACCACTTTTTCCCCATGGCAAGAGCAGCTATCATCTATCTATTCTTTGAGCTAAAATCCTGAGTGAAATATACTATTATTAGAGTTCTGATGTTGTACATTAGATTTGTCTATCCTGCATATCAGCTACTTTGTATCTTTTGACCAACATCATCCAATTTCCTACCCTAACCCCTGCCCCTGATGACTACTATTTTATTCTCTATCTCTGTACATTTGACTTTAAAAATATTCCATATGTGAGGTCATACAATCTTCTTTTTGGTGTCTGGCTTATTTCACTTAGCATAATGTCTTCTTGGTTCATCCATGTTATGGCAAATGGCAGGATCTCCTTCTTTTTTAAGTCTTATGTAATATTCCATTGCGTATATATATGTACACCATAGTTTTTTATTCATTTGTTCATGATTAATGGACACCTAAGTTGTTTCTATATTTTAACTATTGTGAATAATGCTGCAATGCTTCCCAGTCTTCCTGGTTCATCCATGTTATGGCAAATGGCAGGATCTCCTTTTTTAAGGCTTATATAATACTCCATTTCATATATATACGTACACCACAGTTTTTTATTCATTTGTTCATGATTAAAGTTGTTTCTATATCTTAACTATTGTGAATAATGCTGCAATGAATATGAGAGTTCAGATATCTTTACACGGTGATGATTTCATCTCCTTTGGATGTGTAACCAGAAGCTGGATTTCTTGAACTCCTGACCTCAGGTGATCCACCCACCTCGGCCTCCCAAAGTGCTAAGAATATAGGCGTGAGCCACTGCGCCCAGTCCTCGAAGAAGGATTTCTTGAGTGATATGGTAATTCCATTTTTAATTTCTTTAGGAACCTCCATAACATTTTCTGTAATGGCTGCACTAATCTACATTTCCTACCAACAGTGTACAAAGGTTCCCTTTTCTCTATACCCTTGCCAATACTTGTTATCTCTTGTCCTTTTAATAGCAGCTATCCTAATGGGTTTAAGGGGATGGTGGTTTTGATTTGCAGTTCCCTTGTGATTAGTGATATACAACATCTTTTATTATATACCTGTTGCCTATTTTTATGTCATCTTTGAAGAAATGACTATGGAAGTTCTTTGCCCATTTTTTAATCGAGCTGTATGTTTTCTTGCTGTTGTGTTGTATGAGTTCTTCATAAATTTTGCATATTAACACCTTATCAGATAGCATGGTTTGCAGATATTTCTTCCCAGTCCATAAGTTGCCTTTTCGTTGTGTTGGCTGTTTTCTTTGCTATGCAGGAGATTTTATTTTTGCTTGTGTTTATTTTTTGATGTGTTTATTTTTGCTTTTATAGCCTGAGCTTTTGGTGTGATGTCTTAAGAAATCATTACCAAGGCCAATGTTAAGAAACATTCCCATGTTTTCTTCTAGGAGCTTTATTGTTTCAGGTTTTACATTTGAATTAATTTCTGTGTATGCTGTCAAATAAGGGTCCAATTTCATTCCTTTTTTTTTGTGACAAGGTCTTACTCTGCTGCCCAGGCTGGAGTACAGTGGCGTGATCTTGGCTTACTGCAGCCATGATCTCCTGGGCTCAGGTGATCCTCCCACCTTAGCCTCCCTAGTAGCTGGGACCACAGGTACACATCACCACACCCAGTGAATTTTTGTATTTTTTTTTTTTTTTTGTAGAGGTGGGGTTTTGCTGTGTTGCCTAGGCTGGTCTCAACTCCTGAGCCCAACTGATCCACCCACTTTGGTCTCCTGAAGTGCTGGGATTAGAGGCATGAGCCACCACACCTGGCTAATTTTGTTCTTTTGAGTGTGGAAATCATAAAAAAAGTTTAAAAATATTTAGCAGATGCAAAAGAATGTATAAAGCTATTAACATGTAAAGAATACAGTAAGCACTCATGTACCTATCACCTTAATTTATGTTTAGTTTATTTTTAACCCAGTATTAGACCCTTTGGCTCACTTAACATTTTAAATTTTCATTTATTGTATTGTCTGGCATACTCAACTTTGTGTTATCAACAGATATGATGGGCCGGGTGCGGTGGCTCACACCTGTAATCCCAGCGCTTTGGGAGGCTGAGGTGGGCAAATCACGAGGTCAGGAATTCAAGACCAGCTGGCCAACATGGTGAAACCCCGTCTTTACTAAAAATACAAAAAATTAGTTGGGCATAGTGGTGGGCACCTGTAATCCCACCTTCTTAGGAGGCTGAGGCAGGAGAATTGTTTGAACTCAGAAGGCAGAAATTGTAGTGAGCTGAGATTGTGCCGCTGCACTCCAGCCTGGGCAACAAGAGCAAAACTGCGTCTGAAACACACAGACAAACAAAAAACAGATATGATGAATAGTTTTTGAACTGTTAGAACAAGTCATTGAAAACAATATTTAACAGGGTATCCTGGGACAGAGTACTAAGGCAGATCACATTTCTGTTCATTGGTTGATACTGAGTCATTAGTCAACATTTTCGAGGGCAGATTTATTTATTTCTTTAGAGACAGGACCTCTCACTGTTGCCCAGACTGGAGTGTAGTGGCACAGTCCTAGCTCACTCCAGCCTTGAATTCTTGGGCATAAGTGATCCTCCCATCCTGGTCTCCTGAGTAGCTAGGACTACAGGTGTGTGCCACCGTACTTGGTTAATTATTTATTGATCAATTGATTTTGTTCATATAAGGTCTTGCTGTGTTGCCCAGGCTGGTCTTGAACTGCTGACCTCAAGCATTTCTCCCATCTGAGCCTCCCAAAGTGCCCTCCCAAAGGGCTGGGCTACAGGTGTAAGCCATAGCTCCTGGACCTAGGGCAGAGTTTTTATAGTCAGTTTGACCTTTTCCTGAAAGTACCTTTACCCACTTAACTTTCTAACACTTTCTTCCGTAAGAGTATTTGAGAGATAGAAGTCAGATATATCTTCTCTTTTATACAGACCTGATTTATCTACCTAATTTTTTTCTTGATGGTTATGGTATAAAAACTCATGTTTGCTAATTTTATGAAAAAGCAGTGATATTTAGCATAATCACATAACCTAAACTCTAAGATATTTTAGCTAGTGATAAAATATACACATTCTTTATTTTTAGCATATTGCAGATGTTTTCAGTGCAACATACCATGAACTGCTAAATTCTTTACTACTCCTCAGAAATAGCATTTTATTAAATAGATTCAGATTTAAGATTGCAAATTGCATCCAAAGAGTTACAACCAGAGATTTCCAGGTTTAGCGTTGACAGTAGCTTATTTTTCTGGCATCACATTTGCAAGTCTTTTAGTTGTTGGTGAGCAGAATATCTGAAAGAGTGTTGGACAATATATTCAGTGCAGTTTTGATTTAAGCAAAAAATGATCAGTTTGTTTACTGTTAAGAGCTAGAGAAGGATCAGTGGTTTAATAATTACATTTGCCTTCCCATTTATTTATATTGGAATGTTTTAGTAAGAATCTTTATTGTGAATAATGCTGTGGAACTTTCAGCTAATCATGGGTTTTTACTTTGAGAAATAAAGACAAATCTGATAAGTGGAAAAAGCTGTTTCTTGTATACTTTTGCAATAACATGGTCCTGGGTCTGTGTTTCAGAATTTTGGCTTTTGATCATCTTGTCTTTCAGGTAACTTTTGTGTTCTTTTTCCTGCTGAGGACAGTTGTTAATCTATCAGTTGTTTCCACATAGCTACTTCCCAGTAGTTCACCATCTATATGCAAATTAAACATGGTAAACATTAAAGATTTAAACATAAAACGTAACACCATAAAAACACTAGAAGAAAACATAGGCAAAACCATCCAGGACATAGGCATAGGCAAGGACTTCATAACTAAAACACCAAAAGCAAGGAAACAAAAGCAAAGATAGACAAATAGGATCTAATTAAAATTCAGAGCTTCTGTACAGCAAAAGAAACTATCATTAGAGCAAACTGGCAACCAACAGAATGGGAAAAAATTTTTGCAGTCTACATGTCTGACAAAGGGCTAACATCCAGAATCTACAAAGAACTAAAACAGATATACAAGAACAAACAAACAAACCCATTCAAAAGTGGGCGAAGGATATGAACAGACACTTTTCAAAAGAAGACATATATGAGGCCAACAAACATATGAAAAAATGCTCATCATCACTGGTCATTAGAGAAATGCAAACCAAAACCACATTGAGATACCATCTCACACCAGTTAGAATGGCGATCATTAAAAAATCTGGAGACAACAGATGCTGGAGACAATGTGGAGAAATAGGAACACTCTTACACAGTTGGTGGGAGTGTAAATTAGTTCAACCATTGTGGAAGACAGTGTGGTGATCTCACAGAGATCTAGAAATAGAAATTCCATTTGACCCAGCAATCCCATTACTGGATATATACCCAAAGAACTATAAATCATTCTGCTATAAAGACAGATGCACACGTATGTTCATTGCAGCCCTGTGTACAATAGCAAAGACCTGGAACTAACCCAAATGCCCATCAATGATAGATTGGACAAAAAAAAATGTGGCACCTGTACACCATGGAATACTACGCAGCCATAAAAAACAATGAGTTCATGTCCTTTGTAGGCACTTGGATGAATCTGGAAACCACCATTCTCAGCAAACTGACACAAGAACAGAAAACCAAACACCACATGTTCTTACTCATAGTCAGGTGTTGAACAATTAGAACACATGGACTCAAGGAGAGGAGCATCACACACTGGGGACAGTTGTGGGGGCGGCTAGGGGAGGGACAGCAGGGGGTGGAGAAGGTGGGGAGGGATAAAATGGGGAGAAATGCTGGACATAGTCAAAGGGGGAGTAGAGGCAGCAGACCACCTGGTTAAAGTATGTAGTTATGCAACAACCCTGCATGACATGCACATGTACCCCAGAACCTAAAGTAAAATTAAAAAAACAAAAACAAAACCAAACATGATAAACAACATGCCGTGGCATTCTAGCCAGTCTGCCTCATGCCCACTTCATTTGCATTTTCCTTTTATTTTGTTCAGTACTTTAAAAAGTCCAGAGTCCACCTACATTTAGAGTTGGTGTATAAGACCTTTGCAAATTTCTTCAGTGCTGGTAGAGAAGAGAAAGACTGAGAAATGTCTTAAAGGGGAAGAGTGAGGAGAGGAAAATGTATTTATGAATATTTAAAATAGAAGATACCTTTTAAAGGGGGTTGATTACTATGTGGCCAAAGTCTTGTAGGGATTTCTTATATGTCAGAGTTTGTTATAGCCTCATAACAGCAGTATTATAGCCTCACAATAAAAAATGCTCTTATAGCATTCTGAGTGTTAAAGTGCAAGACTACCTAGAGTGGCTGTGATGGACTGCTTAGTTGGAAACCATAGTGAATGATGTACCACCCATTAGGATAGCTATTATTAAAAAGGCAAGAGATAACAAGTGTTGGCAAGGGTGTGGAGAAAAGGGAACCTTTGTACACTGTTGGTAGGAATGTAGATTAGTGCAGCCATTATGGAAAACAGTATGGAGGTTCCTAAAGAAATTAGAAATAAAATTACCACATGACTCAGCAATCCTCTTCTGGTTATATACTCAAAGGAGATGAAATCACCACCTTGTAAAGATATCTGCACTCCCACACAATTCACAGTTGGAAGGATACCAAAAATACCCATCAGCCAGTGAGTGGATAAAGAAAATGTGGCATATATGCACCATGGAGTATTACTCAGTCATAAAAAGAAAAAAATAATGTGTTTTGCAATAACTTAGAAGGAGCTGGAGACCATTTTCTAAGTGAAATAACTCAGGAATGGAAAACCAAATACCACATGTTCTCACTTATAAAAGAGCTAAGCTATGGTACGCAAAGGCATACAGAGTGATGTATAAAATGGACTGTGAAGACTCAGAGAGGGGAGCGTGGGAGAGGGGGCAAAGGGTAAAGAAATTACATATTGGGTATAATGTATGCTACTCTGGTGATGGGTATACAGAAATCTCAGACTTCACTACTGTGCAATTTGTCCATGTAACCCCAAACCACCTGTACCCCGAAAGCTATTGGAAAAAAAGGTATCTGCACTCCCATGTTTATTGCAGCATTAGTGACAATAGTCAAGATACAGAAACAACCTAGGTGTCCACTTATGAACAATTGAATAAGGAAACTGCCACACACACACACACACACACACACACACACACACATTATGTAAGGCTTAAAAAAGAAGAAGGTCTTGCCATTTACCACAGTGGTTGGACCTAGAAGACATTATGCTAAGTGAAATAAGTCAGACATAGAAAAACATTGTATGATCTCACTTATATGTGGGAGATTTTATATATACATATGTGTGTGTATATAAAATACACAGGGATAGAGAATGAAACTGATTACCACAGGTAGGGATATTGGGGGGAAAGGTGAGGAAATGGGGATATGTAGGTCAAAGGATTCAAAATAGCTGAGGTATAGGATGAACAAGTTTAGATATCTGATGTATAACACAAAGACCAAAGTTAATAAAGTTATATTAGGGGTCTTTGTTAAATAAGTAGATTTTAGATGCTTTTGTCACAAAAAGTGTATGAGATAGTAAGTTATCTGTTTCACTCAGTGTAGCAATCATGTTACTGTCTATCTGTATATATATCTCATAATGTTATGTTGTAAATCTCAAATATATACGATAAAACTTTAAAAAAAGAAAACTAACACAGTGAAAATTCTGTTTTGATTGCAATTCTATATCTTTGCCAACTTTTTGTGTCTAAGCTAAGGGGATAATCCATGGCAAAAACAAACTGACAAACACTTTTCTTTCCGGGTAAACGCACACATATGCAAGTTAGGAAATTTACCTTGCTTCAATGTTAAGAGATGACTTTTAATTTAATTAATTTATTTTTTGAGACAGATTCTTGCTATGTCACCCAGGCTGGAGTGCAGTGGCACGATCTTGGCTCACTGCAACCTCCACCTCCCAGGTTCAAGCGAGTCTTCTGCCTCAGCCTCCCAAGTAGCTGGGACTACAGGTGTGTACCACCACATCCAGCTAATTTTTGTATTTTTAGTAGAGACAGGGTTTCACCATATTAGCCAGGCTGGTCTTGAAATCCTGACCTCGTGATCCACCTGCCTCGGCCTCCCAAAGTGCTGGGATTACAGGCGTGAGCCACCATGCCCGGCTGATTATTTTATTTTTTTTTAAGAGATAATTTTTTAAATGTTTGGTTTTTTTTACGGTATCTGATGAAATTACAGACTATATCCATTAAAATATTAAGTCTTATATGTGTGTATGTTATTTGGCCACTTGGTAAAAAAGCAAATTTATAGCCTGAAATGAATGCTTTTTACCTTTCTTTCCCTGGTTTGAGCACTACTAGCTGCCTCAAAGAACAGTCATATTCAAAAGCAAGTCTCGGCAGAATGCTCATAGACTAAAATTTAGGTGATAGTGCATGTTAGGAGAACTTTTATTTTCAAGCAGTTTTATCTATTAAGATGGTATTATCCTTGCCAAAGCCTCAAAAGACATAAAAAGCAATAAAGTCAGTGAGATTGAATGAACTTCGTAATGGGAATTAGAAGACCTGGGTTCAAATCCTTATTCTGCCAGAAGTTCTGAGTCTGAGCAGGTGAAATACTTGTTTGGGATATAATTCTTTAATCTATAACTTGAGACCTTGGATGTGATATTCTCTTAAAATCTTTTCCAGCTTAAAAAGTCTGTGACTGCATAATTGTTATATGTTCCTCATCGCCTCTAAATGTCTGTGTATACTTCTATTCTGTTTTTTTCTTGAAAGAAAAGTTAAGTGACTTTCCAAGACCAGTTCATATGAGCCTAAAACTGTCCCTTTCCAGTTGCTCTGATTTTGTTGATGTTCATTCATTTATCCAGCAAACATTTGTTTGTCATGTACGAGATTTCAGGTTCTTTTAGGTTCTGGGGAGAGAAAGATGAAGAAAGCAGCCTCTGTCCTCAAGGAGATTACAGTCTGGTAGGGGAAGAAAAATAATTATAGTGTAATTAAAAAGGGATGTGACATGACAGCATGGTGGCACAAAGAGGAAGTGCATATTCTTTTGACTAGTGAAGTAAGAGTTTACAGGGGACGGGACCTCTAAGCAGAGTGTTAAAATTCAAAGGCTTGTCGCCCCCAGTAAAATATTGTATATTCTTAATGCATAAAAATTAGGAAGTACAGATAAGCAAAAATCAAGAAAACAACCACTGCTAGTACCTTGATGTGCATTCCTTCCCACCCATTTGAAGGTGAGTTTTTTTTTTTCTTTTTTCTCATTTAAGAGATGGGGGTCTCGCTAAATTGACCAGGCTGGTCTTGAACTCTTGGCCTCAAGTGATTCTCCCATCTTAGCCTCCCAAAGTGCTGGGATTACAGACATGAGCCACCATGAAAGTGGGTTTTATAGGATGCCTAAAATACTATAATAAAAAGAGTCAGGATTGACTCTTTTTATTATATTCCTTCAAGAGAAGGAAGCATTAGAGACAAAAGGAATGATGAATGCAAAGGCATGAAGGCCTGAAAAAGCATGTTGTGTATGGCCTCCCATAACTACTGAATACTTAGGTGTGCCTGGTTCATGAAAGATATTGCATGGGGAATGAGCAGGTGTAGGAAGTTTTCAATTACATCATAGAGGGCTTTGCATATGATATACTAAGGCATTTAGAGTCTGTCTATAGGAAATCAGAAGGCTTAAAGGGTTTTAAGCTAGGCAAGGGACAGATTCATTATGTGATTTGCATTTCAGAATACTTATTCTGGCCAATTTCAAAAAGGCAGACTGAACATTCACTACCTTTTTGCGTTGCATCACCAAACCTGTAGAAGTAGTAGAACAATTTGAATGTAGCTGTGTATAGACACAAGAAGGGGAACTCTCCATAAATCCAAAAACTGTGAAGAATTTCTGAAAATAAATAGTAGGTCCTGTAGGGTAACAACTTATACCCATAGATAAGAGGCTAGGAAGGGTCCTAGATTAATTAGTAGGGTGATTCATTAGCATTATTGCAACATGAGCAGCCAAGCAGCTTCGACTTGTATACATTTTAATACCAACTTGGGCCAAGTAAAGGATCTTTTGCCATGTGAGAACTGCATGTAGGAGCCCTGGGTCTATGAGAGTAGGAAGTACATGTGGGTAACTGGCTGTATTCATGCCTAGAAATCCAAGGACTGAGAACCCTGTCTGTGACATCTTCTGCTTCTCCTCCACTCCCACTGAAAGCAATATGAGTACTGCTCCTGAGCGAGCTTTACCAAAGCCGACAGGGTGTAACAGAATCCCAAGTACAAAGATAAGAATCTCTAAATGTTTTAGGAAAGCCAACACTATAAAAAAGAATCAACAAAAAAGAACTTAGGATCAAATAAAAAGTTACTAGAACAGAGTTCTAAAATAAGTATACCTAATACTTTTAGACAGATAGGGAATTTATTATATCCTTAACAAAAACAAGTGTCTATAAAACAAGAGTAGGCATTTATTAAAAAGAGTCAATTAGAGATCTGGGGAATGAAAAATACGGTTGTTCAGATACAACAATCTTTTGGTGCCAAGGTGGATGGATTAGAACTGTGCATGATTGGTAACTGGGAGAACTTGCTCTTTTTTTTTTTTTTTAAAGATGGAGTTTTGCTCTTGTCACCCAGGCGGGAGTGCAGTGGCATGATCTTGGTTCACTGCAACCTCTGCCTCCCGGGTTCAGGTGACTCCCTGCCTCAGTCTCCCCAGTAGCTGGGATTACAGGTGCCTGCTACGATGCCCGGCAAATCTTTGTTTTTTTGTTTTTTTTTTTGAGACAGAGTCTTGCTCTGTTGCCAGGCTGGAATGCGGTGGCACAATCTTGGCTCACTGCAACCTCCGCCTCCCAGGTTTAAGCGATTCTCCTGCCTCAGCCTCCTGAGTAGCTGGAACTACAGGCATGTGCCACCACTCCCAGCTAATTTTTTTGTATTTTTAGTAGAGACAGGTTTTCACCATGTTGGCCAGGATGGTCTCAATCTCTTGACCTCATGGTCTGCCCACCTTAGCCTCCCAAAGTGCTGGGATTATAGGCATGAGCCACTGGTGCCCGGCCAATTTTTAGTAGAGATGAGGTTTCACCATGTTGGGCAGGCTGGTCTTGAACTCTTAACCTCAAGTGATCTTCCTGCTTCAGCCTCCCAAAGTGCTGTGAGCCATGCACCCAGCCAGGACTGGATCTTTTTGATGCTCCAGTGATATAATGAGTCCTAAACTTAGCAGCATAATGAGACAAATACAAGAGTTGTTAAGTATGTAGAATTAAGAAGACATACCTGTGTGGGAATGAGACAGAAAAGGGATTCTAGACTACTTTTTTTTTTTTTTGAGACGGAGTCTCGCCCTATTGCCCAGGCTGGAGTGCAATGGCGCAATCTTGTCCTACTGCAACCTCTGCCTCCTGGGTTCAACTATTCTCCTGCCTCAGCCTCCTGAGTAACTGGGTTTACAGGCACCCACCACCATGCCCAGCTAATTTTTGTATTTTTAGTGGAGACAGGGTTTCTCCATGTTGGCCAGGCTGATCTTGAACTCTTGACCTTGTAATCTGCCCGCTTTGTCCTCTCAAAGTGTTGGGACCATGTGCAGCCTGGATTCTAGACTATTATTAGGTTTCTTGATTGGTTGAGTGGAGAGATGATATTGCCAGAAACCATGGTAGCAAATGCAATAGTAAAAGCCTTTTGGGTATGAGAATAAAAGATACTTCTGTCTCACTTGAGCATGCTGAGATTGAGATGCCTGTGAGACAATCACACGGAAAAATGTTATAGTCTGTTAGACTAGTGGATATATGGATTTGGAACTCAAATGTTTGGGATTGAGCAAAATTTGGAAGTCATACGTAAGTGATAATTGTAGTTGATGGGTGAAGTTTCTCGGGGAGAATGAATATACCTTGAGACCAAATGACCACTACTGTTTGAGACTATGTTGAAGAAGGGGAGCCTGCAGGCAAGGGAGAAAAGAATGGTCGAAAGAGTGAGAGGTGAACCGAGAGTCATGTCATAGAAACCAGAAGTAAGGGAGTCGTCAGCAATGCCAGATTATCAAAGGATAAGTAAGGACTGAGTAGTGATTTGATAACTAAGACACACCAAAACAGGAACAGCTGAACTACCTTCCTCCAGACCACTTATGTGGGAGAAAAATAAACCTCTCATTTCTGCACATTACAGGTATTTGTCATGTGCAACAGAACCTAATCCTAACTGACACAGAGAGCCAGTCCATTGGGTGGATTAAGGCTAATATGGAGGATGGCCTTAGCAGTCTGTTCTTTGCAGGTGAAGAGGTTATGGCCCCAGTTGGTTTTTGATTTACAAGGCTGACATAAAGGGGAGATTATCTGAAAAAGATTTTGACACTGATCTAAATAATCCCTGAGAGAGCCTTTCTCAGCTTCAGATTCTGGAAGAACATGGCCATCCCTCTTGTAGTGTGAGCCAACCGAAACTCCATAGGAGACAAGAAGACTCAGAAGTTCTAAAGAAGATGTAATTTGAGTTTTCATAGCAGATGGCTGCCTGTGAAATAGTTATAACACTGCATCAGACATTAAAAATTTAAATTCATAGACTCAGTGCAGTGAGATTTAAGAGGGGATTATTATAAACAAGAAAGCATTCTGAGAACAGGAAAAAAGCTTTTCGAAAACAAAATCATTAATATTGAATTAAAATTAATAATAATGAAAAGTAGATTGGATAATCCAGTAAACAATACTGGTAAGTTAAAAGACTAGTTTATTTGATGCTCCAGAGTTGTGGGAAGGTAGACATGGAGATCATGACCAAAAAGGTAATAGATAGAGTAGATAGATGCAAGAAATTTGGTGTATATAAATTAGGTGTTTTAAAAGAACAGAGATGAGGCATAAGTAGTCAAGAAGTACTTACAGAAAATGTTGCTGAATTGAAGACTTTAACTTTAAAAAAAACTCACCAAATAAGATTAGTGAATGTAGTAGTCATATTTCTGATATTTAAGGATAAGAGGGAAAATTCTACAAATATTCAAAGGGGGGAACCAAATGATTTTCAAAGGGAAGACAATCAGGTTGGAATCCAGTCTTCTAATGAAAACTGTTAGATCAGAGAATTTAAGTTCCTTGGTTTAATAGACTAGTAAGATTCTAGTAGAAAATTTGGATGACTGGCATAAATTATAAACTTTTTTTTGGCTAAACAAGGCTATAAAATATAAAACAATTCAATAATTTTTGCTTTAGGTTAAATAATACTGTTATTGTTTTTGATTGTACTGAGAACTAGTGAGAACTTCGTCACCAAATAGCATTGGTTCTGGGCTTAGAGTTTGGGAACTACTGTGGTAGGTGATACTGGTCTTTCTACAAGTTTGTAAGAGAAGATATGACCTCAGGTTTTTTTTTTTTTTTTTGAGACAGAGTTTCACTCTTGTTGCCCAGGCTGTAGTGCAATGGTACGATCTTGGCTCACTGCAGCCTCCGCCTCCTGGGTTCAAGTGATTCTCCTACCTCAGGCTCCTGAGCAGCTGGGATTGCAAGCATGTACCACCATGCCTGGCTAATTTTGTATGTGTAGTAGGGACAGGGTTTCTCCATGTTAGGCTGGTCTTGAACTCTTGACCTCAGGTGATCTGCCCACCTCCGGCTCCCAAAGTGCTGGGATTATAGGCATGAGCCACTGTGCCCGGCCTGACCTCAGTTTTATACCTTGCTACACTGTCATTGATGTACAGAGGCTAAGAAGAGATTTCCAGACAGACAAGGTTTTGGAAATTATATTAACTTTGTACTTTTTCTAAAGAATATATCCAGGAGTATACTCTTTAGAATAATATAATTAGTAAACTTGATTTAACAGATTAGTATTAAACTTTGTGCCTTACAAGGGGATTTTATTTTGATTACCTGTAAAATAGTCATGAAACCTAAGCCACAGAAATAACAAAAATAGAAACCCAAAAGTATTTATTTTAAGCATTTGTTGTATTCTTTGTGCTAGTCTCTGAGGATACAGTGACAAACAGAGTTGTCTTATCCTGATCCTGCAGACTGGGAAGTTCAAGAGCTTAGTGCTCCATCTAGGGGCTTATGGTGAGGACTAGGTGGGTCAAAATATGGTGGAGAAACAGAAAAGGAGTGAGCATGTACAAAGAGATCACATTGTAAGTGTGGAAGCAAGAGAATTCTAGGAAGCCAAACTCCTTTTATAACAATCCACTCTTGCAGTAAATAGTCCAGTCCTGAGAAAGTGAGAACTCAATCCCACAGGAGAGAATTAAATCTATTTGAGGGATCTGCCCCCGTGACCCAAACACCTTCCACCAGGCCCTGCCTCCCAACAACACTGCTACCTAGGGGATCAAATTTCATCATGAGTTTTGGAGGGGACAAATCAAACTGTAGCAGAGATAATGTGATTTTTTTGTCCAGATTGAGCCTATAGTCTAGCAAGGGATACAAAATAACCAGATATTACAATGTAGGTTGGTAGATGCTGCAATGGATGGACCCCATAATTGAATGTGAGCATAGAACAGGAGCACTTAACCCGGATGAACAGGGGAGGCAGAGATGGCTTTCTAAAGAAGGAACATCTGAATTGAGACAAGGAAAGGAGACAGAGAAATTGAGAGGATTTCAGATTAGTTGATTACAGAGAGTATAAAGTGAGAGAAAGATATCAGGAGAGAGGTCACTAGGTACAGTGTCACACAGAACCTTGAAAGCAATGTTAGGGCAGTTGGACTTTATCCTGAGAGGAATGGGAATCTATTGAAATATTTTAATAATGAAAAGTTATATGATCTGGTTTGTTTTTTTAGGAAGATTACTCAGGCTGTAGTGTGAATGCATTAGAGCCAGGTAAAATTAAAGTTAGGGAGATCAATTAGGAAGTTGTCTTGGGGAGTCATTTGTTCTAACAATAATTTTTCTAGATTGGAGGTAATGTTAGATTGGCTACAGTAGGATCATAAGGATGGAGGTGGATTTGAGAAAGATTTAGAGTTTGGTGGTTGGATATTAGGAAGAGTAGAAAGAAGAGGACCAATCTAGTCTTAAATTTCTGGCTTATGCGGATAGGTAGATGATGGTGTGATTCAGTAGATAAACCTTGGAGCAGGAGATTAGGGAGGGTGGTTGAGTTCAGTTTGAGGTGCCTATGGGACATCTAACTTGAGATCCAGTTGGTATTTGGATAAGTTGGTCTGAATTTTAGAAGAGAGATGTGGGTTAGAGATTCTGATTTGGAGAGTATCAGCTTTGGGAAAATAAATAAAGTTGTGGATATGAAAGATTACCCAGGTAAAATGTGCAGAGACAGAAGAGGTGATCCAGGTCAAGGATCTTAGGAACATGTGCTTCTAAAATGAGGATTCTGACTGAGTGTGGTGGCTCATGTCTGTAACTCCAGCACTTTGGAAGGCCAAGGTGGTAGACTGCTTTAGTTCAGGAGTTTGAGACCAGCCTGGGCAACATAGCAAAACCCCATCGCTACAAAAAATACAAAAAATTTGCTGCGTATGGCAGTATGCACCTGTAGTCCCAGCTACTTGGGAGCTGAGGTGGGAGGAGCACCTGAGCCCAGGAAGCTGAGGCCGCAGTGAGCCATCATGATTGTGCTGCTGTACTCCTGCCTGGGTGACAGAATGAGACCCTGTCTCAAAAAAAAACGGGGTTAAGACTCTCAGAAGAAAAAAAGTAGGACAGAAATTCAGTAGACTGTGAGCTGACAATTCAAAAAACATTGTAAATGTATGTTGGGATTAAAAAAATTAGTAAATGAATGGTGAATGATGGGAGCTAGTTTTCTCATATTTAGGGAGTGAGGTAATCACAGGCAGGGGGAAGGCTAGAATGAATCATGTGGTACTGAATTAGAGTTTGAAACATAAGCATTGAACTCCTGTTTACCTTAATATTGGTACAGATTCAGAAATAAGTATAGATGTGTATGTATACATAGCCTAGTAGACATACATTTATTTCCTAGCTCTGTTTGCTGAGAGGGCCTAGGAGAAATGACAACCCAGTAGCACGAGCACACTCAGCATCAGATCTTGGTTTCTAATACCATTCTCAGGTAGAAAGAACTAAGGCTCCTTAGAAAATGGCTGACTCTAGGGCTGGGGCAGGGAATTTGCAAGTTGAGCCTGGAACATTGTAGAGTGCCAGAAAATAAGAAAATATGCAAAATGCAAAAGGACAGGGGCTTGGCAAAGGGATACAGGAACTAACTAAAAGATCACCCAATGACGGAAGCTGGAACAATTTGCACAATAATATAAATAACATTGTATTACTGGATTATGACCCAAAGCATAAAATAAATATCCCTAAGTCCACACTGATTAAAATAAACAGTTAAATAATTATTGTCCCCACTTATTTATTTATCTTGTACAGAAGAATTCCAAATAATTTGTGCAGACACTTCTCTCCTCAAGGAAGTGGAACTTAATCCCCTACCCTCCCACCACCCCCTTGAGTATGGGCTGCACTTGGTGACTGAGAGGGAATGGTTAATTATATGGATTCTGTTTGAGATCATGTGAGTCAAGAACCAAGGTATTTACGTAGGATATAGCATTAAAGAATGCTCGTCAATCCCATTACTGGGTATATATCCAAAGGATTATAAATCATTCTGTTCTAAAGACACGTGCACACATATGTACATTTAGGCACTGTTTGTAATAGCAAAGACCTGGAACCAACCCAAATGCCCATTGATGATAGAATGGACAGAAAACATGGCACATATACACCATGGAATACTATGCAGCCATAAAAAATGATGAGTTTGTGTCCTTTGTAGGGACATGGATGAATCTGGAAACCATCATTCTCAGCAAACTGACACAGGAACGGAAAATCAAACACCGCATGTTCTCACTCATAGGTGGGTGTTGAACAATGAACACACGTGGACACAGGGAGGGGAGCATCACACACTGGGGTCTCTTGGGGAGGTTGGGGAGGGATAACGTGGGCAGAAGTGCCAGATATAGGTGACGGGGGGATGGAGGCAGCAAACCACATTGCCATGTATGTACCTGTGCAACAATCCTGCATGATCTGCACATGTACCCCAGAACTTAAAGTATAAAAAAAATATGCTGGTGATCTCAGAGGGAACAGTTTGTGGGGAGAGGTAGATACTTGTGCTCTTAATGTATATAGCTCTAAATTTAACCAACCTTGTAGAATATTCTGTGCTTTTATTAAATTTTTTTTTCTTTGAAATGGAGATTCACTCTCTTGCCCAGGCTGGAGTGCAGTGGTGTGTTCTCAGCTCACTGCATCCTCCGCCTCCCAGGTTAAAGCAGTCCACTTGCCTCAACCTCCCGAGTAGGTGGGATTCCAGGTGCCCGCCACCACACTCAGCTAATTTTTGTATTTTAGTAGAGATGGGGTTTCAGCATGTTGGCCAGGCTGCTCTTAAACTCCTGACCTCAAGTGATCCCAAAGTGCTGGGATTACAGGTGTGAGCCACCACACCTGGCCTGTTTTTATTATATGTAATCACAAACTGACAGCTATTTAATGTCTATCAAAACTTCACTGAAGCTATGATTGTACCACCGTACTCTGGCCTGGGCAACAGAGCAAGATCTCATCCCTTAAAAACTTTACTTAATAGCAAAAAATCCACATCAGATATGAGACAGACAGTCTAATGAGTATCTTAATTATGCATTCATGTAGTTTCTTGTATTAAGTCTTCAGAGAACAAAAGTATCAAGACCACATCATCTTAGTCTCCTGTGACATGAAAATGCCTGTGCTGAGTTCTAATTTAATGATATGTTATCTGTCTATATAGAATCCATCTGTAAGACACATCATTTGAATGATTTGCATTTTCTAAAATTATATTTGAAACTACAGTCCTAGGTTCATTGTTCTTTGTACAAGTGCATCTCGTTCAGATACAAAATTTACATGTTTACTTTTTCTTCTTATTGCAAAATGAAAACTTAGAACCTGGAAAACATGGACCCAGATTTGACACTTGGTGTTTTTAATTTGCTGATATCATAAGCTTGTTAGTATCTAATTGAATTGTCTATTGCCATGTAACAAATCACCCCAAAACCTTGTGACTACAGCAGTGATTTACAATTTTTATAATTCTGTGGATCAGCAGTTTGATCAGGGCTCAGATAGGGGATTCTTCTGCTCTACGTGGCATCAGCTGGGATCACTTAGTTGGTAGCTGGTATGGGTTGGATAGTCTCAGGCTTTCTTCACATGCCTGACACTTCTGTATGCCTCCACATGGCGTCTCCACAGCATTGTGATGTCAGGGTAGTTGGATTTCTTACATGGCCTCTGGCTTCCAAGAAGAGAGAAGGGGAAGCTACCAATCTTCCAGGTTACTGCAGTTTCAGAACGTCACTTTGAGCACATTCTTCCTGCTGGTCAAAGCAAGTCACAAGGCCAACCAGGATTCAAGGGACTAGGAAATAAAGCCTCATCTTTTCATAGGTGGAATGGCATGTGCACATTAAAAAGGAAATAATGCCAGCCACGTTTGGAAGATAGTATGTGACCATACCATCTATTATAGTGTCTAATCTTTTAATTTACATGATTTTATTATGATTAATTCTATTTCTCTTCTATTTTAACTTGTAACAATTTAAGTTCTTTTGGAAATTATGTTAAAAATCTCAAATTAAAATTATTACCTTAATTTAATAGAAAAGATTTTAAGATAATGGGAGGCCTGGATAAACCTCTTTTTTGTTGTCATTCACTATACATTCGTCTTGTCATTGACTATAAATTTAATAAGTATCTTGGATTATTTTAGTTGAAAATCTTCAAAACATCTTTGTTTAGTAAATGCAGCTCTATTAGGAGAATTTGTTCTTTGATTTTAGTTTTCCCTGAACTGGGAGGCTTACAGACATGTGTCCATATTTTTTTAAGCCCTGATAAATTATGTAGAGCACAGTTTAGCACAGACTATCATAATTTAAAATGCAGATACTCTTTGACTCAGTAATTCTGCTTTATGAGTACAGAGATATAGCATTGTCTGTATGGCAAAATATTGGAAATGACATCATCAGTGAGAGACTGATTAAATTGTGATATATTCATATATCATGAGATTGTTAAAAAAAGGATGAGGGAATTCTATAAGAAATGGCATGAAATGAGTGGTAAGATACACTATGTTAAAATGATACAAAACTCTAGTGTATTGTATTAATCTGTTTTCATGCTGCTGATAAAGACATACCTGAAACTGGGCAATTTACGAAAGAGAGAGGTTTAATGGACTTACAGTTCCACATGGCTGGGGAAGCTTCACAATCATGGTGGAACGGGAGGAGGAGCAAGTCACGTCCTAAATGAATGGCAGCAGGCAAAGAAAGAGGGCTTGTGCAGGGAAAGTCCCCTTAGGAAACCATCAGATCTTGTGAGATGTATTCACTACCACAAGAACAGCATGGGAAAAGACCTGCCCCATGATTCAGTTACCTCCCACCAGGTCCTTCCCACAACATGTGGGAATTCAGGGTGAGATTTGCATGGAGACACAGCCAAACCATATCATTTCACCCCTGGCTCCTCCCAAATCTCACGTCCTCACAGTTCAAAACCAATCCTGCCTTCCCAACAGTCCCCCGACTCTTAGCTCATTTTAGCATCAGCTCAGAAGTCTACAGTCCAAAGTTTCATCCAAGACAAGGCAAGCTCCTTCCGCCTATGAGTCTGTGAAATCAAAAGCGAGTTAGATACTTCCTAGATACAATGAGGATGTAGGCATTGGGTAAATACAGCCATTCCAAATGAGAGAAATTGGCCAAAAGAAAGGGGCTACAGGTCCCAAGCAAGTCCGAAATCCAGCAGGGTAGTCAGATCTTAAAGCTCCAAAGTGATCTCCTTTGACTCCATGTCTCACATCCAGACACACTGATGCAAGGGGTGGGTTCCCATGGTCTCGGGCAGCTCTGCCCCTGTGGCTTTGCAGGGTACAGCCCCTCCTCCTGGCTGCTTTCATGGGCTGGCGTTGAGTGTCCATGACTTTTCCAGGCACACAGTGCAAGCTGTCGGTGGATCTACCATTCTGGGGTCTGGAGGATGGTGGCCCTCTTCTCACAGTATCACTAGGTGGTGCCCCATTAGGAACTCTGTGTGGGGCCTCCAACCCCACATTTTCCTTCAGCACTGCGCTAGCAGAGGTTCTCCATGAGGGCCCCACCCTTGCAACAAACTTTTGCCTGGACATCCAGGTGTTTCCATATATCTGAAATCTAGGTGGAGGTTCCCAAACCCCAGTTCTTGACTTCTGTGCACTCACAGGATCAACACCATGTGGAAACTGCCAGGGCTTTGGGCTTGCACCTTCTGAAATAATAGCCTGAGCTGTACCTTGGCCCCTTTTAGTCACAGCTGGAGTGGCTGGTACACAGGGCGCTAAGTCCCTAGACTGCATGCAGCAGAGGGACCCTGGGCCCAGCCCACAAAATCATTTTTTCCTCCTAAACCTCTGGGCCTATGATGGGAGGGGCTGCCACAAAGGTCTCTGACATGCCCTGAAGATGTTTTCCCCATGTCTTGGCGATTAGCATTCGGCTCCTTGTTACTTATGCAAATTTCTGCAACTGGCTTAAATTCTCTTTAGAAAATAGGATTTTCTTTTATATCACATTGTCAGGCTGCAAATTTTCCACATATTTTAATGCTCTGTTTCCCTTATAAAACCAAATGCCTTTAACAGCACCCAAGTCACCTCTTGAATGCTTTGCTGCTTGGAAATACCTTCTACCAGATACCCTCATTCATCTCTCTGAAGTTCAAATTTCTATAAATATCTAGGACAGGGGCAAAATGCCAACAGTCTCTTTGCTAAAAACATAGCAAGAGTCGTCTTTGCTCCAGTTCCCAACAACTTCCTCATCTCCCTTTGAGACCACCTCCACCAGGATTTCATTGTCCATATCATTATCAGCATTTTGGTCAAAGCCATACAACAAGTCTTATGGAGTTTGAAACTTTCCCACATTTTCTTTTCTTCTGAGCACTCTAGACTGTTCCAGCCTCTACCTGTTACCCATTTCCGAAGTAGCTTCCACATTTTTGGGTATCTTTTTATCTAACCTCTGCCTGTTATCCATTTCCAAAGTAGCCTCCACATTTTTGGATATCTTTTCAGCAGTGCCCCACTCCCAGTACCAACTTACTGTATTAGTCTATTTTCATGATGCTGATAAAGACATACCCCAAACAGGGCAATTTATAAAAGAAAGAGGTTTAATGGACTTATATTTCCATGTGGCTGGGGAGGCTTCACAATCATGGCAGAAGGGGAGGGGGAGCAAGTCACATCTTACATGGATAGCAACAGACCAAGAGAGAGAGCTTGTGCAGGGAAACTCTTCTATATGAAACCAGCAGATCTCATGAGATTTATTCACTACCATGAGAACAGCATGGGAAAAGCCCTGCCCCGATGATTCAGTTACCTCCCACTGGGTCCTTCCCACAACATGGAATTCAAGATGAGATTTGGGTGGAGACATAGCCAAATCATATCAAATATGCCACCACTTTTGTTTAAAAAAGCGTATGCTTTGGGCTGCACATGGTGGCCCATGCTTGTAATCCCAGCACTTTGGGAGTCCAAGGCGGGTAGAAAACAAGGCCAGGAATTTGAGACCAGCCTGGCCAACATGGTGAAACCCCATGTCTACTAAAAATACAAAAATTAGCCAGGTGTGGTGGCAGGCACCTGTAGTCCCAGCTACTTGGGAGGCTGAAATGAGAGAATTGCTTGAACCTGGGGCTGGGGGACAGAGATTGCAGTGAGCTGAGATTGCGCCAGTGCACCCCAGTCTGGGCAACAGAGTGAGACTCAGTATTAAAAAAAAAAGTGTACACTTTTATATGCATAGAATGTCTGTGAATACATTAAGTAAAAAGGGAAGGGAGCTGGATGATTGGAGGGAAATTTCTGATCACCATCACTTGTTTTGTACAGTTTTCTTTTTGTACCAAGTACTTGTGTTACCTAACTTTAAAAATGCTCTGATAGGCCAAGTGCAGTGGTTCTTGCCCGAAATCCCACCACTTTGGGAGGCCAAGGAAGGTGGATCTCTTGAGGTCAGAAGTTTGAGACCAGCCTGGCCAACATGGTGAAACCCTATCTCTACTAAAAATACAGAAATTAGCTGGGCGTGTAATCCCAGCTACTCAGGAGGCTGAGACGGGAGAATTGCTTGAACCTGGGAGGTGAAGCTTACAGTGAGCCAAGATTGTGCCACTACACTCCAGCCTGGGTGACAGAAGAAGACTTTGTCTCAAAAAAAAAAAAAAAAAAAAAAAGCTCTGAGAATTATCATTTGTGGGTGTCTTTTTGTGTAAGACGGAACATTATATGCTCTATCCAGGCAGGATTGGTCCTGTTTGAGATAGCAGGAAGACCAGTAGGAAAGATTAAACATAGGTATCGTATCTCTAGACTGCTTGTTTGCTTGTTAAGAGTTGTCATTTTTGCATTGTCCACATATTCTGTCCATTATTTTTACTCATTGTTTTTTTTTTTTATTGTGTTGAAGAGTTCTTTAGATTCTGAAAAGTTCTTCATCAGATACTTGTTTTGCAAATATTTTCTCCAAATTTGTGGCTCATCTTTATATAACACTATCTTTTGAAGAGTAAAAGTTTAAAATTTTAATAAAGTGTTATTAATTTTTTTTTCTTTTATTGTTTGTGCTTTTAGCATTATATATAAAAACTCTGCTTCACACTGAAATAAGACCAACCTGCATATGAATCCTGGCTTACCAGCTATGTAACATTGGGCAAATATAAGTTTTCTCATCTGCAGTGACACTAATAATACCTTCCTTAGGAGAATATTGACGATTAAAGGAAATAAAATATATGTCACGCATTTGTTCATTCTTTTGTTTAACAAATGTTTACTCTGTGCCATCTATATGCCAGGCATGATGTGAATGCTCTTTATTCAGCAGGGCATAAAAAAACAAAAAACTCTGCTTTAGTGAGAGGTTGGCAAACTAATGACCTGATTTTCAGCCCACTACTTGCTTTTGCAAATAAAATGTTATTTGAATGCAGCCATGAACATTTGTTTATGTATTGTCTATGGTTGCTTTCATGCTACAATGGCAGATAGTTTCAGCAGAGGCTGTTTGTTCTCTGCAGGATAAGTTTACCAACCCCTGGGCTAAGATTTTCTTCTATATTTCCCTAAGTTGTATAGTTTTGAATTTTTTATATTTAGGTCTATTAATTTTTTTTTTTTTTTTTTTTTTTGAGACGGAGTTTCGCTCTTGTTACCCAGGCTGGACTGCAATGGCGCGATCTCGGCTCACCGCAACCTCCGCCTCCCGGGTTCAGGCAATTCTCTTGCCCCAGCCTCCCGAGTCGCTGGGATTACAGGCACGCGCCACCATGCCCAGCTAATTTTTTGTATTTTTAGTAGAGACGGGGTTTCACCATGTTGACCAGGATGGTTTCGATCTCTTGACCTCGTGATCCACCCGCCTCGGCCTCCCAGGTCTATTAATTTTTGTGTAAGACATGAGGTGTGGGTTGAGGATTTTGTTTTGTTTTGTTTTGTTTTAGCATATGGATTGCCAATTGTTCCAGCAACATTTGTTGCAAGACAATTCTCTTTCCATTGAATTACCCTGGTACTTTTGTTTGAAATCAATTGACCATAAATATATAGATTTATTTCTGGACTATCCCTTCTGTTCCATTGATCTTTGTGTTTATCGTTATGGCAGAATCACAATGTCTTAATTGCTATCGCTTTATAGAAAGTCTTGAAATCAGTGAGTCTGAGTTCTACAACTTTGTTCTTCTTTTTCAAAAGTGTTTTGACTATTCTAGTTTCTTTGCATTTTCATAAAATTTTGGAATCAACGTGTCAGTTTTTAGAAAAAGCCTGCTGGGATTTTAATTGGATTTACATTAATGTGGGGAGAATTGACATCTTAACAATATTGATTGATCTCATCTTTGAAAATAGTGTATCTCCAATTATTGAGGTTTTTCATTTTTCTCACTGTGCTTTGTGTGTGTGTGTGTGTATATATATATATATATATATTTTTTTTTTTTTTTTTTTTTGAGATGCAGTCTCACTCTGTCGCCCAGGCTGGAGTGCAGTGGAGCGATCTCAGCTCACTGCAACCTCCGCCTTCCGGGTTCTAGGGATTCTCCTGCCTCAGCCTCCCGAGTAGCTGGGACTACAGATGCATGCCACCACGCCTGGCGAAGTTTTTGTATTTTTAGTAGAGATGGGGTTTGACTGTGTTAGCCAGAATGGTCTCAATCTCCTGACCTCCTGATCTGCTTGCGTTGGCCTCCCAAAGTGCTGGGATTACAGGCATGAGCCACCACACCCGGCCTGTGTGGTTTATATTTTTGAGTACACAAATCTTTCATTTATTTTGTTATATTCTATTTCTTTTTAATGCTTATATAATTGCTACTATTTTGTTAATTCATTTCTAATTATTCATTACTACCACTAGAAGTACAGTTTAATATTGTGTGTTGACCTTGTCTTCTGAAATTTTGCTCAATTCATTTACCAGTTTTAGTAGTAGAAATTTATTAGATAAGTTTAGTAGATAAATCCTTTGCGATTCTCTATATAGACAATCTTGTTATTTGTGAAAAAAACAGCATTGTTTCCACTTTTAAAATCCATCTTCTGGCTTTTATTCCTTCTTCTTGCATCACTGTATTGACAGTATAGTACAGTACAGTACATTGTTGAATAGGAGTGGTGAGAGCAGATGTTCTTGCCTTGTTCATCGTCTTAATAGACAACATTTAGTCTTTTGTGATTATCTATATAATATTAGCTATAGATCTGTAGGCTGAGGATGTTTTCTTCTGTTTCTGAGAGTTTTGAATCATGAATGATTATGGAAGTTTTTCAAATGCTGCCTTTTTTTTTTTTTTTTTTTGGAGGCAGAATCTCACTTTGTCACGCAGGCTGGAGTGCAGTGGGGGGCGATCATCTTGGCTTACTGCAGCCTCTGCTTTCCAGGTCAAAGCGATTCTCCTGCATCATCCTCCCCAGTAGCTGGGGTTATAGGTGTGCGTCACCATGACCAGCTAATTTTTGTATTTTTAGTAGAGACAGGGTTTCACCATGTTGGCCAGGCTGGTCCCAAACTCCTGACCTGAAGTGATCTGCCCACCTTGGCCTCCCAGAGTGCTGGGATTACAGGCATGAGTCACTGTGCCTGGCCCAAACACCCCCCCCAACTTTTTTTGCATTAATTAAGATGATCATTTATTTTTCAGTGTGTTGACATGGTGGATTACGTTGATAAGTTTTTTTTTTCATGTTGAACCAGCGTTGCATTTCTGGGATAAATAGTATTTGGCTATGATATATAGTTCTTTTTATTATTGGCTAGATTCATTTGGTTAAGATATTTTCCATCTATGTTCATGAAAGGATGATGGTCTGTAGTTTGTCTGATTTTTGTATAGGGGTCAATGCTCTTTTCATAAAATGAATTGGGAAATGTTTTCTTCTTGTTTCTGGAAGAGTTTTTGTAATATTGGTATGATTTCTCATTAAATGTTTAGTAGAATTCACCAAGGAAGCCATTTGTCATGGAACTGTTTTAACGGGAAGATTTTAAATTATGAGTTAAGGAATTGGTATGTTTTATCTAAGTTGTAGAATTTATTGCCATAAAATTGTTCAGAATATTCCCTAATTACTCTTTTAATAGCTATAAATTCTCTAGTGATGTCTTCTTTTCATTACCAATGTAGGTAATCTGTGGCTTTTCTTTCTCTTTTTTTTGATTACTCTGGTCAGAAATTTAGTTTCACTGAACTTTTCAAAGAATTAGATTTTTGTTTCATAGATAGTCTCTATTTTTTGTTTTCAAATTTTTCCTTCAAATTGCTTTGTGTTAAATTTACTCCTCTTTTTCTACTTCCTTAAGGTAGAGGGTTAAATTATTGATTCAAGCTTGACCTTACTTGTTTTCTAATGTAACCATTTCATGCTATAAGTTTCTAAAAACTACTTAAGTGGTATCCCTGTTTTTTTAGGAGCAGAGGTGTAACGAGAAAGAGAAAGAGAGAAAGGAAAACAGTCCTCTCTCTAGTGAGAGAGAGGGGACTTTGGGGAGGGAAAGAGGACAGGAGATAATGGTGATTGTGGACAGGAAAGGAGGAAATTATGATAGAAAATGTGGAGATCCTGTTGCTGACACCTCATTGGGAGGCTGAAGGCTGGAGTCAGTCCGGAAGCCTTTGGATAACAGCCAGAAATCCTCAGTTACTCCAGAACCTCTTCTAGCCCCATACCACAGCTGAGTCCTCCTTGAAAGGAAGCTGGTTCAAACATGGCCAACATACCCAGCAACCTGTGGGTGCTGGGGGATTCCCAGTGTCCTCCCTAGTAAGCCACGCATCCTAGTCTTTAAGAATGGCAGCCACTCTAACCATGTTTTTAACTGGCCTATGAATGCCTGTTATTGATTTGATTTGGTTTTAATATGGAGGCTGAGAGCACCAAAATGAAAGGACGGAGTTGGAGTCCATTTCTCTGCTTACGTTTTGATGAATGCTGTACCTTGGTATCCCAGTCGAGGTTCCCAATATAAAGCAGCTACATTGTCTAGGGTAAGTACTTGGGATCATATCACACCAAGAAAATTTAGGACATAGACACACACAAGAAGTTTAGGAGTGGAGGTTTAATAGGCAAGAGAAAGAGAAAGAAAGAGAAAGGAAAACCGCTCTCTCTCCAGTGAGAGAAGAAATTACGATAGAAAATGTGGAGCTCCTGTTGCTGACACCCCATTGGGAGGTTGAAGGCTGGAGTCAGTCCAGAAGCATTTGGGGAACACCATGGGGTAGACCCAGCCAGAAATCCTCATTGTTCAGCTCCCAATTACAAGTGAGAACATGTGTTTGGTTTTCCATTCCTGTGCTAGTTTGCTGAGGATAATGGCTTCCAGCTCCATCCATGTACCTGCAAAAGACATGATCTCATTCTTTTATGGCTGTATAGTATTCAGGGATGTATATGTACTACATTTTCTTTATCCAGTCTCTCATTGATGGGCATTTGGGTTGATTCCATGTCTTTGCTATTGTGAATGGTGCTGCAGTGAACATATGCTTGGATGTGCCTTTATGGTAGAATGATTTCTATTATATTCCTTTGGGTATATACCCAGTAATGGCATTGCTGGGTCATGTTTACAGGAAAAAAACAAACAACCCTGTTAAAAAGTGGGCAAAGAACATGAACAGACACTTCTCAAAAGAAGGCATTCATGTGGCCAACAAACATATGGAAAAAAGCTTAACATCACTGATCATTAGAGAAATGCAAATGAAAATCACAATGAGATACCATTTCATGCCAGTCAGAATGGCTATTAAAAAGTCAAGAAACAACAGATGGTGGTGAGACTGTGGATTAATAGGAACACTTTTATGTTGTTGGTGGGAATGCACATGCATTCAACCATTGTGGAAGAAGACAGTGTGGCGATTCCTCAAAGACCTAGAACCATAATTTTTTTCTTTTCTTATCTTGTATTGAATTACTCCTTTTCCATGATTTCATTTTATCTCTACTCTTAGCTATTTATTTACGTTGCTCTAGGTCATAGTTCCTAAACCTTGACACTACTAATATTTTGGGCCAGCAAATTCATTGTTGTTGGGTTGGGGGGTGGCTATCCTGTATGTATTGTAGGATTTTTAGTAACATCCTTGGCTTCTACCTTCTAGATAAGAGTAGCAGTCACTTCCCATTCCCAATTGTGACAACAAAAATGCCTTCAGACTTTGCTAAATGTTTTCATGGGGGTGGCAGCGGTGGGTCAGGGGTGGGAACTAACCTTGGCTGAGAACTGCTGCTCTAGAGTTTAAAAGGTATGTCTTTAACTTATCACATTCTTCCTTTAAATAATATTATACCACTTTATATGTCATGTAATACTTTACAGCACTGCACTTCAATTTTGTACCTCTCCTTTTTATGCTATTTGTGATATATTTTACTTCTGTATGTTACTAACCCCACAATACAGACTTACTAATTTTTGCTTTAGTTGGTGAATAAACTTCTATAGGGAACAAAGTAAGAAAAAGTAGTATTTTATATTTATCTTCTAATGCTCTTCATCTTTGCCACCTTCTCCTCTCCCTCACCTTCATCCTCCCCCTACTCCTCTTCCTCTTCCTCCCCTCCCTGCCCCCTTTTTTGGTAGATCCAAATTTTTACCTGGTATTATACCTCTGCCTGAAGAACTACCTTGAACATATTTTGTGTCTGCAGGAGGTGAATTCTCTCAGGTATTATTAAGTCAAAAAAACCATTTATTTTCTAAAAGTATTTTTGCTGGATATAGAATTTTGTATGTAGAACTGAATTCTATGTTCAGTTTTTTTTTTCTTTCAGTCCTTTTTCTTTCTTTCTCTTTTGGCTTGCATAATTTCCTGATAAGAAGTCTTCTGTAATTTTAATCTTTGTTTTTTTGTATGTAATATTTCTTTTTTCTCTCTCTACCTTTGCAGTTTTTATCTTCGTTTTCAGCAGTTTGACTACGATATATCCATGTCTATTTGTTTAGTGTATGTGCATATGGTGTTTATTATGAAGGGTTTTTTGGGATGTTTTGGATCTCTGGTTTGTTTCCTTGGGTTCAATTGGGAAAATTCCTGGCAATGATCTCTTCCCATATTTTTTGTGTCAATTTTTTTTTCTTCTCCTGGGAGTAATAGACATTTTGATATAATTTCACAGCTCTTGGATACGCTGAACTGTATTTTTCCCCCCACTCTTTTTAACTTTGGTTTCATTCTGGGTGATTTTTATTGACCTGTCTGCAAGTTCACTTATTCTTTCTTCATCCCTGTCCAGACTACTGTTGAGCCAGTCAAAGTGCTATTGAACTGAACGGGGTTTGTTTGCCTGTGTGCAATGGAAAGCTGAATTAGTACTTTTTCACACTGCTGATGAAGACCTACCCGAGACTGGGAAGAAAAAGAGGTTTAATTGGACTTATAGTTCCACATGGCTGGGAAGGCCTTGGAATCATGGTGGGAGGTAAAAGGCACTTCTGAAATGGCGGTGGCAAAAGAAAATAAGGAAGAAGCAAAAGTGGAAACCCCTGATAAAACTCATCAGATCTTATGAGACTTATTCATTATCACAAGAATAGCACAGGAAACACTGGCTCCCATGATTCAGTTACCTCCTCCTGGGTCTGTCCCACAACTTGGGAGAATTCTGGGAGATACGATTCAAGTTGAAATTTGGGTGGGGACACAGCCAAACCATATCAGAAGCCCAACACTGAAGCACCAGGTTTTTGTAGAGAGAAAAGTTTATTGTAAGGCTGCCGAGCTAGGAGACAGGAGAGTGGCTCGGATCTGTCTCCTGAGCTGAGGTTTGGGGCATGTTTATAGTCAGAGGGTAATGGGGCATGATCTAATTGGATCTTACAATGCGGTGATACCTAGAGGTGTGATCTGACTGGATCCTTTCTTGGGGTAATGCCAGGGCTTGATCTGATCGGATCCTGAATCCTGCCGTGTACTGTCTGCTGCTTACTTCAGTCCCTGTTCCTTGGTCTGAACACTTAGGTTCTACTTGGGTTGCATACTTGGTTTATCTGGGCATGCCCAGGTTATGTGATATCCAACCTGGGGGGTCCATGGCAACTGAAAAACAACTTACAACTTTATTACATGAAAGTCGAATCAGACCGGGCTAGTGCAGTCAGAAAAGAATTTTTCACCTCTGATATCTTTTTGTTTTTAGCTTTCATATTTTACTTTTTAAACTTTCCATCTCTCTGCTCAAAGGACAAGAGAGACTAAGGTGATCCTCTTTTGCTGCTGCCTCTGTCAGGTTGTTTGTGCTGGAGGTTAAATCAGCGTACTCAAGAGTTGAGCTGATTTTGGGTTTTGTCACCATCATTACCCTCTCAGTGCATCACAGGCTTCGTATTTCTCCTGCAGTTGGCTGCTGGTCCCTTGTGTTTAGAGAATGACATGTCACTCTGCAAGATTTCTCTCTGTGTTCCTGTACCATCCTCATCTTCCAACAGTCTTTGCACATCTGTGCAATACAAGTATCAGTATTTCTTATGTTATTGACCCTCTCCCATTAATTGCCTATTGCTGGTTATTTAGTGCCATGCTTGTGGTGCAGAGCAGGCTTCTCTTTTGTTCTGGTTCAGACTCAATTATATTCAGGCCATTTGTCCTGGGCATCAGTTGGGCTCTCTCAGCCTCAGCATTACTGCCTTCTCTTCCTTGTGGCCTGCCCTTTGTTCCATGTATTTGTGGTAGGTCATGGACAGGAATATCCTTCTTTCCCCTAGTAGTAGTAGAAGTCTCTTTGGTATTGGTGCAGGATTCTTTGCCTAACACTTTTTCCTGCTCTGTATTCTACCACCGTGGCAGAGGTTCTTTTACCTCTACCCCTCTCCTAACAACATTATATCTTTCCCTGTCCCATAAGGGAGAGTGTTTGTCTACCTCTTCCCCAGGAGCAGAGGCATTTTGCTTCTATTCTGCCCTGAAGCAATGGATTTCTGCCAGGACCTTTGGTTAGAGGATTTTATGTCCTTCTCCTAGTGGTTTGAAGCTTTTTGCTCTGTTAGAGAACAGTTGGGGAATCAGGCTTCAGCCTTGTCCTAGACACCTCCTGCACACTTCCCCTAATGATGAGGGCTGTCTCGGGTTTCCCGTCCTAGTATTATACTAATCTTTCATGTGATCACCTGGTCAAGGCATGAGGAAAATCTTGCAAGTGAGTGAGAACTTTCCTTATGTCTGAGGTCTCCAGCTATTCTAAACTGACATAGTAGGTTACACTTCGTCTTTAAGAATTTGTTAAAATTTTAGCTTTTTTCTTATACTGTTGTATAGTGGCCACTTCTTTTTCTGTGACCTGACAAAGGTCAGACAGTTTGTGTGTAGTCTTTCCTTGGAGGAGCTTATCCCTCTAAGGAGAGGAATAAAATTTACTTGGTGTTTTATTAAATTTGCTAGTTGCCTTGTGACCCCCACTCTTTGTTAGACCAAGAGAAGTTTTGATTTTATAGATAGGATTTTTTTTTTCTCATTAGTGTAGGAGTGACATTGTTTTGTGGCTTTCTGCATTTAAGCAGAAATGGGACTACTTGGAGTTCTTGACAGGTATGTTATTTAAAAATTATGTTTATGCTGATCCTCCTTTAATGTTTTCCCTTTTCCCTCATCTGCCTCTCAATCACTTCATCTTTTAGGATTGAACCTAAGCTATTTCCTCCATGAAACCTTTCCTGATTCCAGTAAGTAGAATGGAACATTCTTGACTGTGTCTCTTGTAGAACGTGTTTCATTTTTTTGCAGGCCCATTGAAACCCTCAGTGAGATTGGGCATCTTTAAGATTTTGCAAGTTTATGAGCATAATGGTTGTTGGATTTTTAGATACGATCATAGAGTAAACTTGAGATAAAAGATAAAATGATATACAGGGAAGCTCATGTTTATTAATAGAATACAATTTGTGAAATCATACCACACAGGTTTCTGTGCTGTTTGGTTCGTGTAGTTGTTGCTTTTTAACTAAATTATTGTCAGAAACAAGACTTAAATTTGTAAAAATCTAATATTTGAAAAATAAGGGATTGTTTACACAAACTAGTATATATTTACACAATGGAATATTGTAGAGCTGTAAAAGCTGCGAAGAAACATTTCCTAACTTGGAAAAATATCTAGGACATACTGGAGATTAAAAAGTAAGATGCAAAACTGAATATTTTGTGTCAGAAGGCAAGAGGAGTAAGATTATATTTATAGGTAAATATCTTTGCAGAAAGAATTGCTGGAAGAATATACAAGAAACTAATAAAAGTGGTAACCTACAGTAAGCAAGGGCAAAGTGAACTGCATGTGGATGATGTGGGAATGAGACTTTTTAGTTATAGCTTTCATTTTATATCATTTTGATTTTTAAATCATGAATATAGCATGTATTCAAAAAATGAAAACCAGTAGAAATAACTATGTAGACATTGAAAGATAAGAAGATCTGAAAAGTTCTTCAGAGCCAATAAAAAATATTAGTCTATGAAACAAAACTTGGATGTGAGACACTTTTATTTTAAATAAGCCAGCTCTCACCAATGCGAGAGTGAATACAAAGTGTGGAAAATTGTGAAGGACAAGGTTTTATGAATCTGACTCCAGATAAAAAAATATGTAAAAAGGTAGCTTTCCAGCACAATTAGGAAGGTTTTGGTTTTAGATGCAGTAGTAGTTTGGATAATCACTCAAAGCAGAAAGGAGCACTTTGAATAGGTAAAAACTATGGCAGAAATACACAGTACTTGGAGTGAGCAAGGCAGCCATTTCTCACTCATAAAATCACCAGGAATACCCTTGGAATCTGGTAAGATGTATTTATTGTCAGAAAAAAATAGATAAAAATACCAAGAATATTCTTATCACAAATTAAAACCTATAAATAAACAATAATTATTTAAATAGATTATAGTTCAGACACCCACCTTACGGGCAAACAAATGAGATATAAAAGAAGAAACTTTGTAAACCAAGGGATGATGAGAATTCCTTAATGTTGCTAGGAAAAACTGGTTGGTAATTTGAAATGCAGATCAGTTTAGAGCCAAATCTTTCTATACATTATATGAAATGAAGTATTGAGAAGGTTAGTCCATAGAAAAATGAAAATCAGAGCATTATCTTCTATCACTAAAGGGGCAGAAATTTCAAAACAGAGAAATGATAAAAGATATGAAAAAGGGAATGATGGACAAATCCATACACCTGAAAATAAAAACTTCTGTATTAAGGGCCAATGTTAAGACTGAGAACATGTTAAAAGTAAGCAAGAGAAATAGTACACGTAGAGCAACCCAAATTTGAAAATCTGAAATGCTCCACATTACAAAACTTTTTGAATGCTGACATGAGCTCAAAGGAAGTACTCATTGGAACAGTTTGAATTTCAGGTTTTCAGATTTCAGATTCTCAACTAGTAAGTGCCATGCAAATACCCCTAAATTGAAAAAAATCCAGAATCTGAAACACCCAGGCGTTTGGATAAGGGATACTCAACCTGTATTATCACAATATAAACAATTTACACAAATGGGTAAGGAAAACATAAAGAAATCTCTATTCCATTCCATCCCTAGTAGGGGTGGAAGAGGTAGAGTGGCAGAAGTTTGAGAAAAAAGGCAGTGTGAATTATGGGAGAAGGATCTGATTAATGAATGGTGCATAAAGGGTTGCTGCACAGCATTCAGTGTCTAGCCTTAAATAGCAAAAGCCAGCAGGATCAATTCACATGGTTGTGTGATTTTTCTCTAGCAAGCAACTGGATTAAGGACTTTGAAGGTGATGAAGCTGAAGGAAGAAATAGCATACTAGGTGGATTTGTAGTTTAGGAGATAACCAAGATTTCGAAACTGGAGATAAGAAGCGACTAGAATGGAGAAAGAACAGGTAGCATGCATCCAAGGTAATGAGTCTGGACCCAGGTTAGAAAAAATAGAGTGAGATATTGAGTAACAAATTGAAGAAGAGGGTCATACAGCCAGATGTGACATCACAGGGAAGGAAGGGGATTGCTTGTGAGGGTCTCGAAGTGTCACTCTGGAAAATTTTGTCTCTACCACCTTACCCTACAGTCTAGATAGAGCATTATTTTCAAGAGCCAGATTTAGCTCAGTGGTTGAAGAGTTGGTCAGTGATGAAATTGAGAATGTAGAGATGATTTGTTTTACTTACATAAGAGGGATTTCCAGAGGTCCTTGTGGAAAAGGTTGGAAGAAAGGGCAGCAATGGGAGACCAAATGGAGTGGATGAGAAAGCATAACTGCATGCAAATAGGTCAGAGGATAGTTGGCCAGAATGGTTTGCGTTTTGAATAAAGCCCAAGAGTTATAGGGGTAGGAGTTCCAGGTAGAATTAATTAGCCACACATTTCTGGCCTGCAGTATAATGACCGTCTCTGGAGCGGGCTGTCTTTGTGATTCTAAAGAGAATGTTAGTAAAAAGCTTAACCCTGGGTGGTAAAGCCTAAATTAATTTGGCCTTAAATAGCAAAAGCCAGTAAATCTCTCTCTTTTTTTAGACAGGATCTCACTCTTTTGCCCAGGATGGAGTACAGTGGCATGACCTTGGCTCACTGTAGCCTCGACCTCTTGGGTGCAAGCCATCCTCCTACCTTAGCTTCCTGAGTAGGTGGGACCACAGGTGCATGCCACCATGCCCAGCTAATTTTTGTATTTTTTTGTTGTTGTTGTTTAGAAACAGAGTTTTGCAATGTTTCCCATGTCAGTCTTGAACTCCTGAGCTCAGGCAATCTGCCCACCTTGGCCAAGCAAAGTGCTGGGATTACAAGCATGATCTACTGTGCCATTAATTGAGTAAAATCTAGTCTGTAATATCTTACTTGCAGTTGCTTAGGACGGCATGATAGCCATGATATCAGGTGCTTCTTTATTACAGAGTGCTTCTGGGAACTGTCTTTCCTGTTACTATTCTGCTTTACCTAAAACTGGATACTCAGGCTACTGCTGCTGAGGTGACTTCAGCAACTCCCCTGGGATACCAAGGCAAGCCCCAATTGATTGCATACCTTCTTTGGGGATCTGAGCTTTTAAAAAAGCCAGCAACTACCTTTTGTCAAGTTGATATATTTATCTATTATACCTTTAATATTTAGTAACAAGAATGATAATTGACATTTCTTGAATAACCAGAACATCTGTATGCTTATAGGGTAACAGTGGTGTGTCACAGTAAATTCTGTAATGTTTTCTGTGGCCTAAATGTGTCCTCTCTCTCCTGCTTTAGATCTATCCATACTAATGGAAATGTAACTGGAACTGACTTCGATGATAAAATCAAGGACCATCAAGCAAGATCATGCAGTAGGCAACTTTGCTTCCAAATGAAGTTACCAACATTTAAAATTTCTACTTATTCTAAGGTATTTGAGGCACAATTTTACTTTAGTTTTGACTCCTTAGTAGTCATTTTGTAGTGTTGATTTCTATACATAGGTTTGGTAAGTTTAAAAGTACTTATGTTAGAATGCTTAGCTCTTAGAGAAAAGTTCACTTCCCTCCTTTCGTACTATACTCCCAAAGAAACCAACTGAGAAAAGATGCAGATTTTTTTTTCAAAAGCCTGTAGTACTCGGTATTCTCATGTGGCCTCACAACCAATACTAACCAGGCCCGACTGTTCTTAGCTTTTGAGACCAGGCATGTTCAGGGTGGTATGGCTGTAGACAAGATCCAGATTTTAAAGGGATATATTTATTAAAATTAGGAAAGCATGTCAATTATAATAAATGCATTAAGTATAGATTAAGTTTCAATAACTATATTAGAAGAACTGGAATAAATGTCAGTTTAATAATTATTTTATTTGCATTATGACCACTGAGATAAGCAACTGAATGCAGCACTCTGAGTCCACCTGCATGATGTCAGAGACCTTATTGATTATCCTTTAGATGGTTTGAAACCTTGCTTGCCTTTCCTCCTAAACTTATTGTTAAGGATTTTCTGTTCACCAATATGTGTCACTGTGACTCCTCGTAGCCTGTTCCTGTAGGACCTTTGGGATATAATGAATTACTTGGACCAGAAAAGCAAGATATCTAATTAAAGAGTCAGGTGATACTTCCAAAACATGAGGTGGATCCCCACTTGAAAGACTACATAAGACAAATAAAACAAAAAGGAAATATAATGTCAACAGAAAGCAAAAATAGTTCAATGTTTTTACACATAAATTCCAAACAGGGAGAGTGAGTTAGGTTTTTATTTTAAAAACAAAATATTTTTGGCTGGCATGGTGGCTCACACCTGTAATCCTAGCACTTTGGGATGCCGAGGTGGGAGGATCACCTAAGGTGGGGAGTTCAAGACCAGCCTGACCAACATGGTGAAACTCCATCTCTACTAAAAGATTAGGTGGGCATGGTGGCGCATGCCTGTAATCCCAGCTACTTGGTAGGCTGAAGCAGAAAAATTGCTTGAACCCAAGAGATAGAAGTTGCGGTGAGCTGAGATCGTGTCATTGCACTCCAGCCTGGGCAACAAGAGCGAAACTCAGTCTCAAAACAAAAACAAAAACAATATTTTTTAATTTTAACTATATTTTTCCAAATAGGCAGAAAGTATGGAAAGTATTTTAGGGGACAGGTCAAAGTTTATTGATTTCTCTGAAAATATTACAGTTTTGTAAATTAATATTTTGCTAGAATATAGAGAAGGTAAAAACCTGAGAAAAATGTAAAAATGTATCACTTATTACTAGGATTCTTAACTTCTGTTTTAGAAGAAGACTGTGTAAAGCATAAATTGCAAAATAATAAGAATTCGTGATATTAGAAATCCTAATGTCACGGGATCCTTGGGGTGTTATATCACCAGCCAGAAACCTCTGTGGCTGGTGGTGCCTTTGTCTGAGTTTTGCTTGGGTCCACTGGGCACAATCAGTCTGGCAGGCCGTGCACAGCTTATACTACTGGCCTGGATCCCACACCTGCCAAGGGCGAGCAGAGTGGCGAGGGGTTTGTGAGCGAGTGAGCATGGGGTCCGGCCACTGTGCACAGCCAGGCATGCTGGCTGTGGCGGGGCAGGCAACTCCAGGCACCAGCATGGGTGTTGGCTCCCTGCATGCTGTGTTTGGACCATGTTTACCACAGGCGGCTTCCCTGGCTGGCCCCAGGAAACACAGTGGCACCTGGAAGCTTGGAGATGCCAGGAATCTCAGAGCCCCAAAGAGGGTGTCATGGCCCTGGTTTGGGGAACTCCTAGGTCTGGGCTCCCTGAAGGGCCGCAGCTCTTCTCTCCTTCTTGTCCCCCGCAATGTGGTGAGCAAGGAGCGTGTTTCAGTCCTGTTTGTGTTACAGCTCTTTCAACCTCGCCATTCAACAGGTTCCTAGTTATTGTCCCACACCCAAGAAGAATAAGGTAACATGCATAAGTGGAGGGTGAGCAAGGTGAACAGGAGTTTTATTGAGTGATAGAATAGCTCAGAGGAGACTTGCAGTGGGTAGCTCCTTTCTGTAGCCAGGGTGTCCTGATGAGTGTTCAGCTTTTGGCAGACAAGAGACCCTGGAGTTGAAGTGGGTAGCTCCTCTCTGTAGCTGGTCTTCCTATCCTCTCCTTGAAGTTGGCTGAGTCCAGGATTTTTATGGGCTTCTGAGTGGTTGAGGTGCATGCTGCTTAGTTCATGGGCAGCTATGGGCAGGCCCAGAGAAAGCACCGTAAGTTTCCATTCCGGTCCACAGGACTGGCATCCTGGCTCCCAGGCTTGAGGCATTCCCCGGTTTGAAGGTGAAGCTTCACCAGGGATCTGCCCCTTTCTGTCCAGGAGCCTCTCTGCCTCCTACAACTGTTCCTGGTGCCTAGGCTATTCCTGCTGAGGGGCACCTGCAGGCCAGCATTGAGTCTCTCCTTGGCTTCCCTCTTGTGCTCATCTGCGCCCACCCAGCTGGGTTGCAACAGTGCCTGGGCTTGGCCTCAACTTCGTTCCAAGATTGGAGCAGGTGCTGGGAGCAGGAAGAGGCCAGGCAGTGGGAGTAGGCACTTCTGAACCTGCAGGGAAATGGGGGGCCTTCCTCGGTGCAGAGAAACCTCGGTCCACAGTGGTGGCTGGGTGGCTGCAGCCACACCCAGGAGCATGGAACTTCTGCCTGCTCCTAGCCCCTGCCAGCTCAGTGGAGCACACAGCCCTGCCCCCATTTACCCCACTGCAGCTGCTCTAGATGGGCCACTGCTGCCATCACTAAGACTGCTCAACTACAATAAATGGATTACCTCCTGGAAGGGGTTAGTGTAATTGAGCAATTTTTGCTAAAGAAAAATCATCTCAGTTCAAGTAGCAGATGAAAAAGAGGTTACGTTGATGATAAGTTTTAACACTTCCCTGGCAACTTGTAGATGTTTTGTACTTTTCTTTGTTTTCTTGATGTCATTTGAACTCAAATAGTAATGATGACTAAATATATAATTTGTCTTAGTACCAGAGCCATTTTACTTGTTTTTCTAAGTATATCTTTTCTTCTTACTTTCACTTAGGAATATTAATGGACTGCCCAAGCTTTGCAAAGAATGATTCTAGATATGGGGAAGAATATAAATTATTCTGTAACTTCATTATAAATGAAATTGAAGGTATCTTTTATTCAGAATGCTAACTCTTGGGCTAGGAAGACTAAATACACCTATCTGAAGCCATTTATGTGTAGTCATAAGATGAGCACGTCAAATCACAATCTAGAATCCCTTTCTAAGTAATATACTTAAGCTCTGTATTCAGACCTTAACAAAAGTAAAGATTAGGGAACAGGAAGTTCTCATCAATTGAATTTGCTGCTTGGTTGTATAAAACTGCGACATAAATTAGGTTGCTTACATTTTTAAATTAGGAATTTATTACTTATCAGTTTCTTTTTTTAAGACAGAGTCTTACTCTGTTGCCCAGACTAGAGTGTACAGTGGCATGATCTTGACTCACCACAACCTCTGCCTTCTGGGTTCAAGCAATTCTCTTGCCTCAACTTTCCCAGTAGCTGGGATTATAGGAGTGCATGACCACACCTGGCTAATTTTTGTAGTTTTAGTAAAGACGGGGGGTTCACCATATTGGCCAGGCTGTTCTTGAACTCCTGACCTTAGGTGATCCACCTGCCATGGCCTCCCAAAGTGCTGGGATTACAGGCATGAGCCACTGCACCTGGCCATTTATCAATTTCTCATATCTCCCCACTGTTTTTCAAATGTTCACAGTATGATAGCCTCTATTCATAGTTGTCATTTTCCATTTTGAAAATGAAGAAAAGTGAAAACCTCACAAATTGGTGCTTGGAAGAGTTATATAATACTTTTGAACTTCAGACTTAAAGAATATGGGATTTTGTTGTTCTAGGGGATAAGAGCAAAACAAAGTTAGTACTTGAGATGGCAAGTTAAGGCCCTAGAACATTTGCAAGGTTATATGTCCTGGATTACAGCTTATATTAGGTTAAAATGGTACCTTTTAAAATGTTTTGTCTGGACTCAGTAAAACATTTGAAAACAAATTTTGGCAAATTATATGAAGGGAATGGATATTCCCTGCTACAGTTTTCCATGCTGTGATGGAAAGAGCAGAAGCTTTACTTTCATGCTACCTTGGGACAATTAATATTTCTTAGTTTCCTTTTCTGTAATAATTAAGTTTTAGAGGTGAGGAAGAATGAAATGTGTGTAAAATAATGAAAAGTGTTGCTTTTTAGTGTGAAATTAATGAATGTTGTTGCCAAGACAGAGAGGACCACATTACTCTATCATTCAGAGGTATCCTTTTCATAGCAAAAAACAGGTCTACTCACTACTATTGAGAAGCTCGTAAAACCAGTTTGAAAGTTAATAGCAAATATTATGCTTGGAGAGAAAGTAAAATGAGCTTTTGGCACAAATCCCTTATCAAAGACATACCATCTGGAAAAGCAATTACTGTCATGTGCACATGCCAGTGGATATTTTGTTTTTCAGCTAGATGAAAGCACTGATGTACAGAGGACATACTTGATAGAGGTGTGTTGCTGTTTGTCACTGAAAAACCACTATAGCAGAAGTGTTTTATGTTTTGTTGTTGGTTGGTTGTTTTTTTAAGCCATTACAGCCTAGAAAAGTTGCATTGTTTCCTTCTGATCAAAGCATCAACAACTATAGCTGCAGGAAATGTTCTACTTGTTTTTTAAGTAAAAGAAGTTGCAGCAGGGTATCAATTCATATACCGCTTTCTTCAGAGAGAAGAATTGGCATTTAGTAATTTGACTTTTTATCATGATTTAGTGTTGAATAGTAAAACTTGTGAATGTGAGCAGTTTTGGCCACTTAAGTCATCTCTTTTCAGAGTTTTATGATAAAATAGCAGCAATAGTGTGTTGCCTTTTCATAGTGATATGCTAGCTGTATAGGAGGAAAGGGTTTTACATGTTTGTTAATTAGTTTTTTAGTAGAATGAGATAAATACTTGCTGCTATTGTCATTTCTATGATTTCAAGGGACATAACTTGCCTAATACCTGTGGTATTTCAAATAGTCTGAACTTATAACTTTGTATTCATGATATCATGAGTTTCAATGTTAAGGATGAAATATGAGGATTTTGCAAAAGTCTGAATTATGGTGCAAAATAATTTAATCTCTGAGAGTTTGACCACATCCCCAAACTTGATGGTTTTATTAAATTTTTTAAAAAAGAATTTGTATTATACATGTCTAAAAACCACATCCAAATTTTGAAATAGAACATGAAGAAATACTTTCCAGAGTCAAAATGCAAGCAGAGAGTAGATTAGGAATCTTTTTTTCAGTTTCTCAAGTTGAAGCACTTAATTTCCAGCTTTAAGTGATATATACGTTAAAAAATTTTTTTAAAAATATTTTTGCATTCAAAGGAATGCACATATTAGAAATCAGTGAGAAATCTTGCTACATGATTTCTGGGTCCATGTTCAATTATATCCAGTCTGCATAATGCCACTGATTTATTATTTATTATTAGAGATTTTTAATTTAGTAAAAATAAAGAACAAGAGTTAGAGTGAACTGGCAACCAACAGAATGGGCAAAATTTTTTGCAACCTACCCATTTGACAAAGGGCTAATATCCAGAATCTACTATAACAGATTTTCAAGAAAAAAACAAACCCATTCAAAAGTGGGTGAAGAATATGAACAGACACTTTTCAAAAGAAGACATTTATGAAGCCAACAAACATATGAAAAAATGCTCATCATCACTGGTCATTAGAGAAATGAAAATCAAAACCACATTGAGATACTATCTCTTGCCAGTTAGAATGGCGGTCATTAAAAAATCTGGAGACAACAGATGCTGGAGAGGATGTGGAGAAATAGGAATACTCTTACACAGTTGATGGGAGTGTAAATTAGTTCAACCATTGTGGAAGACAGTGTGGCGATTCCTCAAGGACCTAGAAATAGAAATTCCATTTGACCCAGCAATCCCATTCCTGGGTGTATATCCAAAGGATTACAATTGTTCTTTTATAAAGACACATGCACACTGTTTACAGTAGCAAAGACCTAGAGCCAACTCAATGCCTATCGATGATAGACTGGACAAGGAAATGTGGCACATATACACCATGGAGTACTATGCAGCCACAAAAAAGGATGAGTTTGTGTCCTTTGTAGGGACATGGATGCATCTGGAAACCATCACTCTCAGCAAACTGACACAAGAACAGAAAATCAAACACCGCATGTTCTCACTCATAGGTGGGTGTTGAATAATGAGAACACATGGACACAGGGAGGGGAGCATCACACACTGGGGTCTGTTGGGGTTGCCTAGCGGAGGGACAGTGTGGGGGTAGGGAGTTGGGGAGGGATGATATGGGGAGAAATGCCAGATGTAGGTGATGGGGATGGAGGCAGCAAACCACATTGCCATGTATGTACCTATGCAACAATCCTGCGTGTTCTGCACATGTACCCCAGAACCTAAAGTGCAATAAAATATATATAAAATAATTTTAAAATACAAATACAAATGTTTTAAAAAATTTAGTCAACACAGAAAAATGTTTTCTCAAGTGTAATGAAGGATTCAGTAAATTATATTTTTTGATTTTTCAAAAAAATGAATAAAAATAAAGAACAGGAAAGAAACCAGCTGAATATGAAAATTGGTTTATGGTTCAATCTGATTCCAGATGTGGGGGTTTGAACATCTTGCAGTGAAGTTATCAAACCCTAGCAGGGTTGTGTCAGACAACTGAGGTACATAATTGAATGGGCTCTGGTTGGCCAAAGAAAATGAGACAATTTGAGCATCAGTAAGCATTAACTGCAGTATAATCGCATCAAATATGTTTAAATCCATGAGTTTTTAGTGATACTTTAAAAACTCATTAGTTTTCTTCAGAGTATGCTAAGGAGCCAACTATACTTGAGAGCAACCAAATAGTTGCTAAGAGGAAGTTTCTTTTCTCAGATAGAATAAAACATCACCATTTTGTAATGAACTCCTGGACCTAAGCAAAGATCATGAGTGGCTGCTAACAACACAGGAAGAAACAAACATTAGCTTTCTCTTAATGAAAGTTCGCAGTGCTACGGGTGAAGTATTCTTGCCAAAAAAGTTGAACCCCAATCTGATCAAGTCTGTAGCTCTAACTACCAGTCTACAGGAAACATAGAAGACATAGAAACATATTAAATGATACCATGAGAATGCAGTTAGCCAAATATAAGTTATAGAGAACTCCTAGAGACATATGACTTGTTTTTTTTCAACAAGCAAACTGTAGAGACAAAAGAGAGAAATGGAGGAGGAAACTGTAGATTAACAGGAATGACTGGACTTTATTTGAGTCCAGATTTTAATAAACGTTTATGAAATAGGGAGATTTTAATACTGATAAGATATTTGATATTAAAGAATTATTGTTAATTTTTAGGTGAGATAATATAGTTATATATTTTTTAAAAGCCCTTATTTTTTAGCGATACATAATGAAATATTGATGTAATAAAAGATATGCCTGGGCTCCTCATTCATTACTATCTGGAGTACAGGGTGGTTGTGGGTGAGGATTAAGTAAGATTGGCCATTAATTGATCATGCAGCTAGACACTTGTGATTTGGGGGACAGTACATGAGTGAGGGGGTGGGAATAATTCATGATAATATTTGCCGAACTTTTTTGAAAAATTCCATAGGAAAAAGGTCAAAAAATACAGTTGAATTATGTATATTTATCAACGTGCTGAATTCTTATTTCTAATAATTTATTGAGTCTGTTGAGTGTACTATATAGAAAATCCTATTGTCTGCAAGGGACAGTTTTACTGTATCGTGCTTACTATGTACCAGGCTCTATTCTTAGCCCTTTATACATATTAACGTATTACATCGTCACAAGAACATCAATGAAGTTGACATGAACTTGCAAAGGTTACCCAGGTCGTATGTTTTAGAGCTGGGCTTTGTATTCAGATATTCTAGCCCTAGAGTCTGTGCTTCTCTAGTTTTTCTGTCTCTCTTTATAACTTTTTATTTTTAATCCCTCTATTCTAGTCCTTAAACCTTTTGTTTGTCTTAGTATGCTGGGGGAGTTCAGCTTTTAAAGACGAGTTTAGAATTTTGATTTTGGAAATTTTCTTAATACTTAGGGAATCCAGAGTCCAGCTGACTTTGCTCCTTTACAAATACAAGATACTTACTAAGAGACTAAGAATTAGCTTCGTGTGTATCTAGAAACCAAAGGATCAAGTGTATTATAACAGTGTTTAGTGTTTTTCTGTTTTATTTCTCTCCTGATCTGTAAGCAGCCCATTCATGGCTCATTTTACTTTCAATTACTTGATTTTATTGGTATTACTTGCTGAATTTCTTTGTGATACTTAGATAAAATTACTCCTTCCTCCCCTTAACTCCTACACATGTTATGTAATAACCTGCTTGATTTTACATAGATTACATGAGATAACCTTAGGCAAAGCACTTAGTACACAGTTTAGCACATAATATGTATCTAGTAAATATGCTTTTTGGTTTAAGAGACAACTACTTCACACTTTTGTTAAAAAATTGTTCTTTATTCTTTAGGTAACTTTTGAAATGGGGAGGGAAGAATATGGCTTAGTCACTTTAAGAAGTCCTAGGCCTGGGACAGGTGGGTAAAACTTGATAATGTGTTAGGGTGGTTTAATGAGTAATCTCTGTGTTCTCTGCAAGGAACGTTTTAATAATAGGCTCTAGGTTTGAGAAAGATTGCTGACTGAGTTGTTTTCCAAAAGAATGCTTGTTTATTAGAGGGTGAAGTAGGATCAATTTAGGGAAAATGTGACTTGTCCCAACTTCTTGAGTTTTTTGGTTCCTCTTTAGCCAACTGCAAAGGACATTATGACATAGTAAAATACTATATTTCATGAAAGGAGGTACATAGGCTCTAGTAAGAAAGAAAACTTTTGGTTTCATTCATATGAGAGAAGGGTCACAATTACAGATAACTTTTTCATGAAGGTTATGGAAAGTGACTCTCTGAAGTCCTGAGATAGCTAGTTAGAAGTTGTGGTATTTTTCTGTGCTCCATAACCGCCCTCACTCCACCCAGATGCACCTATTCTTTATATAGCAGTATACTGAAGCAACCTTTTAACATATCAATTATGTTTTTCAAAGTGATGTTAAAATATTTGGAAACTGAAGACCTTTCATTTTCCAAAGGTCAGTTATAATTATTCAGTGGCATAGCTATTGAAATTGCATCACCAATTACTCGACTGTGTTAAAGAAGAGGATTTGCTTTTGGGGGCCCGTAGGTTATTGATAAGAGATAAAACATATTTTTTGAAGAATCTGTGTGTATGGCAGCAACCCACTCTTCTATCTAATCATGAAAACTTTGGGAAATGAAATGGTCCTCAACGAAATCTGGATGCTCTGGAAGCCAAAGGTGATCTGCAAGAGGAGGAATAGTTGAGAAGTGCTCACTTTAACTGTTGTTATCAGTTATTTGATGAAGACATTGAAATGTTTATTGCTCTGAAGATGATCTTAAATGAGGAGGCATAGTTAATGTGGCCTATACAGAATGTGAGATAATGTGAATTTAAGTAAGCTGATATGAGAAAAACAAAAATATAATAAGAAAATAGCTACTATTTAATGATCGTTGTATATCAAGCACTGTGTTAGATATTTTGTATATATTTTCAGATACTGTCCCAATAGGTGGTTATTGAATAAGTTACTGAATAGCTGTTAATGTTTTTGAGAGTTTTTGACATTTCTTGAAATTAGAAATTTCTTACATTATTAAGAAACACTCTTTGCTTGACCTTTGCAAGCCTAGTAAACACAGAATTAGATTAGGTGCAAAATTGAGAATCTCTGTCCTTAATCTTCCTAGCATATGGATGCATTTAATGCTAGTAAAAATTGTAAGCCTGAATAAATGTAGTGTAAAACCTGCATTAATGATCTGGGGTTTATTAAGTTACTTACGAAGCTTTTATTTAAATTTGGGGTTAAGTTGATTTTTCCAGTTTTCCAATTAATGCAACATTTTAAAAAATCAATTTTAGGTTAAACTACAAAGGTAAACCTCAGTAAGTTCCAGAAAAGCTGAAACTATGTACGTCCATTCTCTGACTACAACAGAAGTTTAAAATGTACCACTTTAACCACTTGGAAAAATCAAACAGAAAATTTGCTTAAATAAATATAGGATTAAACAGGAGATCAAATATACAGTAACTGGTCATTTAGCACCTGAAATGAGATTCAGGCCAAGATTCATACTGTGCTTAGAAGTAGATTAATAGTCTTCATTAGATTTACTGTTGATGAATGAAATAAATGTACTAAGCACTAAACCTTAGAATTTAGTAAAACAAACAGACTCAACAAAATAAATGCCTAGGAGAAAGGGAAGATATTAATAAGATGAAAGCAGAAATCAGTGAATTAAAAACAGAAACCACAGAAATGAAAAATCTAAAAGCTATTTCTTAGGGTTGAAAGACAAAACAAAAATAGCTGGTAAATCTTACCAAGGAAAAGATAGAAAACCAAAATTAAGTTTATAAAGGGGATATAAGAATAGAAAAGATATTTTAAAAATTATAAGCAAATACTAATTATTAACTCTAAGCTGATTTATTTAAAATGAATTATGAGACACCCAAACTGATTTAAGAACAGTTGGTCTGGGGTTACATCCAACTAGTTCCAGAACCAACTTTTTCCAGTTAATTCTTTTTAGTTTTTAAGGAACATATGATTCCTTTGGTGAGAACTATTTTAGAGATTATAAAAAAGATGGAAATATGCCCAATTAATGTTATAAAATCAGTATGATTCTCTTAATGGTTCAGCGGAGTAAAACTCTTTGTGGGGGTGGGGTTACTGCTTTTTTTTAGTTTATATTTTAAGCACAGGTTTTTCTTAAAATTAAAACAATTGAGAAAAGAAAGAAACCCAGAAAGTTAAAACGTAAAGCTGTCTTTTATATCTATTAACATATTTACCATTGCTGGCACTCTCCTTTGTGTAAATCAAAATTTTGATCTGATATTCTTTTTCTTCTGCCTAAAAATCATTTAAGTGCATAATCTGCTGGTAATGGATTTTTCTGAACCTTTGTCTAAAAACATTTCCACCTTCATTTTGAAGTATATTTTAGCAGGGTGCAGAATTTGCCGTTGACAGGTTTCACCCCTTACAATCTTGCTCCATTGTTTTCTTATTTGTATAATTTCTGATGAGAAGCTTGCTTTTTCCTCCTCTAGAAGTCTTTAACATTTTTCACCCCTAATCACTGGTTTTCAACAATTTGATTATGATAATTGTTGGTGTGGTTTTCTTTGTTTATCCTGCTTGGATTTTATTGAGCCTCTTATGAATCTGTAGGTTTCTGGTTTTGATAGCATTGAAAAAAAATATGCTTATTATTTCTTCAAATATATTTTTTATCATTTTTTTCCTCTTTTTTGGACCGCAGTTACATTTATCTTAGTTTATTTGTATGTTGCCACAAATCAGTGATATTCACTCCCATTATTTTTGTATTTTTTTCCTTTGTGCTTCATTTTGGATATTTTCTATTGCTATATCTTCAAGTTAACTGTTAAGTCTGCTGTAAGTCCTATGCAGTGTATTTTTCATTTCAGATACTGTATTTTTTTTTTTTTTTTTTTTTTTGAGGCTCTGGGCCTAAGAGGAGGCCATGCTGAGGCCAAGAGCTTGGCCTGGACAGATACTGTATTTTTAATTTCTAGAAGCTCCAATTGTGCCTAAAAAAAATCTTGCACTTCTGTGTTCAATACTACCATGGCTTTCTCTGCTTTCTTGAGTGTATCGAGATTTTGTATAATAGCTCTTTTAGCATCTCTGTTTGCCAAGCTCTCTGTCTCTGTCAGTTCTGTGTCTGTTTTTATTGATTTGTTATTCTGGTTATAGGTCATATTTACATATCTGGTAAATTTTGATTGTCACACATTGTGAATTTTATGTTATTAGATGCTTGATTTTGTTATAAAGAAGCCATTCCTTTAAATAATGTTGGACTGAGTTTTGGAATGCAGCTAAATTTTTTTGATGCCCTTTGAGTCTTGTCCTTTTTTAAGGAAGATTTCATAGGGTGAGTCTGGAGCAGTGAGTAGACTTTTCTCCTAGAGCTAATTTAGAAGCTGATTCCCTTCTGAGGACTTCACATGATGTTTCATGTATTAGGAGGTCTTTTCACGCTACTCTGTTGGAATACAAACTATTCATAGTCTTGTTTGAGTTTCAGAAATTCTTTGGCCTTTTGTGTGTGTGTGTGACATCATGTTTTTTTTTTTTTGGTTTGGTAGTCCTTTCTCCAACCTCAGGTGGTTTCCTTCCACAAAGGACGTAACAGCACTCTACCAGCAGCTTGCAGGAACTCCTTTGCATGTCTCGAAGACACTGTCTCTGTATGTAGTTTCTTTTTCTCTGTTAGGCTAGTCCACAAATTCTGGCTTCCTTGGCCCCACTTAGTGTCAATCTTTGTGACCTCAACTCTTTGAGACTGTGAGGCTCTGTTTAAGCCCTATCTCCCTTCTGTACACTGCATCTTGTAAACTGCTTCAAGGGTGTGAGGTTGGGCAAATCTAGGACTCACATCATTTTTTCACCCTTTCTCAGGAATCCCACTCTGTTCCGACTGTTGTCCAATATCTAAAAACCATTGTTTCATCTGTTTTATCCAGTTTTCTGGTAGTATAAGCTGGGAGAACAAATCTAGTATCTGTTACTCCATCATGGCTATTTGTAGAAATTCTTGATTCACTTCTCCTCCTCCTTTTTCTGTGGATTAAGATGTGGGCCTAAATTCATCTCACATTCTGTATAGACTGCATATGAAGTTTGCTTGATCTCAGAGTTTCAGGTGTTTGGCTTACCAGTAACTATGGTCCAAACTCTTTGATGATGATAAACAGATGATTTCACCTCAGGCATTCCCCTCTCACTTTCACTGTCTGGAACCACTGCAGTAGTAGGGTGGCTGATCAAGAGTTATGGTATTCTGAGTCTTGGTCAACTACCACATAGTTTAAATAAGTTCTTAGTACTTTTAGCTACAGTAAGACCCATACTTATTTGCTTTTTCTCAGCTCTTTCTGTTTGCTGGTATTTACTTTTAATTTTACTTGTTTTTTTTGTTGTTGTTGTTTGTTTGTCTCTGTTAGTTGCTAGTTTGTCTAACTGGTTGTCATTTTTCAGCTAGATTATATTTTCCATATCTATTTTTCTGCATCATAGTCATGTTTAGGCTCTTGGAAGTGTTTGATATGCATGCATTATATCTTTAGTTTTGTTACCTGTTTTCCTGATTGCTTTTCTCTACTCAAATGAATGAGTGAATAAATTAGTAACCAAATAAATGTAGACACATATACACAAAGTGCATTTTCTCAATTCAAACACTATTAATTGTGATATATACCAGAGATTTAATTTAGTTTCATGAAAAAAGAAAGATTAAGTTTATTTTTAAAATCCTTAAAGGTTTACTGACAGAAATATACATTTATCCATATAACCTCTACCTCACCTTTTTGGGAAAAATAAGATTGAGTCTGATTGTCTTCCAAATTCTGATATGCCACTTTTCCTTACCTGTGCTCGCTTTCTTGGTCTCCTTGCACATTATGATTGACAGTATAATTTTGAGTCATATGGGAAACGTGTAGAATTTAACTGGTTTTCTTTTCGGCTAAACTCATGGTTTCAGTTTTTCTATAGGTAAGCTGTGAATTAAATAACTTCCTTTTTGAGTCAGCTGGAAACTTTTGACAGATTGATCTCCAGCACTTAGGTGACAGTATTTTGTAATATGTAAATTGGTCACACCAGTGTCTTCCAGCTCTGATAATTCAATGATCTGTTTTGAGAGATTGTGCAACTTTTACTGCCTTTAATTACCCTTACCTGACTTGCAATAGACAACTTTTATATCACAATAGCTTTTTATTTCCGTGCTTTGTCATGGTTCAGTCTTTCTGAAAACATTTTTAAGCAAGTTATCCCTTCAAATTTAAGTTAAAATTCAACTGCATCTGAGTTTATCTTTGAAGTTAACTCAGCTGTGGTCATAGTTGGATAGATAGATACCTTCTATGGGATTGTATTTTCCATAGATTTACACATGGGTAGGCAGTGACATACCTCACAACTTATTCTTTTGCATGGCTACCTGCATATTTTTTTAAATTTTAATTCTGGTACTTCTAGTTTCAGAAACCTGAAAATATTATTTTAAGAAAAGCAAATACCTTTGGTATTGAGAAAATCTAGTTTAGTAATTTAGTATACAATGAACAAGCATAAAATCTGTCAGTGGTAGAATTTTTAATAAGTTTTGGGATGGTCAGATAGCAGTTAGGAAAGTTCCTGTAGAGCCTTTTCATATGCAAATGTTATGGTTGACCTTTTTAAAATGGAAAAACTACTGAAACTGTGAAAAGAATAGTAATCTTCTAATGTGAGAAGACTGTGAAGAAGTGACTGTAAAAATTAAGTACATCTGTATGAACAAACCCAATACAATTAAAACTAAAAAGAAAAATAACAAAGTGGAAACACAAATATAACCTTACATGATTACCGTATTATGAAAATATTTATAACACTAAGATTTCAGTAACTACATTAATAAAGGACAGACATGCCCATTAGCTCATTAGTTAGAGTTATTACCTCATTAGTAATTAGAAACAATAGTGAATAACTTTTTTTTATACTTATTGAGTAATCATACTAAAGAATTCCATAGGGAATCAAGTGTTCATGCATTGCTTTTGGAATTGGAACAGCTCATTTGAAAGGTAGTATGGTAGTATATATCTTTTTTTTTTTTTTTTGGAGACAGAGTCTTGCTCTGTCATTCAGGCTGGAGTGCAGTGGCTCGATCTCAGCTCACTGCAACCTCTGCCTCCCTGGTTCACGTGATCCTCCTGCCTCTGCCTCCCAAGTAGCTGGGACTATGGTGTGTGCCACCATGCCTTGCTAAGTTTTTGTATTTTTAGTAGAGATGGGGTTTGACTGTGTTAGCCAGGATGGTCTCGATCTCCTAATCTCGTGATCCACCCACTTTGGCCTCCCAAAGTACTGGGATTACAGGTGTGAGCCACCATGCCTAGCTGGTAGTATATATCTTAAAGCCGTAAACATATCTAAGGCCATGGATTAATGATCTTACTCTTGGGAATTGACCCTAAGTAAATAAAATGAATTTCAAAAGCTATGTTAGAGCTGCATTTACAATGCCATTACTTATCATAGTTAAAAACTGAAGACAACCTAATTGGTCTACAGGGAAATTTTTGATGCATTATGCTAAATTAATACCTGAATAGTTCATATCCATTACATATAAGTGTAAGCGCTATGACAACAGGGACTGTATCCTTTTTGTTCTCTGCTATAAAATCAGGGTTTAGAAAAGCTTGGCATGTGGTGGGTACTGACAAATTAGTAGTAGTACTTTTTGTAAATGAACAATAGAATAATGTTGAGTTAAAAAAGAATTTAAAACATACATATATAGAACCTGTTCTCAAATACCTTAATGAGTAAGGGAGATGGGGAACAAGTTGGTTGATGAGTTTTTAGAGGAATTTGAACTGGGGTTTACAAGTTTAATAGGTTATGGATTCTCTTGGGAGCCAGCAGATGGGAGTGCTACTCCAGGAAGAGGTATTTGTTTGAGGAAAGACCTGACAGTAGGAATTGACTGGAGAATAAGGCAGGTGGTTAGGCATAGATAAGGATAGAATTCTGAGTGGACTTGCAGAGTTAGCTAACGAGATGGGTCTTTATTCTTCTATATGAGAAGTCACTGATGCTTTTTCAACAGAGTTTGACATAGGAAGAGCTGTATAATTCAAGGAGTTAATCCACCTTTGCCATGTAAGACAGGTTTTCTCAGGGAGTTTAGTTAAACCAGGAGTCCCCAAACCCCGGTGAGAGACTGTTGGAGTTCATGGTTACCAAGGTAGCTAGAGCTTGAGTGGCTAAGACAGTCACAGAGAAGTGAGCCTAGAAGTCTGAGCCATGTTTCCCTTCAGAATTGTCACAGCTTAGTAAGCAATACAAACCAATAGGCAATAAAGTCAAGCAGAAAGTGGCTACTAACAAACTGAGAAGCTCAGCAAAGTTTTCAGCAGTTTCATGGTGCTAGAGATAGAGGCATCCTGGTAAACACCCTAGGTTGAACAACTGCATCCTAGCAGTAAGAGTGAAACAGAAGTAGACCAGGTCTTAATAAGATTGAAACAAGCTTCAAGTTAGCTTGATCTCTGATTGGACTAGCTCCCACTGCCAACCAGAAAGTAAAAAAAGCTCTTGAATTGAAGATAAAATTCACATCCTTTATAATTTTTGATGATACAGTGTTTGACATTGAGTCCCCAGATTCCACGCATGCCAAGAGTTAGGAACAAGAGAAAAACAGATGCAAAAATAGACACAGATGATCAGGTGTGGACTTCGGTAAAAAATGTTGTGCCTTTTCTTTCATTGCTCCTTTGTTTCTGATGAGATGTCTGCTGTCATTTGAATTATTTTCCCTTATAGATAAATAAATTATCATTTTCTCTCTTACTGTTTTTATTACATTTTCTGTGTCTTTAGCTTTCTGAAGTTTAACTATGATGTGCCTTAATGTGGATTGCTTTGGGTTTATCCTGTTTATGGTTCACTTATCTTCTTGAATCTGTACATTTATGTGTTTTGCCAGACTTGGAAAAGTACTTAGTTTTATTTCTTAGAGCACTTTTTTAGCCCTGCCCACTTTGTTCTCTCCTTGTTGGACTCCATGGCAGAAGATAGATCTTTTGTTACAGTCACACAGGTCTTGAGGCTCTAATTATTTGTTTTCAGGCTATTTTCTCTCTGTTGTTTACACTGGATAGTATCTATTGTTCTGTCTTCTAGTTCAGTGATTCTTTTCTCTGTCTTTTCCATTCTACTATTACATCCATCCATTCCATCTTTTGTTTCAACTATTGTATTTTTCAGTTCTGAAATTTCCATTTGGTTCTTCTCTGTTATCTTTTCTTTCTTTTCAGTACGTATGTACTTTGTATCTTTCTTTGTTTTTGAGACTCTCAATTATTTTGTTGTTTCAAGTATATCTGTAATGGCTCCTTGAGTCATTTTTATGATGGCTGCTTAAAAATGCTTTTCAGATAATTTTAACACCTCTGTCATCTTGGTATTGGCATCTGTGGATTGTCTTTTTTCATTCTGTTTGAGATATTCCTGGATCTTGGTATGACGAGTGATTTTTATTTGATACCTGGACATTTTTGGTGTTAAGGGCTGACACTCTGGGTATTATTTAAATGTTCTGATTTAGTTGGCTTCCTCTGGCCCTGCCCCAGCATGAGAAGGAGGGAGTGCTGTGCCTCATGACTTTCCTGTGGAGATACAAATCTAGGTTCTCTACTTTGCCTCCTTTGACACTCAATTTACTGCTGGTCATGGATGGGACTTCCGGCCCCCATTGATTTCTCCCTGACCGGAAGGGGCAGGAATAAGTCATTATTCCCCACATATCCTCCACTGGGGGATAGTCTCTTTACTGTGTGATGGTGAAAGGCCTGACTTACTACTAGGCTTGTCTAAAAACAGCCTGTGGTAGACAGGGAGAAGGGTACCTTATTACTACCAGGGGAAGATCCAAGCTCTCCATGTGGTCTTCACAGACACTATGGAAAAGGAGGTCTCATGATCACGTGACAGGGACTGGCCTTCTCTGACATCACTGGTGCAGGGAGACTTGAGTGCCCTATTACAGCCAGAGGATAGCAGACTTCTAGGCTCCCTACGTCACCTTTGCTGGTTGGGGTGGGACCTACAGGCGCAGAGTTGTTTTTTTTTCTTTTGTTTTTGGTGATGTTTGGCTAGGTGTAATGGCCTTTGTGTGGATTGTGTCTTTCCTTATTCTTTGCCTAGAGAGAACAGAATTTTATTTTGTTTGACTGGTTGGTTTTAGGGGCAAACTGGGCCTATGGGGTTTTTTGGGCTGCCAGCTTCTTCACCTCCAAAGGTCAGGATATGTAACAAAACCAGAAAACTACAGGCCAATATTCCTGATGAACACAGGTGCAAAAATCTTCAATGAAATACGAGCAAACTGAATCCAACAGCACATCAAAAAGATTATACACCATTATTATGTGGGATTTATCCTAGGGATGGTTCAACATATGCAAATCAATAAAAGTGATTCATCTGATGTAGGGAAAAAATAAAATAAAATAAAATAAAATAAAAGTGATTCATCACATCAACAGAATGAAGTACAAAAACCATATGATCATCCCAATAGGTGCAGAAAAAATCATTTGATAAAATTTAGCTGCTTCATGCTAAATCTCTCAACAAGTTAGACATAGAAGGAATATATCTCAGTACAGTTAAAGGGCATATATGACAAACCCACAGCTAACATTATACTGAATGGGGAAAAGTTGAAAGTTTTTTCTTTAAGAAAAGGAATAAGACAAGGATGCCCACTTTCATCACTCTTATTCAACATAGTACTGAAAGTCTTAGCCAGAGCAAATAGGCAAGAGAAAGAAATAAGGGCATCTAAACTGGAAAAGAGGAAGTCAAATTGTCTCTGTTTGCAGATGACATGATTTTATATATAGGAAAACGTAGAAAGTCCACTTATCAATTTTAAAATTGATAAATTCAGTACAGTTGTAGGGTACAAAATCAACATACAAAAATCAGTAGCATTTCTATACATTAATAATCAACTAGCTGGAAAAGAAAGCAATTCTATTTATAATAACTACCCAAAAAACCCTACCTAGGAATAAATTTAAGGAGGTGAAAGATCTCTACAATAAAAACTACAAAACACTGATGAAATAAATTGAAGAGTACAAAAAAGGGAAACATATTTCATGTTCATGGATTAACAAAGAGTTAATATTGTCAAAATGACCATACTACCGAAAGCAATGTACAAATTCAACACAAGCCCTATCAAAATACCAATGACATTCTTCACAGAAATAGAAAAAAAATGATCCTAAAATGTGTATGAAACCACAGAAGACCCCAAATAAGCAAAGAATTCCTGGGAGGTGGGAGAGGACCTTGGAGACATCACGTTATCTGACTTCAAAATATGCTGCAAAGCAGCAGTAACCCAAACAGCATGCACTGGTATAAAAACAGACACATAGACCAATGGAGCAAGAACCCAGAAATAAATCTGCATATTTATAGCCAACTGATTTTTAGCAAAGGCACCAAGAACATACATTGGGGAAAAGACAAGCCTTTTCAATAAATAGTGCTGGGAAAACTACATATCCATATGCGGAAGAATGAAACTAGACCCTCATCTCTCACCATATACAAAAATCAGCTCCACATGTTTGTTTTTTTTTTTTTGAGACGGAGTTTCGCTCTTGTTACCCAGGCTGGAGTGCAATGGTGCGATCTCGGCTCACCGCAACCTCCGCCTCCTGGGTTCAGGCAATTCTCCTGCCTCAGCCTCCTGAGTAGCTGGGATTACAGGCACGCGCCACCATGCCCAGCTAATTTTTTGTATTTTTAGTAGAGACGGGGTTTCACCATGTTGACCAGGATGGTCTCGATCTCTTGACCTCGTGATCCACCCGCCTCGGCCTCCCACAGTGCTGGGATTACACACGTGAGCCACCGCGCCCGGCCAGCTCCACATGTTTTAAGACTTCAATGTAAGATCTGAAACTAGAGCTACTAAAAGAAAACCTAAGCAGAATGCTTCAGGACATTGATCTGCGCAAAGAGTTCATGGCTAAAACTTCAAAAGCACAGGTCTAACAAAAGCAACAACAGGCAAATGGTATTATATCAAGCTAAAAAATTTCACAGCAGAGAAAACAGTCAAGAGTAATGAGACAACCTGAAGAATGGGAGAAAATATTTGCAAACTATTCTTCTGATGTAAAGAGATTAATATCCAAAATAAGTAAAAAGCTGCAACAGCAAAAAGCCAATAATTCAATTAAGAAATAGGCTAATGATCTGACTAGACATTTCTCAAAAGGAACATGCAAAAGGCCAACAAACATATGAAAAAATGTTAAACTTTAGTAATCATCAGGGAAATGCAAATCAAAACCATAATGAGGATTATTTCACCTCAGAATGGCTATTATCAAAAAGAAAAAAAATAAATTCTGGCAAGGATTTGGAGAAAAGGGCACTCATACACTATTGATGGGAATGTAAATTAGGACCACCATTATGGAAAACAGTGTGGATACTCCTCAAAACTAGAAATAGAACTGCCATGTGTTTCAGCAATCCCACTTCTGTGTGTTTATCCAAAGTAAATGATAACAGTATGTCAAAGAGATAGTTATACTCCCATGTTTATTGTGGCATATCACAGTAGCCAAGCTAGAGAATCAACCTAAATGTGTATAAACAGATGAATGGATAAAGAAGATGTGGTATATATACAGAATGGAATACTATTCAGCCATAAAAAAGAATGAAATCCTGTCATTGCAGCAACATGGATGAGCCTGGAGGACAGTATATTAAGTTAAATAAGTCAGGCTGGGCATGGTGGCTCACGCCTGTAATCCCCATGCTTTGGGAGGCCAAGGCGGGTGGATGACCACGTTTAAAGATCTAGACCATCTTGGCCAACATGGTGAAACTCCATCTCTACTAAATATGTATAAATTAGCTGGATTTGGTGGCATGCATCTGTAGCCCCAGCTGCTCTGGAGGCTGAGGCAGGAGAATCGCTTGAACTTGGGAGGCGGAGGTTGCAGTGAGCTGAGGTCTCGCCACTGCACTCTGGCCTGGCAACAAAGTGAGACTCCGTCTCAAAAAAAAAAAAAAAGTTAAATAAGTCAGGCACAGAAGGACAAATACGGCATTCTCCCTCATATTGTGGGAGATAAAGTTGAGCATGTAAAATGAAAGAATATAATTGTGGTTATTAAATGCAGGAAGAGTAATCGGGAGATGGGTATTGGGAGAGGTTGGATAACAGATACAGAATTATAAGTTAGATGGGAGGAATAAGTTCTGGTCTTCTGTAGCAATGTAGAGTGACTATCATTAACATAATTTAGTGTATATTTTTAAATAGTTAGAAGAGAGGATTTTGAATGCTCCTAACAACAAAGAAATGATAAATGTTTAAGGTGATTGATATGCTAATTACCCTGATTTGATTATTACATATTACACATTGTATATATGTATTGAAATATCACTGTACCCCATAAATATATAGTTATTAAATGTCAGTTTTTTAAAAAGCTATTATTTTTCAAATGATAAAAATTATTTTCTAGAATGTTAATTTTCTACATTCCATTTTATTAAAATATATACAATTTTGTTTTTGTTTGCTTCAGGAGAAATGTCCCAGTGTAGTTTATATATTATGTGTATCTTGATGAATTCAGAATAGTACTTTAAATATATTAAATTTATTTACTGCTCCCCCCATGCATTTTCCAAAGTAGACTGCATTAATTTCATGTGATTGATCCAATTAGATCCAATTGATTGACTTACTGTTTTCCTAATTTCAGGTTCCATTTACAGCTACATCAGAGAATGAATTAATCTCCTCAGAAATCTCTAAATCCTACTCTGAGGGGCTTAGAAATTAGCAAGGTAAGTTGAATATCATCTTAAATACTACCTGGATTTTCACAATGAATTCCTAATTTGGGCCTATAGTGTGTCAGGCAACAACACAGTTGCTGGACACTGGGAAGAAGATTCTTACTTTTATTTTCCATGCCTTTAGTGGTTTTCAGTTTTCTTTTGGATCAGGGCCCTTTTGAGAGCCTACATAGAGCTGTGTAGATCTTTCACAAACATTCACACATGTTCAGTCAGAGTTTGAAGATCTTCTAAAATTTCCCGAAGTTCATAGACCCTTGGGCAACCCTGTGCTTTGCAGTTTTTCACACATTTTTACATGTTTTTCTCTTTTAAATGTTACAACTCTGTGAATTAGTGGCTGGTATTGATATTTTACATTGAAGAAACTGGTGCTCAAATGGTATGTGACTTTTTTTATAATGCAGCTGTCAAATGTGAGGCTAGAATTGGAAGACTTTCCCAAATTTTAATAATTCTGTCAGAGGGCATCTGCTTTTGCTTTTTTTTAAGGTTCTTTGTTCTTATTGTGTCAAATTGCTCCTTAGTAAGATTGTGTTAACTTTTCCTCATTGTCAGCAAGTGAGCATTCCTACTTCACCACATTATCCCATTGGGTGTTCCCCCACCCCAGTGTTTGCTAAATTGGCATGTTGATTATTGCATTTCATTTTAATTTGTTTCTCTGTTGTATTTAGAGTTATCTATCTACTTATCCATTGGAGTCTTACCAATTTTTATAGCATGCTATATGAATTTTGAATATATTAAAAATATTAACTTTGTCATGTTTTGTGCAAATACATTTACCCTTTCTATTTGCCTTTTTACTTTGTGATTTTTTTATGTATATAAGTATTGAAATGTTTAAATCTTTAGATCTACTTTTTTCTCTACATTTTTTCTCTTTTTTTAGTGCAGGAATTTCCAAACATTTGACACATTCAGTGAATGCAGACAGACACTTACATTCACAGATTTTTTTTTTTAACATAATGGGAATCTAAAAGATTAAAAAAGCAATGTCACTTAACTTATAGTTTTCTTTTACTTTTTTTGTCATATGTTTATTGGCTATTGGTCTTTCATCTTTTTTGAATATTTTTAAGTATTTGATCTTTCATAATTTTTATAAATGATATGTAGAAATCTAACTTTTTTTATCCTAAAATAGATTATTAGTTCTGATAGCATTTAGTAAATGTTTCATTTTTACCCACAGACTTCAAAGTATACTTTATCTAATGTAAGATTTTCATATACACATATATTTCTTTGTCTCTATTAATGTTTCTTTGATCTAATTATCTGTCACAGCATAATTATGATGTACTTTTAATGTTATTGTAGCTTTAAAGTCTTCTCTTATTAGTCTTTCAAATATGTTTTATTCTTTGGTATTTTTCCAAATTAATTTGAGAATATATTCATCAAATTAAAAAGTAAACATATGAAGGATTTTAATTATGATTGCATTGAGTTAAAGATTTATTTGGGGTTGGGTGTGGTAGCTCTCATCTGTAATCCCATCACTTTGGGAGCCTGAGGCAGGTGGATCACCTGAGCTCAGGAGTTTGAGACCAGTCTGGGCAACATGGAAAAACCCTGTCTCTATAAAAATACAAAAATTAGCCAAGCTAGTGGTGTCTGCCTGTGGTCCCAGCTACTCAGGTGGCTGAGGTGTGAGAATTGCTTAAGCCTAGGAGGCGGAGGTTGCAGTAAGCAGAGATCATGCTGCTGTACTCCAGCCTGGGTCACAGAGCCAGACCTTGTCTCAGACAATCAAAAAACATTATTTGGGGGAGAATTAATATCTCTGAATTATTGCATCTTTCTGGGTGTTTTTTGTCTGTCTGTTTTTTTGAGATGGAATCTTGCTCTTGTTGCCCAGGCTGGAGTGCAATGGCGCATTCTTGGCTCACTGCAATCTCTGCCACCCAGGTTCAAGCGATTCTCCTGCCTCAGCCTCCTGAGTAACTGGGATTATAGGCACCCGCCACCACGCTCGGCTAATTTTTGTACTTTTCGTAGAGATGAGGTTTCGCCATATTGACCAGGCTGGTCTCTAACTCCTGACCTCAGGTGATCCTCCTGCCTCAGCCTCCCAATCTTGGTGTTTTTAATTGGTGTTCATCTCCTCCAGCCTTTGCTATACTTTTTTTTTTTTTTTTTTTTTTTTTAAAGACAAAATCTTCCTCTCTAGCCCAGGCTGGTATACAGTGGCATGATATGGACTCACTGCAGCATTGACCCTTTGGGCTCAAGGGATTCTCCCAGCTCAGCCTTCCTAGCAGCTGGGACCACAGGTGCTCAGTGGCACAATCTCAGCTCACTGCAACTTCTGCCTCCAGAGCTCAAGTGATCCTTCTACCTCACCCCAGAGTAGCTGGGACTCACACCCAGCTAATTTTTGTTTTTGTTTTTTTAGAGATGAGGTTTCACCATGTTGCCAAGGCTGTGCTCAAACTCCATCAAGCAGTCTGCCTGCCTTGGCCTCCCAAAGTATTGGGATCACAGGTGTGAGCCACCATGCCTGGGCAGCGTGCTATACTTCTTTATGCTTTTTCTACACATACATAACTTGGAATTAGATCTCTGTTCTCTTGGAGACTTTCCTTATGCTGTCTGGCTCCCAGGAGCCTCTTTTCCTGGTCCTTTCACTATACCAGGGGTTTCTTTCTCTTAGAGTCTTAGTGTCCCCCTCTTCCACTGTTATGCCCCAGAGAAATACATAGTGAAGATTCTTCCCATATTTTTCCTGTTCCCCTGGCCCCTTTCCCCTTTCTCAGGGCAGAAGGACAGGTTTCTCCTAGGCTTTCAGATGTGCTGCCTCCATAGTGCTGCTTCATGACTTAGACCAGCTTTGAGGCAGAGTCAGCAGAGAAGAAAAAAAAAGTAAAGTAAAGAAACTGGAAACTCCCCTGTTACCGCTCCAAATCACACACTTTGTAGCCCACAGATGGTTGTTTTACACCCACTAGAAAGAGGGGGTTTCTCCTGGAGTTTTGCTGTGTGAGTTGGCTGCCTAATTCTGGGACTCTGCCCACCCTCAGGTCAAAGTGGTAGATGAAGGAAGGATTTTAAAAAAATAGTAAACTCACCATCATATTGGTTATTCTTCACATTTTGACTTCCTTCTCCAATGTACCTGACATTGTTACTTTTCAGTTTTCAGGAAATTACTTTTAGTATTCTGTACAGAGTTTTTAGTTGTAATCAGTAAGGGAGATAGGCTGTAAAGGGCTTATTACATCTTGGCATTCACTGAAAGTCATATTATTTCATTTTGAAAATAATTTTTGTTTTTCTTTTTTTTAATATTTTTTTAAATTGCATTTTAGGTTTTAGGGTACATGTGAAGAACATGCAATATTGTTGCATAGGTACACACATGGCAGTGTGATTTTGTTTTTATTTTCTAAAAATAATTCTTGTTCCTTGATTATTTTAAGAACATATTTTTTTGTTTGTTTATTCTGTGGATTTATTGGCCTCCTGAATCTCTCTCAAGATACCAATAAAGGGGCTGGGCATGGTGGCTCATGCCTGTGATCCCAGGGTTTGGGGGGCCGAGGTGGGCGAGGTCAAGACATCGAGACCATCCTGGCTAACATGGTGAAACCCAGTCCCTACTAAAAATACAAAAATTAGCTAGGCATGGTAGTACGAGCCTGTAATCCCACTTACCCGGGAGGCTGAGGCAGAAGATTCGCTTGAACCTGGGAGAGGGAGGTTGCAGTGAGCCAAGATCGTGCCACTGCACTCCAGTGGCAATACAGCAAGACTCCATCTCAAAAAAAAAAAAAAAAAAAAAAAAGAATGGATACCAATAAAGTTAGGGACATTTTATTTATTTTTGTTGCCATACTGTATTTTCTTTGGGTCATTGTGTCTCTACTTCTTCACGTTAGTGCCTCTCTTGGTTTTTTTAAGTGGCCAGTGATTGTTAGCTTTCTTCTTTCCAGTATTTTCAAGTAAAGGTCACAGTGGTTGTCCAACTTGAATTATAAAACTATTGCTTGGCGACCCAGTTAAAATGTAGATTCCTGGCCCCACGCACAAAAATCTGATTCAGAAATCTAGAGTAGGGCACATAAATACCTTAAATTATTTTGATGCTGATAGTTTGATGATAGCCCTTGAAATCTTGGAAACTGGTATAATTCTGTATAAATCATTATTCCTCTTTACAAAATACTGTCTTATCTACTGAGTATCATGGCCAACCATAGGACTCTGCAGTTGGTTTCCCACTTGCTGTGGTGAGTGAGAGGTGGGCTTTCCATTTTCTTTTTTTTTTCTGGAGATAGGATCTGATTCTGTCACCCAGGCTGGAGTGGCAGTGGTGTGATCACAGCTCACTGCATCCTTGACCTCCCAAAACCTAGGAATCTTTCCAGCTCAGCCTCCCAAGTAGGTGGGACTACTTGGGGAGTGCTTGCCACCGTACCAGCTAATTTTTCTATTTTTTTGTCAAGGTGGAGTCTCTGTATGTTGCCTAGGCTGGTGTGGAACTCCCGGCCTCAAGCTATCCTCCCATCTTGGTCTCATTGGGATTACAGGTTCCTGGACTAATTTTTTTATGCACCTGCAGAGACAAGGCTGATAGCAGGGTCCTGTCCCTCAGTTTCTGCTATAGGAAAGGAATTTTCCTGCAGGGAGAGTTCTGCTTAGTTCTGAGTTGCCTTTCTTTGCCCCGCCCCCTCCATTGAGATTGTCTATAGCCTGTTATTACCTCCATTTCAAAGTTCACACTATAAGCCCTCAAAGACTTTAGACTCATGATAAATGCTGTGGCTGGCACTTACTTGTCATTAGAGTTGTACCGACCATCATTGGTGGTTTTTCACTCAGTTGTTTTGTGACCTGCCCACACCCCCAGACGCTTCGGACCTGAGGTTTTTAGTAAGAGAAGAGGTAGATGAATGGGCTCAATGTGCCATCTTGAACTGCATGTCCACCGTTAATCTTAAGGTGATATTGGTTTCTAATGTGCAAAGTATTTCTGTTGAATTCTCAGATAAAATAATCATCATGAAATTTGTAGCAGGATCGTAGCTTATTCATACTCAGGTGTGCAAAGAAAATATAACTTCTTTATTTTTCTGTAACTTAACCTCTTCCTTTTGATGAATGATGGTCACTGGATGGCTGGAAAAAGAGGATCAGACTTACTCCCATCTGGTAAACTAGGTCTTATCCAATAATTTAAATTGTTCTGTTTGGATATTTTAGCTTCTGGATACTATTCATTCAAATATTGTCTCTCCCTTCAGAACTGCCCACAACAGAATCTAGACTTATGGGTTGGCTTGTGTGACTTCGTAGTGGTGGAAGCTCACCAAGACCCTCGGTCTATGTGCTGTCTTCTCTGGTTTCTCACTGGTCTCTCCCTGGAATTGTAGCCACTGAGGTACTACCAGAACTGTTGTTTGTTTGTTAGTCAGTTTGTAAACTAACAAACTAGTAAGCTAACAAACGATGTTACTTGAGACCTGTTCTTTTGGCTCCTGAGATGCACTGGCCATCTTCCCTGGTGTTACAGATAGCCTGAGGTCTGGCTTGGCCCCCTGAGCCAGGTATTCTCTCTTCCAGGCCTCTGCTATGGAATTACTTTGCCCCTCTGGCAAACTTGTCAATCTGTATCTTAAGTTACCTTTTCCATACTACTTTAGAGCACACAGAAATTTCCTAGTACCTTCCATGGCACATGAGAAATAATGGAGATGCCAGAGCTGATCTCACATTCCTCCTCAATCTTACTGTGTTTCTGTGCATATATTTTGGTATGGCTATCTCCAGCTTCTGTTGAGTAGGCATAGGGAGAGGAAGGAAGTTGGTGGTGTGAGAGAGAGAGAGGGTGTGTGTGTGTACATGCACGCGCATGGCAGGGATGTTCCTGGAAGGCATTCATTTTGTACAGTCTTCGTGGGAAGTGGAGCTGACTGTTCCAGCTCCCAAATTTCCTTACTCCGTCAGACTTTCTTTTCTTCTGCAGCCTCTGCCTGAAAGATGATGGGAGTATTGGTCACTTGCATCTCCTGTCTCTGTCTCACCTCTTAATCCCACAATCCTTTGTCCAGAATCAGGAGTTTGGGACTATAATTTATACTTTTTCCAATTTATATCATCCTTCTACCCTAAGTGGCAGGCCTCATGTTCTAACTGTCATGAGCAGAAGGGATATCTGCTCTGTACCGTGGAAGAAACTATAATCCTACTCTTTCAATCTAGGCCAGAAAATATTAGTGTCTAACAAATTCCTTCTTTGGGAAAACCAGACTCTCAAAATTTTTATCTTACTGTAAAATTCTTTCTTTAATTCATAAGGTAAATATTAACTATTTCTTTCTCTTTTCATTTTTAAACTTCACCAAAGTTATGGATGCTACTTATAGAATAGGAGGGAAGTCAGTGGAAGGAAAAACAAATGAGAAAAGCCTATTAGTATCTTTTCATAATCATGAGAGTATATCTACTCTCAAGATTTCCTTGGGTTTTCTTACATTTACCCTTTTAATTGTAGTAGAGATTCTTTTACGATTACTTTTCTAAAACATAATTTTTAATTTTATTTGTATTAAGCTTGTAACTGATATTTTTAATTATAGTTTTCTCAAATAGGAAAATAGTGTTTCTATATGTTTTTAAGTCTTCTTAAAACATCAATAAGGTTTTATAAAATGTTGAAATGTGAATTTAATATATAGGTCTCACATTCTTTTTAGGAATTTTTTTTCTTTTTAGTTTTTTTTTGTTTTTAAGAGAGTAGAATCCAGGTTGCAACTCAATTTCTTCTGTCTTGTGGCTCTTCCCTATGTAGACCCATGACACTTTGTTTATTTGTCTTTTGTAGAATTCTTCATATTTGTGTTTACCAAATTGTAGTCAGCTCAGTGCAGGGAATCAGACATTGCTTGTCTTTATTTGCCTTCGTGCCTAACAAATTCTTGCTCATGACAGGCATGGAGAAACCAGCAATTCCTGTGCTCCTTTCCTGATTATTTTTCTCCATAGGACTTACCATGTTCTCTAACATACTGTATTGTTTATTTGTTTGTTTTATTTATTGTCTGTCTTTTCCTGCTAAATTATAAATGCCATGAAGGCAGAGAATTTGAACGGTTTTGCTTACCACTATATTCCTAATACCTAGTGGAGCACCTGTCACGAAGGTGACCAGTGAGAGTATTTGTTGAATTATTTTAAAATTACCAAAATTTAGATAATTGCATAAATTATACCATATGATCTATAAAATACTGTAAGTATAAACTTCTGGTATGAAAAAAATAGTAATGTAATTGGAAAGGTACTTTAAAAGCTAGGATGACCTTAATATAATCTGCTACTATCCAATTTTGTGAAATTAGCAAGAGATGAAATAATTTAAACACGAAGTCCAAACTAATTGTGGAAATGGACCAAGAATTTAGAACTCTTAAGTAAAACATAATAATAGTGTCATCTGGACATGTGGTAAGCAATATATATGTATGATTGTAGTTAAGAAAAAGTACAGGTTCTTCAATCAGACATTTCTAGGCATATTACTTGATCTCTCTGTGCCTTAGTTTCCTCCCCTGCAAACTAGGAAAAATTATATCTTTTTTTATAGATTGTTCTAAGACATCTATGAAATAAAGTGTAGTAACTCTTAGCACACTGCCTGACATTTAATGAAGGCTCAAAAAGTTAGCTACCATTATTACTACTTGGAATATCTGCCGTCTGTAGCTTGTGAAAGTTGAGAGTTTTTTAATTTTTGGTGGGGCTTTAAAAAAATAGTTTATATGCTGGGCGCAGTGGCTCACGCCTGTAATCCCAGCACTTTGGGAGGCCGAGGTAGGCGGATCACAAGGTCAAGAGATCAAGACCATCGTGGCCAACATGGTGAAAACCCATCTCTACTAAAAATACAAAAATTAGCTGGGCATGGTGGTGCATGCCTATAGTCCCAGCTACTGGGGGGCTGAGGCAGGAGAATCACTTGAACCTGGGAGGTGAAGGTTGCAGTGAGCTGAGATCATGCCACTGCACTCCAGCCTGGCGACAGAGCAAGACTTCATCTCAAAAAAAAAAAAAGTTTATAGTGGCTAGGCTGTCTTTTTCTCTTTCTTTCAATCCCTCTAGTATGCCAGCCTCCCCAGTTCTCCGAATTGATGTATCTACTCTTCTCTTGGCCTAGATAGAGAACACTCTTCTCTGCCATGCCTTGCTTCTTTAACACCTACTTACCTTTCAGGTCTCTTCCTATTTCTTTCATTTTTAAATTTTTATTTTAAGAATTTCTAAATATATACAAAAGCAGAGAGTATGGTGAATCCATCATTATTTCTATGTATCCGTTACCCACCATTAATAGCTGTAAGGATTTGATCTCTTGAAAAATCAAATAAACTTTTCTTGAAATCCCAGTAAATACCTTTTGTTGTTTTTCTTCATAGCACATTAACACAATTTGCAGTTGTGTATTTAATGTCTCTCTTCTCCATTAGTTTATAAGTTTCATAAAAGCTTGAGCTTTGTCTGTTTTCTTTATTGTGATATATCCAATGTCTCATACAGTGCCTGAAACATGATAGACTCTCAAATATGAAAGGAATGAATTATTTAATAACTGAAAAGGTTGCTAAGGTGTTTGAAAAGATGAGTGTTTGATGAAAACTTTTTGAAAGAGATTGGTAAGAATGACTTAGGCAGCTTTATATTAAAAGGATTAGTACTGTTTTAGGCTCAGATTCATATGTTTATTAAGCAACTTAGTGCTCTTAATTTGTTTTTTTCAGGTAAGCTTCTGTGTAAAGCAAATTCAGTGACCTCCTGATGAGAATATTGGTTGAGTTTATAAGATATTGTCCATAGTAAATAACTAAATTACCTTTGAGGGGATCACTCTTGCATAAGGTAAAATGATTCCTTGAAGTGCTGGGCCTTCTGGGCTGGGAGATCAAGCACCCTGATGACTCTGTAGAAAACTTAGCATCTTGAAGCCTTTGCCCAGCCATCCTCCTACTCCTTGTTGCTATAGCTTCATTTGATGAAATTTAAGAAAACTGTTTTTCTCGTCAAATTGCTATCTCCTCCTAATTTTTTTTTTATACTGTTTTGAACCAGTAACCATGGTTACTTGTAGAGGCTTCTTGGGAGCTTTAAAAACATCAGTCAGTTTCACAGCTGGAAGCAGAGTGATCTAGATAAAAGCATAAGAAAAAAGCTTATTGAGGTTTTTTTCCCACCCTGTTATAACAATTATTTCTTTAGGGAGCACTTTGCTTAAAGTGAAATGTTCTCTGTTCCCACTGAAGTAGACATTTTAATTTAAATTAACAGTAAGGTAGCACCTGGTTCCTTTTTAAAGTCTAGAAAAGGGAAATAATACTAATACTCATCTGTCCTTCACCTGAATCTACTCTGTCTCTGTCCCCTTCTTTTTTGTTTCCATTTTCTTACCATCTTTCTGGGCCAATGGTGAGTGATAGAAGATACTAACATTTGGGATTCAAGATGGATGAAGTCGTGAAGTTGTAGCTTTGAATTAATGAGGGAAAAAGGAGTTAAGTAGCAATAAAAACTTGATACAGTGGTACCAGGAGTTTATTTGCCAGGATCAAGAAAGAGTCAAGGTCTGGCTCTTGTCAGAGGGCCACAGTAAGTGATTTGTTAGAAGTCAAGCTTGGCAGCAAGCACTGTCTTGACGGATGGCACTATTGAGAGGAGAAAGGAAACCTATATCTATTAAACTCTTTACAGAAAAACTTGCCAACCCTCATCGAGATAGACTGGATCAGTCTACCTTGGACCGGATATAAGAATGGTTATATTGTGGAGAAAGCATACTCTTAGGCTATACTGCTTGTGGATATTAGTATAGCAGTGGCATAAAAGGAGTGTGCTGGGGATTTGGATGACAGTAGTGGGTCTTCTGGGCCTTTCTTTATCAAAAGTCTAAACCCTGCCTGTGAAAGGAAACTCCAAAGGTAAACATTGAATATTTTTTTTTTACACATTTCTTTGCCATTTTCTATTCCTACATGTATACCTATGTCCATACTCTCACATGGATTTACTGTAATTCTGTTGTTCATTCATATACTTACATAAATGTGAACCTACACAAGTATCTTAATTGGAAATGACCTTGAAGATCACGTTTCAACATCCTTATTTTACAGGTGGCAAAAACTAAGTCCCTTACAAGTTATATGCCCAGTATCACAAAAGCAGGCTAGTGGCAAGTCTTGGGAGTAAAACCCTGGTTCTTTGACTTCCTGTTGTCATGCATACAGGTATTCACATATGAAGTCGGCCCTATAAGGCCTCACCCATATATATCTTTAGCTTTAGCCTTTCTTAGAAAACTAAAACAGCTGAAAAGGAGAGAAGCATTAAATCTAGATTCTTCTAACTTTACTACTGATTATCTTTGCAATTTTTAGGAAGTACATGCACCCTTCTTTGATAAACAGAAATAAAAATCTAGAAGATAAATTAGGATTGTAAAGACTGCTGTGGACTAAGATCTCGATATTTGCCTCATTTCCTGATCCTTTTCCACAGTGTAATTTATATGAAGGAAATGTACAGTTATTTAAGTAAGCACAGTGCTAGATTCACAATTCCTAAGTATAATAATTTTTAAGTGAAACATTGAAGAATCCAGAATTCATGATGTTATAAATATGTTACATAGCTTGTTTAAATGTTTTTCTTTTGTGAATTCAATAAATTGTAATTTGTAATTTATAACAACACATGCTTAATTTATGATTTCATAACTTAATGAAAAAAACATTAAGAAAATTAGATATTGTTCAACTGAAAAGGCAAGAGGAATATACCAGAAATTATAGCCATTTTGTTTTCATGTTCCTGATGCGGGTATTGCTATCACAATTGGGGTAGAGTCATTATTTTTCTCAAATTCAGAATTTGAAAGGTCTTTGCCTTTATTGCATTGGAATATAATCACAGAATTTCTTCTTGCTGGTTCCCTGGGGATCCCCTTTAGACAAGAGAAATCCTAGGAGAAATTTGCACAAAAGATGTACATTGGAAACTAAACTACAAGAGCAGATATTAGTATCCTTTTGGTTTGTTGTTTAGATGGTTTATAAAAACCTTAACATCAGTATTACTTGCCTGTTTTTAATTGTGTAATTGTTACTTCTATCCTTCTCTGTGATAAGTCAGGCCTTTCAGCCTTCTTTCCTCTTGCATTTGAAAAGCATTTTAAATTTTATCCTTAGAAATACAAATAATGAAGAAATTACTGTTGTAGTTCAACATACTTAACCAATCTTAATTAATTAGGATGTGATGAGACTGTTTCCCTTTTAAAATACACGATTGGTGTTTAATCTTTCAGAAATTTAAGCCATTATAGTAATGCAATTGCTTATACTTAGTTTTGTGTTTTTATTAAAGTCTTACCTTCAAATGGACTGTCTCATTGAAGTAAATTAAATGGGCCAAATGTTTGTTTAACTTTGGAATTCTAAATAAATGTTTTCCTTATAGTTGTTTTATTAGAATTGGGATTGACATTTATGTAATAATAATGGTTTGGTTGTCACTTACCTGGAGCTCTGATTTACCAGAACAGTTTAATTATCTAAGCCAGTATTTTTCAGTTCTTCAAAACCATATTTCTATTTGATAGTTGTAAAATCACCTCTTCCTCTTTTCTGTTGTTTGAAATTTAAAATAAATATACTATAACTTTTTTTTTTTCTTTTTTGGGATGGAGTCTCACTCTTTTGCCCAGACTGGAGTGCAGTGAAGTGATCTCGGCTCACTGCAGCCTCCGTCTCCTGCGTTCAAGCGATTCTTCTGCCTCAGCCTCCTGGTAGCTGGGACTACTGGTGTGCAACACCATGCCTGGCTAATTTTTGTATTTTTAGTAGAGACGGGGTTTTACCATATTGGCCACACTGGTGTCTAACTCCTGACCTTGTGATCTGTCCGCCTCGCCTCCCAAATTGCTGGGATTATAGGCTGAGCCATGGCACCTGGCCAACATAACTTGTTTTTAAAAAATCAAAAGAATTAAGTACAAAGTACTGCTTTGTTTTCAAACTTAGCATACTTCCAATGTTTGAATTCTATTTAAATTTACAAAACAGAAGTTTCTTACATGAGTTTCATGGACCACTTCAGAGGCTCATTAAATTCTCCTGAAACTATATATAAAATTTTGTCCATGTGGGAATTCTTTTGAGATGAATTATCTATAGCTTTATTGGAGTCTTGACGCTTTCCATCACCTAAACAAGGTTAAAAACTATTTTTATAGGATGTCTGAAGTATCATACTTTCCAAAAGAATATTTAAGATAAATTTGCTTTGCTTTCTAGAATCACTTAATCATAGAATCTTGGTGTAGCCAGCCTCCAGTTTTACAGATGACAAAAGTCATGATTTACCCAATGATATTGTAGTTTAATCCCTGTCAAATTAGCAGGGAACCCAACGAGGCTCTTTTGGTGTCCTAATTGATTTCTTAGGGCCTTTTTAGCCTTTCACCCTTTATACAGAGGATATTGAGATTACAACTTGGCAAGCAGATATTAGTATTTGAATACAAAACTTTTATGGGCACAATAGAAAATTGTGATAATTTGCCTCAATTATTTCAGGAAGTGTTAATGTGATACTGTGTCATCTCTTTGCTGTATATGGTGTATGTTCTTACACTGTATATGGAAGCCCCTGTATTTATTTGCAGAGGAAAATCTATCTTTGACAGGGTCTGTGTTGAGGTAGACTTTTAGGAGTGAGATCATGAAATTTCAGACTATAGGAATCTCAGACCTGTGAACATTTCATTTATTCATTTAACAAAGATTTATTGTGTGCCTGCTTATGGAGATGTGGGTTTTACTGGTTTGGGGATATCCAGAGAGCCCCGTTGTGACTCCTGCTAATTTGACAAGGATTAAACTACAATATCATTGGGTAAATCACAACTTATGCCATCTGTTAAAATTGAGGCTGGCTTCACAAGATTCTGTGATTAAGTGATTCTAGAAAGCAAAGCAAATTTCTATTATAGAATACTTGTGGAAAATACTGTGTTTATTTAATAATATTGGTTTAGTTAATATTGGGAAATGCTTTTCTTTATTACTTAACCTAAGGAATACAATGACATACAGTAATACTGACAGCAGTTCTTATAAAATAGTCCTTAGCATAATAGTCTCACAGAGTTATGAAATTCTCAGACTACTAGGAATTAAAGAAATCTCCTAATTTAAATATAAGATAAAGCCCCCCAAAAAACCTTTTGTTTTATTTACCATTTTGTACTATTTGATGAGATTTAACTATCTGGCTTAAGTTAATGATTTTTAAAATGTTTTGATTTAGAGGTTATGTTTCACATTGTAAACCTAGATCCTGAATTTTTATATTTAGTAATATAAGATGGCATACTTACAAGTGCAAATATTCTTAAGTTTAAAATTTAGCCATTTTTGTGTATGCTTAAGATGATTTCAAAATAAGAATTTTATGATTCAATGTGCTATTACATTTCAAATAATTAAAGACTTACGCCATTCTACAATATTCATTTTAACTGGTATGCTTGAGGTTCACGAACTGTGAGGTTTTATGTGTGTCTTTCCAATCCCCGTTAATCCGTTTGGCTTTTCAAACTGGAACAAGATTCTTCAGTATTCTAAGTCCTATTTTAAGATCCCTTAGCCAGTTCAGCTCATGTAAAGAAATTATCCAAAAGGAACATTAACACTGTAATAGTTATATTGTGTTTGTTTTTACACACTGTGCTTTGTGTTTTTACTTTATATGCTTAGGGCATATAATTGATTTCCAAGGGTCAATATGTGATGAACAGTGTTTTACCTATGGGAAGTAGGATTCAGTTGGTATAGGAACCTCAATTATACGTCCTTCCTCTTTGTTCCCATGAATAGTATCCTGAACTCATAACCTTACAATGTTTCCATGTTATTTCAATTTTCTCTTTTCTCAACTAAAGCACCCTCAAATCCTTGAGAACAGAGACATCGGCTAAATCAACTTTGAATTCTTAGAATGTAGCATACAGCAGACATGCAAATATTTTTTAAATGAATGAATCAATTGCGAGATATGAGGGCTTATCTTTGATCCTCTATAGTCACTAAATAAGATTTTAAACTGGGGAATACTGTATTGGCCAATGGTTATCTAGAAAACCATAATCAACAGGAGTATGTTCATGTTCGTGGCAGGGGCTGGGGCTGGGGCTAGGGAAGATTTTTCAGGAAACGGCTCAGTGATTGTGGGTGCTGGAGAGTCTGAAATCTGTAGCAGGCTAGCAGGCTGGAGACCCAGGGAAGAGTTGATGTTACAGCTTGATTCTGAAGGCAGTCTTGAGGCGGAATTCCTTTTTCCTTGGGCCACCCCAGTCTTTTTCTCTTGAAAGCCTTCAACTGATAAGATAAGACCCACTAATATTATGAGAGATAATCTGCTTTACTCAAAGTTTACTGATTTAAATGTGAATCTTATCTAAAGAATACCTTCTCCCAGACATCTAAGCTGGTGTTTGACCAGATGTCTGGGTACAATGGCTTAGTTAAGTTGACACATAAAATTAACTAAGTAAGTGATTAATTTCAGTGGGAAAATTCAGCATTCTCATAAATGATATTAGCTATAAAAATTGAAATTAATATAAAGAATAGTAACAAGTTACAAAGGAAACATTCGTGGCTATGGCCAGGAATATATTACTATATTGGAATCTTTAAGGGCAGAATGGAAAAAAATGAAAGCATATGAACTATTATTATATAACATGTGAATCAGGAAATTGTAAAGGAGAAATGATCAGAATGGGGTGAACTTACGAGAGTATTCTTAACGAATATGAATTTTGATAAAAATTTGAAGAAAGTGTACATACTATGCATGTATATGGAGTTGGCAGAGAAGCCTTATAAGTGGAGTACCACAGACCTTATGAGAGGCTTGGGGAAGGAAGGACAGGGAGAAATTGATGGAGAGCATTGCATATACATTTTACATTTGTTTAGCGAATTAAAAAAAAACTTCTAGAAGTTAATCAGGAAGGAAGAGATTAAATGAAAACATTTATTTTTAAATTTTATTTTTTAATTAAAAAAATCGTTTTAGATTCAATAGGCATACATGCAGTTTTGTTATATATGTTGCATAACTCTGGGGTTTGGGCTTCTATTGGACTCGTCACCCAGATAGTCAAGGTAGTACCCAATTGGTAGTTAAAAAATAAAAAACATTTCTTAAAGATAATAGTTTTGCATGTGTGATGGACTAGAGTGGTTGCTAAGTGCAAGCACAGGAGACGAGAACCTGGACAAAGATTTATCAAAATCCAAATAGAGAATTCAAATTCTCAGAGATTGCTGAGAGAATTAACCGAACTTTGTGATTTAATGTTGGCGACAAACACGAGAGAGGATATATTAATTTTGCCTAAGTTGTCAGTCTAGTATTGTAAGCATGATGTTGTTAATTTTGACAGTGATACGGATTTATGAGGGTATCAGAGTTAGGCCCTTATAGATAGGATTTTTAAAAGCTTTGTTTACACAGTGGGGCAAATAGGGCAGCAGAAAGTCCCACAAGTCGTAGACTTAGCTGTGGCTTAAATATACTACGTGTTTTTTTCCCTAAACTATTAATTTGGAGTATCTTATAACTTATATACAACCCTTTTACCTTTTTATTATGTATGATTAATCTTTTTTATTTTTTTGAGACTGAGTCTCACTCAGTTGCCCAGGCTGGAGTGCAGTGGCGTGATCTTGGCTCACTGAAACTTCCACCTCCTGGTTCAAGGGATTCTGATGCCTCAGCCTCCAGAATAGCTGGGATTACAGGCATGAGCCACCATGCCTGGCTGATTTTTTTGTATTTTTGTAGAGATGGGATTTTACCATGTTGGCCAGGCTAGTCTCAAACTCCTGACCTCAGGTAATCCACCTGCCTCGGCCTCCCAAAATGCTGGGATTACAGGTGTGAACCCAGCCGATTAATCATTTTATATGTCTCAGCCTATTATATGATTCAGAACCCCAGTGATTTATATAATAGTCCTATTATATAAATCAGAGCCCCGTAGCATTAGTTTTATAATTTCCTTTTATCACTTATCCCCCATTCCCTTATTTAGTCTATCAGTCTCAAAAGTTCATCAAAGTATTGGGCACTTCTTGGATGCAGCATTGAGATTATGCTTTTTTTGTTGTTGTTTTTAAGACGGAGTCTGGCTCTGTCGCCCAGGCTGGAGCTCAGTGATGGTGCGATCTTGGCTGACTGCGGCCTCTGCCTCCTTGGCTCAAGCCATTTTACTGCCTCAGTCTCCTGAGTAGCCGGTACTACACGCATGTGCCACCACGCCCTGCTAATTTTTTGTAGAGATGGGGTCTTGTCGTGTTGTCCAGACTGATCTCAAACTCCTGAGCTCAAGTGCTCTGCACACCTTGGCCTTCCAAAGTGCTGGGATTACAGGCTTCAGCCCCCCACCTGTCTACACTGAAATGATTATATGTTTTTATTTCTCATTCATTGTTCTTTATTTTATTGTTATTTATACTCTGTATGCCTTTGTTTTCCTTACTTTATTTTCCCATAGTCCTAACAGTGGCAGTAGTTGGGATATTCCTTGGGCCAGAGACATACATTCTTACTGTTGTCACTGTGCTTGAGCCCACATCCTCTTGCTTTCTTTCCAGTTAGGAGTTTCAGTGATAGTATTTATTCCTGTGCTTGTTTCTTAAGCCCTATTCTAATTTTCATCCTCCAAACTTTATTGCCTCTTACTGTTATTACTCTCATAGTAATATCTTCTTTGGATTGCATTCATAGCAGCTTATGTGATATGTATAGAATGTGAACTACTCAATTAAAACTATTCTGTTTACCTCACAATATTCTGTACCTGAGTTTTCATCAAGTCAAACGGATTTTCTCTGCAAGTGGTTTGTTTTTTCAAGGTTTCAGTACATTATTATCTTACAGTATAGAAATATTACCAAGTAGTATAAAGATTTGTCACTTACAAAATTACTAGAAAAATAGAATGTTTAAAATATGCATGCAGTTTACATGGGAAGCTTTACACAATTCTATAGTTTTAGTTGTTTTTTTTTTTTAAATGCTGTTCACTTATAAGAGTTAATGAGTCAGTGAAACTACATTTTTAACAATACCAGGAGAAAAGGATTTAATAGATCTTTAACATCTTCTGTTTTGTTTTGTTTTTATTTTTGTTTTGAGATAGAGCATCACTCTGTTACCCAGGCTAGAGAGCAATGGTGCAATCAAAGCCCACTGGAGCCTCCAATTCCTGGACTCAAGCAATCCTCCCACTTCAGCCTTCCAAATAGCTGGCACTACAAATGTGTACCACCATGCCCAGCTAATTTTTAAAAAAACTTTTTAGAGTTGGGTTCTCACTATGTGGACCAGGCTGGTCTCGAACTCCTTGGCTGCAAGCTGTCCTCCCACCTCAGCCTCCCCAAAGTGCTGGGATTGTAGCCGTTAGCCACTGCATCTGGTCAGATCCATAATATCTTAATGTCACATCTTTTTCTGACAGTTTTATTGATTGGGATTCCTCTAGAGATGGGATTCCTCTAGAGATTTTCATCTCTAGAGGAATCCCAATCAATTAAAAAAAGCTGTTTTCTTTGGGAAACAGCTTTCCCTCCCTTCTTTCTTTACTTGAGGTCAGAATACAAGAATTCCTTCCTTATCAGGTAGATTAATCTTGGTTAGACTTAGTATGCCTTGACCATTTAATTTTTTGTTACTTCTTAAAAAGATACTCATTATAATTAAAATTTAAGAACACTGGAACTTAATGTAACTGTCAGAGATATTAACTACAATTTGCTGACAGGTCATATGATTGGGGAAGAATAGCAACAAGTAATTGGATTGTTAAGCAGCAAAGTTTAACAAGTTTAAAGGCAGGGTCTCACTCTGATGCCCAGGTTGGAGTGCAGTGGTACAATCTCAGGTCACTACAGCCTCGACTTCCCAGGCCCAAGCAGTTCTCCACCTCAGCCTCCCCAGTAGCTAGGACTATAGGGGTGCACTACCATACCTGGCTAGCTTTTATATTTTTTGTAGAGATAGGGTCTCACAATGTAGCCCAGGCTGGTCTCAAACTCCTAAGTTCAAGCTGTCTGCCTGCCACAGCCTGTCTAAGTGCTGGGATTACAGGCCTGTGCCACTGTGCCTGGCAACAGTAAAGTTTAAAAAAATCAACTTTAAATTCTTTTCTAAATTATGTAGTAACTAGCACTTTCTTGAATAGTTCTGTTGGGCAAGACAATAAATATATTTTGGTTACTAAATAAGTAGGGTTAAATCATAATTTTAAGTTACTTTTAAATAAAATTAAATACTATTTAAATAAAACATTTTAAATAAAATATTCTCCAATATCTTTAATCATTTTATAAAAATTTGTTATCCTCCATATAAAAGTAGTTATAAAAACATTGTTTAGTATATTAATGTGAACTAAGGAGTGTCGTGTACACCAGCCTCAGAAATGGAATTTTACCAATACTATGGAAACTCCTTGTGTAAGCCTCTCTCAACTTATTCCTCTTTCTGGACTATTCCCCAGCATGTGAACACTGTGCTGAATTTTGACTGTTATGCTCTTGGTTTAAAAAAGGTTTTACTGCATATGTATCTGTGCCTAAATTATCTATTGATCCACTTATTTTATCAAACTTTATAAAAATGATAAGATGTACCTACAAGATATTGTGGGTTCAGTTCCAGACCACCACAATAAAGCAAATATTGCAATTAAGTGAATCCCACAAATTTTTTGCTTTCCCAGTGCTTATAAAAGTTACATTTATGCTATACCATAGTCTATTAAGTGTGTAATTGCGTTATGTCTAAAAAAATGTACATACCTTAATTAAAACATACTTCATTGCTGAAAATTACTAACGATTATGTGAGCCTTCAGTGAGTCATAATCTTTTTGCTTGTAGAGGGTCCTACCTCAGTGTTAATGGTTGCTGACTGATCAGGATGGTGGTTGCTGAAGATTGGAATCTCTGTGGCAATTTCTTAAAATAAGACAATGAAGCTTGCTGCATGGATTCACTCTTCCTTTCACAAAAGATTTCTCTGTAACATGTGATGCTATTTGATAGCACTTTTACCCACAGTATATCTTCTTTCAAAATTGGAGTCACTCTTCTGTTTTTTCTACTCTGTGAACAATTGTACGATGAGTATGAGTATTCTTATACTTGTGGTATGCATGTACAAAAGTATCTCTTCCTAGAAGTAAAATTGGTAAGTTATGGGGTATGTGCATATTCAATTTCAGATAATGCCAAATTATTTTCCATTTTGGTTTGTGGCAGAGGGTGGCTAGATATACACTGAAAATTTCCTCTTCTTCCTGGGCACAGAGTTAGGTTGTATTTTCCACCTCTCATTTCAGGAATGGCCATGTAAATGAATTCTAGCCAGTAGAATATGAGTAGAAGTAATCTGTGCCACTTTCAGGCCTGGCCCACAAAAGTCTGCCATACATCATCATTCAGTTTCTCTTCTCCCATCTTTTGGTCAAGTTTTGTTTCTTTCATACCAATTCCTTTACCTTTTTCTATCTGCTACTGTGCTGGCTAGACTTACACAGTGTTGAATGGAAGTGGAGATTACTGAATGTCCTTGTGTTATTTCTAATTTTAAAGAACATGCTTAATATATTTCACAGTTATCTATAAGATAGTCTGTGTTCTCTAGATAATCTTTGTGAAGCACGAAGGCTATCTTTAAGATTTTTAAACAAAATTTTATCAGGAATGCTGAATTTAATCTAATGTTTTACCAGTAATGATTGAGGGGAACATTTGGGGTTTCTCTTTTGTTCTTTTAATTTTGTGAATAATATTTATACCTTCATAATTTTTTTGGTGGGGGGGCGCAGTTTTCTCTGTTGCCAAGGCTGGAGTGCAGTGGCACGATCTTGGCTCACTGCAACCTCTGCCTCCTGGATTTGAGAGATTCTCCTGCCTCAGCCTCGCAAGTAGCTGGGATTACAGGCACCCGCTACCATGCCTCGGTAATTTTTGTGTTTTTAGTGGAGGTGGGATTTCGCCATGTTGGCCAGGCTGGTCTTGAATTCCTGACCTCAGGTGATCCATCCGCTTCAGCCTCCCAAAATGCTGAGATTACAGGCATGAGCCACCACACCTGGCCTTATACCTTCATAATGTTAAATTGCACTTGTATTTCTAGCATAAACTCAGCTTGGTCATGAGATATATTAATTTTTTTTATCACTTTATTCCGTTTGAAGTATTTTTTGCTATCTACATTTTTTTCAGTCTTAGTTTTGATAGTGAGAAATACCATGTTATATGAGTATTTCAGATTTTTCCAAACTTTCCTGTTCTTGGTGCCCTCAAGTCAAAGAAATACCTAACAGCCACATTCATTTATTTAGCTTCAAACAAGTTAATAAGTATTTATGTCCTTATAACTTAACTATTTGAAAAAAAATCATACACATAAATTCAATATATTTTTATTTTAAGTGTAAATGACCACAGTCACTTGCTGATGGGATATGTATACTCCTCAGAGCAGTGCATAACTTCTCAAACCTTGGAATCAGATAAGGCATTGCCATTGCCACCCTTACCTCTCGTTCCATGTTGATTTTCACTTGGGGATGCTCTTTTTCCCAGCAACTACCATGAACTTAGATTCATAAGGATAAGACATCATTGGAAGGAATGTGGTACTATTTAATTTTGAAATTATTTGGTGTCAGACAGATGTTGTATAACATAATTTGGGAAACCCTGTATTTTGGAGAGTGAGTAGTTAGAATGTGAACAGTGAGGGATACTGTGTTTTTTAAGTCTATTTGATATTTATATTTTATTTAGTAAGATAAGTTGGAATAACAGGATATCAGCTATATCTTTAATAAAATTTGCTATAGTTATTTTCTATGTTGAGTTTTGAATTATAAGGGATACTTGTGTTTTATGTATGGTTTTGCATCTATGATCAAGAGTGAGATTGATTTACGTATTTTCCTTTCTTACACTATTTGATTTTGTTTTAATGTTATACTGGTCTCATAAAATGAGCTGGGGAATGAACATTTTCTCTTCCTTGAGTTTACATAAGACTGAAATTGTTCTTTGAGTTTGATAAAACTCAGTTTTCTTTGTGAAATTAAAAAAAATTATTATGATTGAATTTGTTTTTATTTTTGGATACCTATATTTCTTATTTACTGTAATACCATACAATATACCTTTAAGACTGGACAATCTTATACCAAGAATGCAAAACAAAGCCTGTCTGGAGTTGATTATAAGTAGGTTTATCTCTTAGTCACCAAATCTTATACTTTTAAGCAAAACTAACTCATAGTTTTAAAGAAGACTTTAAACTATTGATTTAGTTTCCTTCATACTGTAGGATTATTTAGTCTTTTCATTTCTTTCTGTGTCAGTCATCTTTCAAAAAATAACTTTTTTAGCAGTAAGTTTAGATTTACAGAAGAGTTACAAGAATAGTACATTAGACTCCCATATATTCCTCACCCAGTACCCTTATTATTGTTTTGTTGTTACTATTTTGAGTCAAAGTCTGCTGTGTCACCCAGGCTGGAGTGCAGTGGCTTGCTGCAACCTCCGCCTCCTGGGTTCAAGCGATTTCTCCTGCTTCAGCCTCCTGAGTATCTGGGACTACAGGCACGTGCCACCATGCCCATCTAATTTTTTGTATTTTTAGTATAGACAGGATTTTACCTTGTTACCTAGGATGGCCTCAATCTCCTGACCTCGTGATTCGCCTGCCTTGGCCTCCCAAAGTGCTGAGGTTACAGGGGTGAGCCACCACTGGCCAGTTCCCCCATTATTAACATTTTACATTATCATGGTACATTTGTCAAAACTAAGAAAACTAAGACACTGGCTCACTGAACTTTAGACCTTATTTAGATTTCAACAGATTTTTTTGTTTGTTTTTTCATTTATATCCTCTTTCTGTCCAGGATTTCCAGAGTATCACGTTTTATTTAATTGTCATGTCTTCCCAGTCTCCTCTGGTCTATGACACTTTCTGTTTTTCCTTATTTTTGTGACCTTTACAGTCTTGAGGAGTACTGGCCAGATATCCTCTCTGTCGGGGGGTTTGTCTGATGTTTTTCTTGTGGGGTTGTGGGAAGACTGTCATAGAGAGGAAAGGCCCTTCTCGTCACATCATTTTGGGGGCACATAATGTCCATGACATCACTGATGGTGTTAAATTAACCTTCATCACTTGGTAAAGTACTGATTGTCATGTTATTCAGTGTAAAGTCATTATTTTTCTTTTCCCTACTTAATTGTTTGAAAGCAGGTTACTAAATCACCTTCAAGGGGTGAACACATGGGAATTAAGTTTCACCTCCTAGAGGGAGGAGTAGCTACATAAATTATTTGGAATTCTATAAGAAAGATTTGTTTCTTGTTCTCCATTGAAAATATTTATTCAACCATATGTTTGTATCACTATGCCTTAGGTTAGTTTTACTGGGTTATGTTTATTTTTAATTGAATTTACTGGCTACATTTGTTTTCAAATCTATTAAATGTTTCCAACAAAAACATTGACCTTTGCTTTCTCAGTTGTTAAGTTCTCCCTTTCATTTATAATTACTTTGTATCATTTCCCTTCTTGATCTCATTGGCAGTATTTTTAAAAGTCATTTCAAAAAACCAGGCTGGGTGTGGTGGGGGAGCCTGTCCCAGCAACTCTGAAGGCTGAGATGGGAGGATTGCTGGAGTCCGGGAGTTAAAGGCTACAGTGTGCTATGATCATGCCTGTAAATATCATCTGCACCTCCAGCCTGGGTAACATAGCAAGACCTCATCTCTTAAGAAATAAAAAAGGACCAACTCTTGGTTTAATTATTCTCTTTATTATATGTTTGATTTCTATTTCATCAATTTGTGCTTTTATAATTGTGCCTTTTTTTTTTTCTTGGTGAGGAAGTTCTTGTAACTTCTTAGACATTTAGCTCTATTTTCAGTCATTCTTCTTTCCTAATGAAAGTATTGATGGGAATACATCCTCCTCTGAGTATTGCTTTTACTACAGTTTATGATTTTGAAATGTGGTGTTTTCATTATTTTTTCATTCTTAGTTTAAAAAATATTTATAATTTTTTCCTTGAGTCATGTATTATTTAGTGATATGGTTTTAAGTTTGAAATGTATGACAATTTTATGTTTTTCTTTTTGATTTTGATTTCATTGCATTGTGATCAGGGAACGTAGTCTTTCTGATAGTAAATGTTCCATTTTCTCTACCATATCTCTTAACCTCCCTTTCATATTTTTCATTTCTTTGTGACTGTAGGCTGCATTCTGAATAGTTTTGCCATTTCTATGTAATGATTCACTGACTCTATTTACTTATTCCATTATTATTTTACTTGTGATGTTTTTCAATTCTAGTAGTTCTATTTGGTCATTTCTCAGATTTTCCTGTTTATTTTTTATATTCTCTCGAGCTTTACTGGTATTTTTGATTTGTTCATCTTTTTCTCTTAGTGTATTAAACATATCTAATATTCTATATCTAATATCTGAAATTTTACAACAAATTTTGTTTTCTCTGGCTCTTTCTAATAGCATCTTATTTAATTGTCTTTATTGTGATTTTTTTTTAAATCACGAATTTCTTTTTTTTTTTTTAGATTGGAAACCTGTGTAACTATGATAACTCTTTAGACTTGGGTTCATAGTGCATTCCTCCAGGGAAGATTTTTTATTTCTTTCTATGTGCTTGGAGTTAGAGGTCTATGAACATAGGTTTTAACTTGAAATTCTCACCTCGTAAAAATTTTTTTAACTTTTATTTTAGATTCAGGGTGTACATGTGCAGGTTTATTAGATGGGTATATTGTATGATGCTGAGGTTTGGGATCTGAATGATCCTGTCACCCAGGTAGTGAGCATAGTACCCAACAGTCAGTTTTTTAACTCTTGCTCCCATCCCTCCCTCCCTGCTCTGTTAGTCCCAGTGTCTATTGTTGCCATCTTTATGTCTGTAAGTGCCCAGTGTTTAGTTCCCCCTTGTAAATGAGAACGTACTGTATTTGGTTTTCTGTTCCTGTGTCAGTTTGCTTAGAATAGTGGCCTCCAGTGACATCCATGTTGTCACAAATGACAAGATTTTATTCTCTTTTATGGCTGCATAATATTTTGTGGTGTACGTGCACCACATTTAATCTATCTACTATTGATGGGCATCTATCTAGGTTGACTCTATATTTTTGCTATTGTAAATAGCGCTGCAGTGAACATAAGAGTGCGTGTGTCTTTTTGGCATAACAATTTATATTCTTTTGGATATGTACCTAATATTGTGTTTGCTGGGCCAAATGGTAGTTCTGTTGTAAGTTCTTTGAGAAACCTCCATACTGCTTTCCACAGTGGGTGAAGTAATTTGCATTCCCACTAACAGTGTGTAAGCCTTCCCTTTTTGTTTTGTGAAGTGATGCTCCAGCGTTGGGTGGGTTTATATTTAGGATAGTTAAGTCTTGCTGAATTGAGCCCTTTATTGTAATGTAATGTCCTTCTTTGTTCTTTTTTTTACTGTTGTTTTAAAGTCTCTTTTATATAAGAATTGCCACCATGTTCCTTTTTGTTTTTCATTTGCATGACAGATCTTTTTCCACCCCTTTACTTTGAGCCCATGGGTATTGTTATATGCAAGATGGGTCTCTTGAAGGCAACAGACAGATGGGTCTTATTTTTTTAATCCAGTTCAGCTCTGTGCCTTTTAAGTGGGGCATTTAGACCATTTACATTCAGGGTTAATATTGATATATGAGGTTTTGATCCTATTGTGATGTTGTTGGCTAATCACTTTGTAGTTTCTATTGTGTGGTTGCTTTATAGGGTCTGTGGGCTGTGTGCTTAATTAAGTATGTTTTTGTGGTGGGAGGTTATTGTTCTTTCATTTCCATGTTTAGAATTCCCTTAAGGATCTCTTGTAAAGATAGTCTAGTGGTAACGATTTCTTTTAGTGCTTGCTTGCCTGGAAAATGTTTTATTTCTTCTTTGCTTATGAAGCTTAGTTTGTCAGAATATTAAATTCTTGGTTGGAATTACTTTTAAGAATGCTGAAAATAGGCCCACAATCTTACACAGTTTCTGCTGAGAAGTCCACTGCTAGCCTGATAGGGTTTCCTCTGACATTTTTCTCTGGCTGCCTTTATGCCTATATATATGCCTTTATATATATGCCTATATTTTCATTAGCATTGACTTTGAATTGTTTTGTGATTATATGCCTTGGTGATGTTTCATTTTTGTGTGTAGTATCTTACAGGTGTTCTCTGAATTTCTTGCATCTGAATGTCTACCTCTCTTGCAAGATTAGGGAAAGTTTCTTGAATTATTCTCTCAAATGTGTTTTCCAAGTTGTTTGCTTTTTTTCCTTCTCAGGAATGCCAGCAATTAGTAGGTTTGGTTACTTTACATAACCCCGTATTTCTTAAAGACTTTGTTAATTTATTTTTTTAAATTCTTTTTACTTTATTTTTGTCTGACTAGATTAGTTCAAAAGAGCAGTCTTCAAACTCTGAAATTCTTTCTTCTGTTTGGTCCAGTCTATTGATAAAGCTTTCACTTGTATTTTGAAATACCTTATGTGAGCTTTCAATTCTACAAATTCTGATTGACTTCTTTTCAATTCCAGAAGTGCTGACTGACTTCTTTTTAAGGCGTTTATTGCTTCTTTCATTTCTTAGATTGATTTAGAAGTTTGTGTTGATTTTCAACCTCTTTTTGGATCCCAATGAACTTCCTTGTAATTCATGCTTTGAATTTTTTATCTGTCATTTCTGAGTTTCCATTTGGGTTAGGGATCATTGCTGGAGAGCTAATGTGATTATTGGGTGGTGTCACTACATTTAGATTTTTTGTTTGGTTGAAATTCTTGCACTGGTTCCTTCTCATCTGGAGACACTGGCACTTTTGATTTTTGTAATTATTTTCATGCAAGTAGGAGTTTTTTCTTTTCTTTTCTTTTCTTTTCCTGTCTTTGTAATATTTTATTTCTTTCCCTTTCCTTTCCCCAACTAGCTAGGGTATATGATTATAGAGACTGCTGTGTAGGATCTTTTGGTTTTGCTTCTATAGCCTTTTTTACTTCTCTGGGCAGATTTTTTATGGGGCTATAGGGTTCGACCTACCATCCGGTAGATGGCGCTTACTGGTAAGAGCCAGCTGTAGCCAGTGTGGCTAGGTATACACTTGATCCTTGTTCACAGGAAGAAGTTCTCTGTTGCCTCAGGCAATGGGTTCATGTGTGGAATGCACAGTTGTCTGAGCTCCCTGCTTAGCCCCAGGGGAGTGGGAAGCAAGATGAATGGGGCCACGCCAGGCAGGCCTACCTGCAGGTCCCCTGATGGCAGGCACAATCACTAACACTGAGGGAGAACCCAGTGGGCAGCCACCAAGCACACAGAGGTGGTCCTAGGCACGGAGCTGGGAAACCTCCTTAGACCCAAGTTCACTGCACAGGCAGAGGTGGAGGCCTGAACTCTTAATCCAGGAGAATGAGTGCTCCAGGTACCTGGAGATCTGCCTGGGCTGAGTGCAGAGCGCCCCGCTGTACCACAGTCTCTACACAGGAAGGATGAAGGGGCTCAGGCTGGTAATCCAGATGAACGGGTGCCCTGACTTCCTCAAGCTATGCCTGGGAATGGGGCAGAGAGTGCCCTTCTTTACCATGATGTTGGCCTGGGGAGAATGGGCTGGCTCAGCCTGCTGGTCCAGGTAAATGGGTGCTCCAGTTGCCTGGAGGTCTGCCTGGGCATTAAGCAGAGAAGGCCCTGCTGCACCCCAACTTTTGATTTTTAGGAATATCCACATAGTATAGATGATTCAGGCAGCAAATCTTCATGATGTCTTTACTAAGGCCAAGAGGTTAATTTTCCTTGATGTTTGCTTTGAAGGTGTTTTTAATGTTTGAATTCCTGGTGTTATTGTCCTTGGGCCCTTTCTTTGTCTGATGGTCTCTTACTGACTTTCAGAGGCCTAAACTTTTTTCTCAATCCTTTCCAACCCTACGTTACTGGGATTTATATATGCCCCAGGAGTATCTAGAAGCTTCATTACTTGCTTTTCTGCCTATTATCTCAATTTGTTTTCATTCTTTTTTTTTTTTTTAATGGGGTCTCATACTGTTGTCCAGGCTGGAGTGCAGTGGTGTGATCACAATGTACTGCATGCAGCCTCAACCACCTGCAGTCAGGGGATCCTCTCACCTCAACCTCCTGTGTAGCTGGGACTATAGGTATGCACTACCACTGGCTACTTTTTTGTTTTTGTTTTTGTTTTGTTTTGTTTTGTTTTGTTTGGAGAGACAGGGTTTGTCATGTTGTTCAGAATACTCTTGAATTCTTGGGCTCAAGTGATCACCTGCCTTGGCCTCCCAAAGTGCTGGAATGACAGGTATGAGCCATTGCGCTTAGTCCATTTTCATTCTTCACATCAGATGTTTAAAACAGAAATGTTTTAAGATATCTAGCCCAGCATATTCTCATATCCCAGGGATTGGGAATCCTCTTGGAAGTTTTTCAAAAGAAGCATTTCGAAAGCCCAGCCCACACCCGAATGACAACTTCTAGGGTGCAGGGCCTGTGGGTATTTTTAAAAGCCTCCTAGATAATTCTGATGCACTACAAGGTTTGAGAACCACTGACATAGAAAAAGTTAATTATTTCTTCATGTAAACTTAATACCTAATGCTTATTGAAGATAAGGCATCATATATTGTAAGCATGCACTAATTCTTGCTGTTACTATTAATATTATTATGTGCTAAGCTCCATTCTAAGTCCTTCATATTTTGTCATTTATTATTTACAAGAATCCTATAGCTACCACTAGTATTCCCATTTTAGAGATTAGCAAATCAAAGCACAGAGAAATTAAACTATTTAAGTTTAGCTAGTGAATAGCAGAATTATTTGAATCCAAGTAGTCATTCTGATTCCAGAACATGTAATCTTAACCCACCATCTTTACAGTCTTCCAGGTAATTCATGGAGTTAATTTTATTGATTCCCAAAGGGGATGTAACATTGCAGAATGTAGCAAGAAAAATATATTTGGATAAATTATGTATTTATGTTGACTTCATGTGGGTATTAAGGAAACAGAATAACAAAGTAGAAATGGCCTCAGTTTACAGTCAGATAGACTTGGGCATGAATTTCTCTTCAACTGCTTGTTACTATGTAGCTGTGAGAAGGTAAATTATCACAGAGCTCATATTCATTTATTGGTAAAGGAGGATAATTATTTTTACTTCATGGGGTTTTTGAAGAAATAACGTAAAATAGAACCTGTAATATATTGCTTGGCACACAGTAAATGGTTAGTGTCACAACTTAAGGAATTCTCTAAGAAAGTTACGTTGGCTTCTATATAGCAGATTGTTGTAAGCCTTAGTCTAGGACATTGTTGATGGAGCAGTTGATGGGTACTGGTTGATGGTGCTGGTGGGGCCAATCTGACTGTCAATGTTAAGAATTTACCAAGTGCCAAGCACTGTCCTAGGCCCTGGAGATAAAATAAGACATAGTCTTACTGCTTTCAAGAAGCTTGCAGTTCACTTACCTATATAATCAGACAGAAACATATACAATTCCTTTTTTTGCTAGATGCTAGGGTGCATAGGAGGGTTACTGAACCAAACCGTTGCAGATGAGGTATGGCTTTCTAGAGGGAAGAGGATGACAATGTGAGGAATTAGAGTAGTAAGTCCAGATAGGAGGAAAAGTGAAGGCTGATAGAAATTTGTCATTACTACAAAGGTGTTCCATTCATCCAACAGTTATGAAAATATCGAGGATCTTGGGAAACTTTTATCAGGTCAGTGTTAGAATATTAAGAGCCTACTTTTAGGTTTAGTCTTTACTAAAGCAGACAATTTTTTCAAAGTAAAAAATGGCACTATTTATATGTAATATTGAATTTTCTATCAAATAACACTTTTGGAGTCTACATTCTTGTTATTTGGTAGTATTGTAACATTAGGTTATACATCAGAGGAAGAGAGAAGAAGAGAAACAAAGGAACAGTAACCTTCAGAAGATGAAAATGGTGATTTGTACATGAGGTGAATTTCATCATGAGATATGTCTGCTGTTTGCCCATTTCCCTTTTCCTATCATCCTTTTTCACATCTGATGAAAAATAACTTGTTGAGTGGCTCATCCATAGCACATAGTTTTAATTTGATACCATTTGTTGCTTTTGTATAGATTTGATAGTTGTAAGATTGTATGTATAGGAGTTGAGATTTATTTCCATCTTTCTCTAATGCTCCCAATAAAATAACATATTAAAATGCAAGAGAAAGACCATTTGTTTTGGCGAAACTGGGAAAAGTGAAAGAGAATGAGTAAAGAATCTCTTGGAAAGAGGGGAATGTGAGTCTAGGGGAAGGAAGATGAGGTTGTAATGGATAAAATGATATTGGGGATTATAGGAAAATTAATGAAGTTGGTCTTTAAAAATATCCCCAAAGCAGAGGCAGTAGTGCTGCATGTTTTGGCAACCTGCTGAATGTGACTTGATGTAAGAGTACACTTTTGATCTCCTACTTGTATGTCTATATGACCCTACCTATGAGTACTGTAGTTTTTTGCATGAGCAGTCCCTGACTAGAACTGGGGAAAGTGGAATAGTTGGTGTGGGTATTTGGAAACATTGGAAAACAGTTGTTAAGGGACTTAAGCTCTTAATCCCTGAAGATTTAGCAGAGGATAGAAAGAGGAAGGAAAAAATGAAATCAAGTTTGTAAAAAATTGATTCTGAAAAGGATACTTTGGAAAGTCTACAAAACAAAGTTGAAATTGTGAATATGGACATGTTTACTATGATGACAAATCTTAATATACTAGGAGTAGCCAAAACCTTGGAAGGAGAGAGATAGTTTTAGATACCACCTCCTCAAAAAGAGGCTTTGTAATGCTGTCTTACAAACTTAGAGTCAAATACTTGTTTGCATCTTTATGATATGAAGTTGGGGAGGATGGTAGAAACATTGATCATAAAAGCATGTTGCCCCAGTGACTGTGGTGTTGTTGGGGTATGTTGAATTTCAGGGCCTTTTGGGGGAAGAATATTCATGCTTCATTCATTTAAAATTCTTTAAATTTTAGCAGACTCTTGACTACCTTTGAGCACTTTTCTAAGAGTTTGTTGCGATTATTTTGGAAGGTAAAAAAATGCTTTTTGAGTGCTCGCTTCGGCAGCACATATACTAAAATTGGAACGATACAGAGAAGATTAGCATGGCCCCTGCGCAAGGGTGACACGCAAATTCGTGAAGCGTTCCATATTTAAAAAAAAAAAAAAAAAATGCTTTTTGAAACTGGATGTTATGATCTCTCTACCCAACTTCTGCTGGTTTTCCTTTTAGCTTTATTCATTTTCCCTCTTTTTTATTTGTTCTTCCAGCTGTAACAGTCTCCCTTTTTAAGTATTGCAGTGCTTCCATAGTAATCCATTCTCCTCCTCTCTTTCTGCACATGTTCTGTTGGTCATCTCATACACTCCACTATCAATGTGTTAGTGATTCCAGAAACCTTTATATTCCACTTCTTTGAAAGTCATCTGAACATGTATTCTTGGATCTCCTGTTGCCATCTCATGATTAAAGTGTACATAACTGAGTTCATCCGCCTTTCCCTCAGACATCTGTTATCTCCCATAAACTCAGACCTGGCTAAATGGCATTAATGAGTCCCCCATGCCAGGAACCTTGGTATTCATAGGAGCTTATTTAGAAAATATAAAAAAAGTTTTAGCCAGAAGATGTCTCATCACAGTACCTGTATTGTATTTAACACACACAAAAAATGGAGCCAATCTGAAGTCCTAACCGCTGCATTTCTTAAAAACTGTGACACACACACACACACACACACAGAGAGAGAGAGAGAGAGAAATATTTTATAGACAATAAAAACTGGAATATTTAATGACATGAGAAGGGACATACGTAAACTTAGTGAAAAAAGATGCTCTTAAGCAATATATGCACTTTGATTCCATAATTACTAAAATAAAACTATATGTATATATAGCTATTTATACAAGAATGCGTCTGCAGATATTCACTTTAATTCTATATAGTACAGCTATGGGTGATTTTAATTTTATTTTTATTTACCTGCATTGTCCAAAGTTGTATAGTAAAAATGAATTACTTTTGTAATTCAAACATGCAGACAATTTGATTTCCCCTTTTCACTCCCAACACTTGTTGAATTAGTTGAATGTCGTCTTCACTCCAACTATTGCTCAGTTGAACTGATTATCATATCTGGATGAGACTCTCACAGCAGCCCTCTTGACTTTGCTGCTCAGCTGCTGAGTTACCTTCCTAAAAATCCTAGCAGATGCAGTTCTTCACTTGCGTAACTGTTCCAATTAAGTGGCTGTATGTTAAATCTCAAAAACCATCAAGAGCAGAGTAAATTGTGAAGGTTATTCCTTATAACTAGTTTACCATCTGGTCTGAAGACCTTCAGCCAGCCGGAATTCAGCCAATTCAAGATTTAATTTAATATATTTGCCTAACCTTAACCAAGTCATTTTTAACCAGAGGATGGATAGTTATGCAGATTTGGGGTGAGGAGGGGTGAAGGAAGGAAGGGAGGGAGAGAAAATGTGATTTGAACTCAGGCCTTTACAAATCTGTGCTCATTCTATCTATTCTACCTCTATAAACTGCCATACTTTGCCCTTGCTGGGTGTATTTCCTCCCTCCTCTATTCAGTAGACAGCTCACTGGTGTTTTTGAGCATTTAGTCAGTAAGATCAAATAGGCAAATAATGGAAATCCATCCATTGTAGTGCCTGTTATTTTATCAGCAGATCCTATTAGGAGTATTTATTGAAGCATGTCATGCTAATAGTCCCAGAGTGTAATTATACTTGCAGATTTTTCTTTCTTTCAGGGAGTTTGTAATATGTTTCAGATGGTTAAATAGGAAAGAGTAGACAATTTATACTGTCTTTTCAGTTATGATTAAAAATTTGATGTTACTTACTACTTATGTTACCATTATTGCTTTGTTGGATTTTTATATGAGAGGAATTTAAACAAAATGTGTGATTTTAAAAACTCTTCTGCTATAGTCAACAATCCTTTCATAGATTCTTTCACCCTGTTAGTTGTTTAATTGCTTCTATTTAGGCATCATTAAAATGATATAATTGTGTCTTAAGTAGTAATTCTTTTATGAATGTAGCTTTTATTCTTGGAAAGTATTCACTTGGGTTTGTTTTAGACTTAAAATTAAATAGTGAACCTTCTTGTGAAAGCTTACATGAAACTGAAGAATTTTCTAAACTGTTGAAGGTTCTTTGATCTTTTCCTACAAACTATTAATAATATGGCCTTAGATTCAAAATTAGTGAATCTACTACCTATAGTAGGAGTGATGACTTCTCATTGATTCATTCATGCTCTCTTGACTACCCTTATCTGACTAATCAACTACTTCATTTGAAAGGCAGCTTACCAAACATTGGGAATATAGCCTGTGAACTCAGTTTAGAACAATTAATGGATCAAAGGGGTCCAGACCCAGAGCCCTTGGCTTCATTATGACCTTGAGTTAACCAATAAAGGGACTGGTTGGTTAACCTGGAGAAATAATTTGTTTTTCAGTAAGATATAATACTCATGGTGTAATTATTTGGTAGGGGTGGGGGGACAGATTGGTTTTGATCCTTAGACTACCATTCTCTGTCCTTGAAGTTTTCTCCCAGACCTCTTTACAAACAAGAAAACTAGCAAAACATTTAAAAAATAATTATGGTTATATAGTTACAAATATAATTATAAAATTATATTTTTGGTGATAAATAATAGAGACAATTCCTAAAGGGTTTTTTGGAGGTAAAAAGGGAGTAGTTTGATCCAGCAAGAGTTACTTCCTGTAAACTGCCTTTAAGTATCTTTGTTCTTTCTCAGATTTTCCTGTTCCTCTTTAACCTGACACATCCCACCTCTTCCTTTCTCCCCGCAAAATAGCCCACCCTCTCAGCCTTTTCAGACTACTCAGTCCTTCCTAATGCCTGCTGTACAGAATTATTTCCAGTTTTTCCAGGTAAAATTCTTACCCTTTTTACAAAATTTAAATTCCTTCTCAGCAAGATCAAAGCCCAAACTAAGACTAAGAAAGGCATGCCTTTGGGGAGATTCAGTTCATCTTGTAATAATAAACTGGCAATAATTTGAGATTTCTATTTTCATGACTATTGCCAAATTTTATATAATTTGGTTTGTGTAGCCCCCCCCCCCCTTTTTTTTTTTGTTTTTTTTTTTTTTTCTTTTTTTGAGACGGTGTCTTGCCCTGTCTCCTGGCTGGAGTGCAGTGGTGTGATCTCGGCTCGCTGCAATGTCCACCTCCCAGGTTCAAGCAGTCCCCCTGCCTCAACTTCCCAAGTAGCTGGTACCACAGGTGCATGCCACCACGCTGGGCTAACATTTTGTATTTTAATAGAGATGGGTTTCACCATGTTGGCCAGAATAGTCTCAATCTCCTGACAGCAAATGTCATGTTCAGGTTGTTATTAACTATTCAATATTATGAATCTTTCTGGGAATATGGAAAACAATATAGACGAATTTAATTCTTATTTTTATTGTGTGTTTTTAAAGTGTTTTGTATGTTCACTTGCTTCACATGTATACAAATTTGATTTTTTACAAATGTGTTAAGATGGGATTAATGTTTTAAAGAATGATTCACAGTAGGATTTCATTGAACGGAATATTGTAGTTTTATATATAAAGAATGAGATTTGATTTATAAAAATTTAGAATATGCATAACCTTTCTACACTATTTATGTAAGAATTGTATGTATGTGATGAAATTTAGGCTAATTAGGGAAAATATCTTTCAGGGTTAGTGGTAAGAAGTAATAACAGGATATTTGAAAATAAATGCTGCTTTGAATTCATAATACCATGTTACTTCTTGTTAAAACTAAGCTCAAAATTTTTCCTTATTCCGTTTTTGGAGTACCCCAGCCCTTTTATCTGCCCTACTTTCATCATGGGAAGAGTTTTTACTGTGATTCTCATAATCTTGTGTGGAATGTGGGGGTGGGGAGGAGTTCCTTTATTCACCTGGCCCCTTTCCTGGAATATGGCATGTGAAATGCCTTGTCTTGTCTAAACATTTAGAAAATTGCAGTAATGGCACTTCAGTCCTCATCTTTCCTGAGGCTTCCTTCCTCTCCTTAATATGTATCTGGTAGATTTAAAATATCTTGATTTTTTTTTTTCTCTTCGAACACTTGAACCATGGGACTTAAGTATTTAATTGAACATTGATATTGTCTAGAAATTCAGATTTCATTTTTTGTGTATGTGTATGTTCAGGCACCTTTCTTTTTTCTTTTTCCTTTTCTTTTTTTTTTTTTTTTTTTTTTTTTGAGATGGAGTTTTGCTCTTGTCGCCCAGGTTGGAGTGCAATGGCATGATCTTGGCTCACTGCAACCTCTGCCTCCCAGATTCAAGCGATTCTTCTGCCTCAGCCTCCCAAGTAGCTGGGATTACAGGTTCCCACCACCATGCCCAGCTAATTTTTTGTATTTTTAGTAGAGATGGGTTCACCATGTTGATCAGGCTGGTCTCAAATTCTAGACCCCACGTGGTCCACCCACCTCAGCCTCCCAAGGTACTGGGATTATAAGTGTGATCCTCCACGCCCTGCCACTCAGGCAGCTTTCTAAGCAGAACTTATGAATTTGAATCCACTCTAGGTCTAATTTGTTACTAATCTCTATCTTTCTGTATCCTAGGAGGCTATGATAGGAATTTGTACATGCCTTTGTCCCATTTCCCCAAACCTAATGTTTGACCTTACACTGTTAGCTGACTGTCAGGTTCTGTTCACAGAGTGACACCTCTAATCCCCGTGTGTTTTGGCGTGTTAACTGTGTGAGAGGAAAATGCTCAGCCACTCCTGGGAAATCATCAGGCTACATCCACTTACATATCCAGCAAAATAGATGATGAGCATAGGAGAAGGAGAACCATACAGCAGTCTGACCTTTTAATGGACACTGATCCCCAACATAGCCAATTAGTACACAGGAATTTGACTTAAATAAGAACTGATTTTTTCCCCCTTTCTGAGGAGAAGCAATTGTAGCCACAATGGTAAAAACAATTTATCCTTCTATACCACTGTTTCTCAACCACAGCACTGTGGACTTTTGGGTCAGACAGTTCTTTGTTCTGGGGACTGTACTATGCATTGTAAGATGTTCAGCAGCATCTAATATCTACCTAGCAGACATCTGAAACACTCTCCACCCTGAGTTGTGATAACCAAAAATGCCTCCAAATATTACCAGTGTTTCCTGGGGGGTAATATAGTCCAGTTAATAACTACTGCCCTATATTTATGATTATATCTTTGTACTTTTGAATATATGGTGAAGACAAATTCTTAGAAGATAGATTGTGCACTGTAATTATTTTGTTAACTCCAGAAGGATATACCAATTTCTATTCCTAACAACAGTATTTCCCTAGCATTGATAACAATGCTGGATTTTGTCGTTTTTTAGTCTTTGGCCATTTTGATGGATGAGTAGTTACATTGCCATAATTTTAATTCAAACACTTATTAATAAGATTGGATATATTTGAATTTTTTTGTTCATTTGCAGATAATCTTTTGTGCATTGCTTGCTTTTGTTGTTTGCTCATTTTTCTGGGGATATTAATTTGGTCATTTGTGGTTTCTCCTAGTAGGCTGAATTTATTGAGATGTCACATATAAGATACTCAATAGATTTTAAAGTTGAATGTAGAAGAACATGGTACTTCTCTAAGGAAAGACAGTATGTATGTGTTGCATGTGTTTGTGTGTGCGTGTGTGTCATGTGCATTTATATACGCATAGGTTCGTGTGTATTTATATTCATGAGCACAAAAGAGCAGAGGGCTAAAGACTGAGCTGTATGTCCTCATTTACCAGGCATTACAAGGATACCGAGAAGAAGCTGAGGACAACCAGTATACTTTCTTAGAATATAACTTAAAGGTCAAAGAGGAAAGTGACTTTATTTTGATAGGAAGTTCACCTCAAATCTCCCTAGCCAAATTCTGTAAGGTCAAACAATGAATATACAAAGGACTAAAAGAAGTTAGAGGTAGAAAACTTAGAAAAGTGATATAGTAAGGGTATGAGAATGGGAGGCTTAAATTTCATAGCATTGTCTAAGTAATGTGGTATTTGGGAGATCTAAGTATAGATCAGTGAGAGAGCCCAGCTTATGGATTACCTATGGGATTTTTTTATTTTCTCATTTTTATCAGGGGATTTATCTTCTTCACTGTTCTTGAATATCATCTAATTTTCTTTTTCTGGGCTCCATATCTCTGTCTTTGTCTTTGAAAGGGTCTTTGCCCTCTTCCTTTAGAGCATATAAAAATTGAATAAGAAATATATATCTAGGGCATCGCTTCTCAGCCTTTTGGCTAAGATCAAGTGTAACATATATCTAGGGCGAAAGTTCTCATCATATGGTCTGCATACCCCTCAGAGGGTCTGTATTAGTCTGCTTGGGCTGCCATAGCAGAATACCACAGACTGGGTGGCTTAAATAACAGAAATTGATTTTCTCACAGTTCTGGAAACTGAAAGACCAAGATCAAGATACCATCAGGGTTGATTTCTGGTAAGGCCTCTCTGTGGCCTCTTCCTGTGTCCTCACATGACCTTTCGTCTTTGCCTGTGCACTCCTCCTTTTCTTATAAGGACACCAGACTTACTGGACTGGGTGTAATTACCTCCTTGTTGACCCTGTCTCCAAATACAGTCACATTGGGGGTTAGGACTTCAACATGTGAACTTTAGAGGGTGACACAATTCAGTCTATAGCAGAGCCTCTAAGACCTTTTCATGGAGTCTACAATGTCAAAATTGTTTTATTAATAATATTAAGATGTTCCTTTTCTATTGTGTAAACATTTTCACTGATAGTACAAAAATAATGGAAGGTAAAATTGGTGCCTTCTCCTAAACTGAGGCTGTAGTACCCAGTTGCATTCTTGGTTATCTTCTTGTTTACTACATAGTTGTAGTAAAATAAAAAAAAATGGGTTATTAAAGGGCTGTTCTCAGTTTTAATTTAAGTACATTAAATGTTGATAACCCATGTTAAATAAACTTCTTTGGGTCCTTGATAAGTTGTTGTTTTTTTTTTTTGAGATGGAGTCTCACTCTGTCACCCAGGCTGGAGTGCAGTGGCATGATCTCGGCTCACTGCAACCTCTGCCTCCCGTGTTCAAGCGATTCTCCCGCCTCAGCCTCCTGAGTAGCTGGGACTACAGTTGCGTGCCACCACGCTCAGCCAATTTTTTGTATTTTTAGTAGAGATGGGGTTTCACCATGTTAGCTAGGATGGTCTCAATCTCCTAACCTCATGATCTACCCACCTCAGCGTCCCAAAGTGCTGGTATTACAGGTGTGAGCCACCACTCCCAGCTGATAATTTTTAAAAGTATAAAGGGATCCTTAAACCAAAAATATTTAAGAACTGACAATCTATGGGAAAGAAGGGGCTATTAAACAACTAATTTTTCTGTTTTCTATTCTTGATTCATAAGGTAAATAGTTTAGTCATAAGCAGAGAAAATAAGGCTTTATTTTCAGAAAGCAGACAGGTTACATTTCTGTATTTGTCTTTAATAAAAACAAAAAGTTTTGAATGTATGCATATTCATTTTTCAATAGATTCTCTCCCCTTGCTCTCCCTGCCCACCAAACCCACTTCCCTCACTGGCTTTGGTCTTTACTTCAGGTGAGAAGAAGCAAGGGTAATTGTCTTGACTCTGGTCCATTTAGTGGACCAGATGTTCAAATGCTACAGAGTGTTTTGTTGCTGAATGGCAGATAGAAATCTTTTCTTAGGGAAGTTGCTGCTAACTGATGAAACAACATATACATATAGAAGATACTACTCTATATATCAATGTAGAATATTTTCAACAGAATATTTTCCAGGAAGTAAAAATGACATTTTTCATAAGTAGATTTTGAGCTGACTCTTGGGATGGATGCATGAATTGACAGAGAATGGAGAGGAGGAGAAAGAGTAAGAGGAGGAGAAAGGACCAGATAGTAAATACTGTAGGCATTGCCAACCATACAGGAGCTGCTGGACTCAGCTGGTGTAGTGTGAAAGCAACCATAGACAGTAAGTCATAAACAAATGAGTGTGAGTGTATTCCAGCAGAACTTTGTTTATGGACAGTGAAATTGAGTTTCATATAATTTTCAAATGAGTCTGTATTCCAACAAACTTTTTTTACGGACATTGAAATTGAATTTCATGTAATTTTGTTGTGTCATGAAATGAATATTATTCTTCTTTTGACTTTTTTCAACCATTTAAAAGTGTAAAAACTGTCCAGTTTTGGTACACACCTGTAATCCCAGCTACTTGAGAGGCTGAGGCACGAGAATCGCTTGAAGCCAGGAGGTGGGAGTTGCAGTGAGCTGAGATCGTACCGCTGCCCTCCAGTCTGGGTGACAGAGTGAGACTCCATCTCAAAAAAAAAAAAAAGAAAAAACTGTTCTTAGCTCACAGGCTATACAAAAACAGGTGGTGGATCTGATTTAGCCTGGGAACCATAGTTTGCGGACCCCTCATGTAGAAGATTGGGAAGATTAGCAATTCTAAGAACCAAGAACTAAATGAGCGATGAGTGCTGTTTGTGGCTGCAGGCTAGAATATGCCTCCGTATTGATTTCAGGCAAAGTTGAAGAAAAGGTAAGAATGTGTTCATGGCCACATGAGCTGGGATTTAAACTTTTGTTGATCTTTTCAAGGAACTAACTTTTGCTTTGTTAATTTTTTCTACTGTTTTATTTCTTTCATTGATTTCTGCATTGTTTTCTTTCTTTTACTTCCTTTGGGTTTACTTTGCTCTTTTCTTCCTAGCTTCTTAAATAGAATCTTAGGAAATCTACTTCCCCTAAAGGAAACATTTAAAGCTAAAAAATCCTTTCCGCTCTAAATACTGCTTTTGCTGTTATCCAGATGTTTATATGTGGTTTTTTTGTTTTGTTTTGTTTTGTTTTGTTTTGAGATGGAATCTTGCTCTACCACCAGGGTAGAGTACAGTGGCACGATCTTGGCTCACTGCAACCTCTGCCTCTTGGGTTCAAGCAATTCTCTTGCCTCAGCTTCCCGAATAGCTGGGACTACAGGTGCTCACCACTATGCCCAGCTAATTTTTGTATTTTTAGTAGAGACCAGGTTTCATCATGTTGGCCAGGATGGTCTCAAACTGCAGACCTCGTGATCTACCTACCTGGGCCTCCCAAAGTGCTGGGATTACAGGCATGAGCCACTGTGCCCAGCCTATATGTATTTTTATTTCCATTTTTCATTACATACCATTTGAAATAATTCAATTTTTTTTTAAATCCATGGATTATTTAAAAGTGTGTTAGTTTTAAACATTTGAAGTTTTGGAGTTTTTCTAAATGTCTTACTGTTACTGGTTTTTAATTTGTAAAAGTTAAACTCTGAAAAGTTTAATCCTCTTAAATTTATTTTGACTTATCAACATAAGTCATATCAATCTTGGTGAAATTACATGTACTCAAAAAGATTGTCTATAGTTGTTGGGTATAGTGTTCTAAAAATGTCACTTAGGTCAAGGTGGCTGATCAGTTCTACCAAGTCTTTATTGATTTTTGTTTTAGAGGGGTCTGGTTCTTCTATCAAATGCTGAGAGAGGGGCATTAAAATCTTTATAGCAGAGCGTATGTTTTTCTCTATTTAATTTCGTCTCTTTTTCTTCATGTATATTTAAGCTCTGTCATTGCCAGCTGTGATAATGGGAGAGCTTGACTGCCAGGTAGCCAGAGTGTGAATTCTGTATGGAAAGGCACTGTTGAGTGGTACTAGGAGTGTGACATTGTGAACATGGGAGGTAGGGACTTGTTCTGCAGGTTATACTGTATAGGCAGACCAGGACAGGGGTTAGACATGCTGTTAAAGTGCTTCAGACTTGGATTGCTAACAGTATGGATTATAAAGATGATTTGAAAATAATGAATGTGATGCTGTTCTGATAAAATCTAGAGGGAAAGAATTAGATGGAAAAGAATTAGAGGGAAAGATTTCAATGGATTCAATAAAGGAAAAGCAAGGAGAGCTGACTGAAGCAGTTCTAAGAACCAAGAGAGCTGGGGAAGTGGTAGTATGGTTGCTGGGGATAGCAATGTATTTAGTAGTGACTTTAAGTGGTAGAGATGAGGATTTTCTTTTTGACCTATTAAATTTTGGGTGTTACCTGGATATCTAAATATCGGCACTACTTTGTTAACAGTGAGGAGTTCAAGATTAGTAAAAGAGGATAAGAGTTTCTACTGGGTTTTTATTGCATGCATACTATGAAATGACTGATTTCATATTATGGGATTAAGATTTTACATGTGGTCTCAGCTCAGATATTCCCCTCATGTATAAACTCTCCTTAATCATTCTTCTAAAATATCTCTGCTAGTCACTCTCTACCGCATTATTCTGTTTCCTTTTCTTCCTGCTAGAATGTAAGCTAAAGGAGAGTAGGGCCTTCATCTCTCTTGTTCACTGCTGTATCTGTAGCACCTGGTACAGTACCTATCACATATTAGGCTTTTAAGTATTTGAGGATTGAATGACAGCCTATTAGAAAAAAGATGTATAGTGAGTAAAAGAAATAAAAAACAAGTGTTTTATAATTTGATTTTTAAATGCCTCACTAATATTTCCTACCTTTTTTTTTTTTTTAAGTTAAGGCTAGGTTTCTGTTTATCATTTCTCACCTCCTACCCCACCACTGTGCATGTCACCATATGGAAAGTAATGGTTAAGTGTGATATAAATTAGCACACTTAGTTATATAATTAAACTTTACATCCCCCAAAATGGAATTACTTATTAAAATCTCTAAGCACATATGCTGGTCACTATTTTAAAAGGTAATATGTCATTTAGATATATGATAAAAATAAATCTCAATATTTAGAAACAAATGTTAGCTTTAGTAGCTGTTCTTTGCCATCCTTAAGGGGTACAAAGAACTGGTAAGACTGTCTTTGTCAGTTAATAGTGTGGTGGAGTAGATAGAACCTGCACATAGAAAAAATTAGTAATGCAAACAGTTATCAGATAAAATATATGCCAGTTTTAACTATTACCTAAAGAGATTTAATATTTACTTTGTCTTCTGCCTTAGTAGAATGCCACTTTCTAACACATATAAAACCTATATTGGAAATTAAAATCCTATCTGAGCATCCTGTGTTAATGCTTTGGAGATTTAGAACAACTTGGTTTTGATGGTCCTCCGTAGAAGCTTTTTGATTAAGTAGAGTTTTTCTTTAGGAAAGAGCTAAACACCTAAGTTTAGGTGTTACGTTTAATTTTTAGCTTTTTGAATGTGGATTTTCTTTAACACCTTGTTGTTTCTCTCTTCTTGTGGCAAATACAGAGAGAAATTTTATTGCAGAATAATGATTTAAAAAAAAAAAAAAAAACTCTTCCTCCAAGTAGTAGAGGCTAATCTAGCAGTTTTACTAATTATGTTTTAGTTTTCCTTCCTCCCTCTGTTCTTCAAATCTGTGCCTAATTCCTTATATTAATAATCTGATACATACCCCACCCCGTGCCATTATTCTGCTCATGGGTTTGTATAGAAAAATTTGTAATGTTCTTTGATCAGCCTAATGATTAGAGCTCATTTTCTTTGAGCTGAGCTTTTAACTATATTAGGATTGTTGAATTAGAGCAAGTTCATTAATTCCATACATTAATTTTTTTAATGTTGTGTATCTACTCTGCTCAAGATTAAAAATACCTACGTGGAGCTTACAGTTTAGTTAGAGAGATCTGCACTAAACATATAATCGCACAACTAATATGTAAATCAAAATAGTGGAAAAAATGCTGTGAAGAAAAAGTTAGAAAATGACATGAAAGTGTAATGGAAGGCTGATTTTGATTATTGCATTAAGAGAAGTCAAATTCTAACTGAAGTTTGAACAACGAATAGGAATTGGATTAGATGAAGAAGGTATGAGGGATTATTCATAGCAGATAATATATTGTAGGGAAGGCCTTAGAGTGGGGAAGAAAGATTGCGGAATAGGAGAAACTTAAGAAAGGCCAATGTGGCTAAAGTATGGTATGCTTTGGGAAGAATGGCTTTGCTGTGAGTTTTGGATTTTATCATAAGTGAGATATAACCCTGTGGAAGGGGTATTTGCACAGGAATAGGATACTGGATTTGTGTGTGTTCAGGGGAATAGATTAGGTGGTGCTTGGTTTGAATATATAAGGTAAATAAGCTTGATTGAATATATAAGGTGTGATACAGTAAAAATTTCAAGGGTGGTGATATGTAGGTTTTGGATAGCAGTAATTGAATGAGTATGAAGGTACCTTTTTGTGGATGGGAAAAAGTAAAGTAAAGGAGAATGGAGGAATTTAGTTTGGAACTTAATAAATAGGCAAACGCATGCAGGCACTTAGAATAGAACATTTAAAAAAAATTAGCACCACTCTTTTGAGAATAGTTTGTCTTCGAAATAGATTTCCAGAATTAGTAATATTGAAATCTACTAGTTTAGGCTTTTCAGTGCTTATCTCTTTAACGTAAATACAATGGTTTATGTAAGGGTCATGAATATTTTAGATTTAGTAGTTAATATGCAGACTGTCAAACTCATTTTATAAATGTTTGTAATGTGCCTTTTTTCAAAGGCAAGAAGTAAAAATTAAGATATAACAAAATACTCTGGGTTGACTTTGTACTGTACTTTTTAAAAAACTTTAAATCTTTAAACTTAGAATGTTAACACTAATATCTTCCTAGGAACAATGAAATTTAAAAACAAAACAAAGCAAAAAGGTACATAAAATCTCCTAAATATCTGTTAGTGTGGAGGATATAATGAATAATTGAAGGAATGTGTGACATCCAAGTCATGCAGAAACTAAGGGAAAACATAATGCCGCCATCATTTATTAGAAAGGTGGGGGCCAAGTAGAAGACAAATTAAATTTAGCTGCTGTGGTCTGGTTATTAATCAAACACTTCCACAGTGTTTATCATGTGCCAGACACTGTTTTAAGTAACTTAAAAATATTAAATGTTTACTCTCTGAACAGTTCTTGACTAGGTGCAAGTATTATCCCACTTTTTGTAGATGAGGAACTGGAGGCATGGAAAGATTAAGATCAAAAAGCTACTAATGTAGTTGGACTCCAGAATCTTTACTTTTGATCTTAATGCTATACTGTCGCAGTTGTAAGAAGAGAATGTGGTTACCTGTAGGCAGATGGGGATAACTGAAGCTGTTAATTTATTTCACTGGTGTGAAGTTTTATTGTATCAACATACCAGATTCTATTATTGATGGACATTTGAGTTGTTCCTGTTTTTTGCTCTTATAAACACTGCTCGCATAAACATTCTTCTTCATATGTCATGTTGTACATACCCAAGAGACTTTCTCTGAGGTCATGGTTCTCTTTATTACTGGTCCACTGGTGGAATTCTTGCCACGTACTAATGGTGCTCAGATAGATTACCCAGTGAGATTCCTCTTGGAATCTTGATGTGACCACAGAGCAACAGTTTTCATATCTTTCCAACATAATGGAATTATGTCTTCTAACAGCACTCATGAATTCCTAGATTTTTAGTCACCTAAAAAATTATGTGAAGAAATAAGTTCTTTTCTGGAGAGAGACTGCAAATTTTTCATAAAAGCATTTTGTAATCATAAAAACAATGAAATCACTTTTTTAAAGTGAAAGATTAACAAAGAAAAGTAAGTAAATATTGCTATTCTATTACAAAAGCAAACAACTTTATTTTAAAGTCTATGGAGAAGTCAGACTTTACACATGTATCAAATATTTTATAATGTTTTAAATGTTTACAATGTTTTTAACATTATGGGTGATTTGATTTCAATTTGTATTTAAGTCTTTTTCATTTGCAATTTAGAGAGCATGACTTGTGTCATCATTAATAGGAAAGTTTATAATATTCTTTCTTCATTCTTTTGTTAATCCTGCATTCCTTCAACCAAAACACTGATCTATTCAAACCTTCTTTTTCAGGCACCTTCTTTTTAAATTTATTTGAGGTATAATTACAAGTAGACATAAGTTACTATGGAATCATAACTCCGTGCTACAAAAACAATTTATAATTGTCATTAGTGTTAATGGTTTATTTATAATGACTCACTACTGGATGGCAGTATAGCTAACGTAAACTATGAGTCCCAGAACACTGGGAATTTTGACTAACTTTATTCATTTCTCTCCCCATCAAAAGGTATATCCTAAAGAGGATAAGTTAAAGTCATATTATAATAATCTTGAATCTACTCTAATTTTAGTAAATAATGTGTAAATCATTGGTATTTTAATTTTTGTTGTAGTTAACAAACTTTCATCACACCTCAGTTAGTATACCAGGGTGAGAGAATTTACTGTCCTTTGAGGTGTATAAATACTGTACTCTAGTTGGTAAGTTTGTTTTTTTTACTTCCTTACAAGAGAGAACATTATTAAGCGATACTTAGATAAGATAGACTTAAGAACAGTGATTTAAAAAGAGAAGGAATATTAAACCACAATTTCTTTTGACAGGCATGTCATAGGCAATATTTGGTAATGAAAGATGGATTTTTTTTTTTTGCCTTGTTTTAAAAGTCACAATCCAAGTTGTCAGCTTGTATGTACAGAGGGCCATTCTCTTGGTCGAAAGCTGGTTCTTTTCCTATATCTTTCCAATGAACTGTTGCATAGGCCTTGCTGCCTATTGTTAATTCTATTTCTGTCATATAATTCTTTATGTTATTGAGTAATTTCAGTTGTTTACTGGTTCTCAAGAATGTCCAGCCTGGTGACAGAGCAAGACTCTGTCTCAGAAAGAAAGGAAAAAAATATGTCAGGATAGTGGATTTTTAAATTCTCAAAAAGATTAAGGTGATAATACATACATGAACTAGAAATTTTGAATAATTATGAAATCACAGAAAGATTAGAATCAATAAAATTTTAGAAATAATAGTATATAGTATTTGATTCCAGGTAGAAGTGGTAGACTGAGCACATACTAAGTATTGTTCCCTCTCAAAACCAGTTTAGTTAAACCACAAAAAAAAAAAAAAAAAAAGGAAGAAGAAAGAAGTGTTTTTAAAAGTCATAAATCCAGGGCAACTAGGAGAATGGAAGGGAATATGACAAAATTTTTGAAGAGGTAAAACAGCTACAATAGTAGTAGCAATCTCACTAAACTTGAGAAAGCCCAGTTTTAAGGGAAGAAAGCTAATGATCAATTGAACTGATACTGGTGAATCTTCAAAAAGCTTGATAGTAGTATTATGTAACTCTGGAAGTTAAGAAGGGAAGCAGACTAAAATAAGGAAGATGGTTTAAAAGCTATTTAAAAAGCCATTAGATGCCCTGGTCTCCTTCTTCACCCTTTTTCACTGTGTTTATGCACTTCCCTCATCCTGACAGGTGGAAGACATGAGGTCCATATTCTGGGTTAAAACAGAGTCTCTTGGCTAGTGGACACCAGTCACATTGAAGGTGAAGAGGAATTAAATGAGTACTGGCATTTCAGATGCTGAGAACCCCTGGCCCCCTTCTCCATTATTGGCTCCCAAATGGAAAACTAGGCCTTTAGCGTCCAGGGAGGAAATAGGAGGAATCTTTTTGGGAATCTCAACAACTCAAGGAGAAAATCCTAAAGACAAAAAGAATTATACATAAATACTTTACTTAGTAAGGTTTCTTATAGGGGTATAGGTTAACAATGTGAAACTACTTTACATATGTATGGGTGTTTGAAAAATAAACTAAGCATTAGAAAATAGGAGCCAGGTTTCTCACATAAATAGTTGTGCCCTCACAAAGAGCCTGGACATATTGCCCTGTTGTAGGGAAGGTCATAGTCAGTAAACCCCATGTATATAACTAGAGCTTTCAATCAACTTTGTGTACCCAAACAACTAAATACCATTGGGCATCTGAGGAAAGCTTCTAATATGAATAACAGAAGCCAAAATAAGCAAATAGGAAAAAAAAAAAACTGGAGAAAATAGACCATGCAGCCCAGAAAACTTTATGTATATGTATGGATATACATACATATATACATACACATACGTACACATATAGCCATGTATAGATATATATGCATACACACATATATATAGAAATACCCATGTATGTGCATGTACAAAATACCTGAAGAAAGACTGGATACTGCATCCATAAAGCAAGAGTGGGATATTTTAAAAAGAATATTGAGAGAACAAAAAAGAATTTTTACCAATTAAGAACATATAGTAGAAAAGAAAAACTCAAAGAAATATTGGACAATAAGTTGAGGAAAATTTTCTAGAAAGTAGAGCTAAATGGCAAAGAAATAATAAGCAGAAGATAAAGAGTCTAGTCCAGGAGGGCCAACTTTGTATTATAAAACATTCCAAAAAAGGGAAAACAGAAGAAATGAAAATAAAGAAATAATGTATAGTATAATTCAAGAAAATTTCTCACAACTGAAGACAAAGCACTTATTGAGTGCTTAGAGTAATAGATGAGAAGAGACCAATACTCATTTAAAGAATAGGAAATCTAAAAAGCAAACTTAGATGCCTAGGCTTTCTATTCAGGGAAATGCAAATTGAAATGAGATACCATTTTTCATCCATTTGAAAGAGTAAAAAAATAAAGTCTAATGATATCAAGCATTGGGAAGGATATGGGGAAAATGGTTCTCTCAAATTACACACTCTGGTGGAAGTGTGAAACAATTATTTTGGTAAGCAGTTTGCTCAATGGCAAGTGGAGTTAGACATATGCATATATTACAATCTAGAAATTCTACTTCTGGATATTCCCATTAGAAATTCTTGTACTTGTTGTGCATATGAAGATCTGGACAAGCTGCTGTGTATAAAGACATTCATTGAGCCATTATTTGTAATAATGAAAATGTATGGATAACCTAAATACAAAAAAGGCTAAGGTGTGGTGGTATATTTACATACACATATGAAAGAACACACACACACTTCAACATGGATAGAACTCCAAAACATGTAATGTATGAAGTCAGCAAAATGCAGAATATGTATGGTATATATAAATTTTAAGTGTATATTTCAAAATGTAAAACATATTGTTTATGGATATATGTATGTCTAAAAATGATATAGAAAATTGACCAGGAGGATATGTACCAAATTCATGATAATGATTACCTCAATCAAGGGGAGGGGGAAGAAACAGGGTGGGCCGTGAGTATGGGGACTTTAGCTTTGTCAGCAATGCTTCATTTCTTTAAAAAGAAAATAAATATATCACAATGTTTACTATTGTTAATTCTGAGTGATAGATGTGTAGCTATTTAGTCGTGTTTTTCTTCTTATCTTTAAATTCTGGCCCTTTGCCTAACTCCAAAATAGCAAAGCAAGAGTGTTTTCTACATATCCTTTTTATTCCTTCTATGTGTTAGGTGCATTATAGGTAGTCTTTTATCACGTTGCTTTCTTACCTGATTCTTAAATGGGAATTGAGGTACTACATTAGCCAGTACATATGCCAGAATCCAGCATCAGAAGCAAATAATGAAGATAGAGGGAACTTTACCCATGAGGGACAAATTAAAACTAGGAGTTGGAAGCTTCTAGCCATGTCCAGTCTCTGTGGGGGTTTATTAGGGGTTTGCTCTATCCATAACAGATGTCCTACACCTGATTCCTAGCGGGGAAAAACCTTTTTTTTTTTTTTTTTTTTAAATCTAGGGACAAGATCACACTCTTTCACCCAGGCTGTAGCATAGTGGCTCGATCATAGCTCACAGCAGCCTTCAACTCCTGTGCACAAGCAATCCTCCCATTTTAGCTCCCTAACTGAGTAGCTGGGGCTACAGGCACACACCACCTTGCCTGGCTTATTTTTAAATTTTTTTTAGCGACCCAGCCTCACTTTTTTTGTTGCCCAGGCTATTCTCAAACTCCTGGCCTCAAGTGATCTTCCTGCCTGGACCTCCCAAAGTGTTGAGATTACAGGTGTGAGCCACCCTATACCTGCCCTAGAAAACACTTTAAAAATATTGAACTCTGGATAACACAGGTGATCATATAATAATCATGTAATTACTAAATAATTAATATTTAGAAGAATAAGCTTACTGATTCCATAATAATAAACATCAGATTATCTGCATCATTCTTTCTCCCCTATTTCTTCATATTTCCCGTCTCTTTTGGTCTTTGTGTGTCACCTATCTCTTGCTTTTCATATTTTTCACTTCTCACCATCTGCATATCTTTTTTGAATATGGATTCATCATATGCTTTCTGCCTTCGTGCAGTCCCTAAGTGACTATGCTAAGCCTCCCCGTCAGCATGGTTTTCCTGTTCCCTTGCACGATTGGCCATGAGTTCATCAGCATGAGCAAGCCACTCTGGGCACCTTGACTCATTCGTAGGTTTCCATCTGGCTTTAGTTACTGCTTGGTTTTGAAAAAGTACCCATGAAAACTCTCAGGTTTTATAAAAGACAGTGGCATTATTTGGCAAACATTGTACATACAGGGTAAAGTACACAAATGATTTTTGGGAGTGCCTTTTCTTGGAAGTCAAATAGTAAGGCAGAACCTGGGTTTGTGGATGACTATAAATATATATAATGACTACTTACCATTTACAAAGTAGTAATCAAAAGGAATCTTATCCCCTACGAAATGTTTTAAGGCACTAAGTTTATTACAAATGCAGGTAAACTAGACATATACAATGGGAACTACGGGCTAATCTAACTACAAATCCCTTTCTTTAATAGTTTAACTATAAGCCAATATGAAAAGCTGGAAGTTTAAGTTTCTTTGAGTTTTTGAAGTATGAGTTTAAGTCAAGGAAAGAAAAGAAATTGAAAATATAAAAAGCACTTAATTTGGAGGGGCAGTAAGAAATCAGGATCCAGTTGATAGGCACAATTCAATTTGCTAACATTAAACATTCTACCTTAAAATGGAATTCACCATTGCGGAAATCATCATGATTTAGAGAAAATATAGTTTTTATATAAAAAGCAAAAACCACAAACAAACATTAAAAAATTTACAAATATATTGTTTAAAATAGGTTTGTATTTATTGACAATAAAATACATTAGATATGCATAAAGGAAGCCACTCATTTTCTTTTTGAATATGTGAATTAATCTGGAAGTGGACTGATATCTTAATACTGTTCAGTCTTTAAACCCATAAACATGTGAAATCACTGCTTTTCAGATCTCTTTGTGTCTTTCAGCAAAGCTTTAAGTCTTGCCATAGGATTTATTAAATTAATTCCTAAGTATTTTGGTTTTGATGCTATTATAAATAAATTTTTTAAATGTTATTTTCCAATTGTTTGCTACGTTTGTATAGAAACAACTTTTGTATACATACCTTGTGAATTTGCCTTACTAAATTCACTTATTCACCTTTGTATCATATATTCATCTTGCCACATTCACTTAATTTTAATAATTGGTTTTCATATTCCTTAAAATTATTGACAAAAAATTCTTATTTTTAAATAAATAAAGACAATTGTAGTTCTTTCTTTCCTAAATTTTTTTTTTCTGGCCTTTTTGCCCTGAGTAGTAACTCCACTATATTCAATGATAAATAGAAGTGGTGAAAATGAACATTCTTGACTTGAATACAATATTATGAGAACTTGCAATATTTTACAATTATATAAAATACTAGCTGTAGGTTTTTCATTTATCCACCTTACCAGATTGAAGGAGTAACTTAGAGTTTTATCTTGAATGGGTGCTCATTTTTCTCAGATGCCTTTTCTACATCCACTGGGATTTTTTAAAAGATTCTGTTAATATGGTAAACTACATAGATTTAAATTTTTATGTTAATTATTAAATTGACAAATAATAATTGTACATATTTATGGGATACATGGCAATGTCTGATACATCTAATGTATGGTGATCAGCTCAGGGTGATTATTAATAGTATATCCATCATCTCACATATTTATCATTTCTTTGTGTTGGCAACACTCATTACCTTTCTTCTAGATGTTTGAAACTACACAATATATTGTTTACTGTAGTTATCCAACAGTGGTATAGAACACAAGAACTTATTCCTCCTATCTAACTATAATTTTGTATCCTTCAACAAATTTCTCTCTATCCCTCTCTCTTCCCCCTACTCTTCCCAGCCTCTAGTATCTTATGTTCTATTTTTATTTCTATGAGGTCAACTTTTTTTTAGCTTCCACATAGGAGTGAGAACATGTGATGTTTAATTTTCTGTTCCTGACTTATTTCACCTAACATTATGTCTTCCAGTTCCAGTCACGTTGCCATGAATAGTAGGATTTCATTCTTTTTTTTAAATGTCTGAATAATACTCTGTTGTGTATCTATGCCATATTTTCTTTATCCATTTATCTGTTGTTGGACACCCAGGTTGATTCCATATCTTAGCTATTGTAAATAGTGTTGCAGTCAACATGGTGGTGCAGATGTCTCTTGGATATACTGAGTTCCTTTCCTTTGGCTAAATGCCAAGTACTGGGATTGCTGGATTATATGGTAGTTCTATTTGTAGTTTTTTTTCTTTTGAGGAGCCTCCATACTGTTCTCCATAGTGGCTGTACTGATCTACATTCCCACCAATAGTGTTTAAAAGTTCTCTTTTCTCCACATCCTTACTAGCATTTGTTATTTTTTGTCTTTTTGATAATAGCTATCATCCTAACTGGGGTGAGATGACTACTTCATTGTGGTTTTGACTTGTATCTTCCTGATGATTAATGATGTTGAGCATGTTTTCATGTGACTTCATTTTTTTATATGACTTCTTTTGGCCACTTGTATGTCTTCTTTTGAGAAATGCCTGTACAGATTGTTTGCCCATTTTAAAATCAGTTTTTGTTTTGTTTTGTTTTGCTATTGAGATGTTTGAGTTCCTTGTATATTCTGGATATTAATCTCCTGTCAGAATATTGGTTTTTGAATTTTAAATCAGCCTTACATTCCTTTGATATACCACTCGATAGTAGTCTATTCTTATTTTTTATAAATCTGTACTCATGAGGCTGATTTTCTTTTCTGTTAATATCTTTGCCAGGTTTTAGTATTAGGATTCTGCTTGCCTAATAAAACATATTGGAGAAGGCAGCAAATCACACTGCCATGTGTGTACCTATGCAACAATCTTGCATGTTCTTCACATGTACCCCAAAACCTAAAATGCAATAAAAAAAAAATTGGAAAATATTCCTCTTCTGTTTTCCTGAAAGTGTGAAAGATTGCCATTATTACTTCCTTAAATGTTGGATAGAACTTGTGATGCCCTTTGGACCTGGAGCTTTGTTTTTGTTTTTTAATTACAAATGTATTTAATATATACAGTCTGTTTCTTTCTTTGGTGATTTTAATAAAAATAAAAATAAACAATTTAAAATTTCAGATTTTTAAATTTTATCTCAATTACTGAATTGATTTGTTTAATGTTCAGAGCACTCTATTTGTAGGATCTGTGGTGACGTCCCTGAGATTTCTTTTTTTTTTTTTAAGACGGGGTTTCACCATGTTGGTCAGGCTGGTCTTGAACTCCCGACCTCAGGTGATCCGCCCACTTTGGCCTCCAAAGTGCTTGGATTACAGGCATGAGCCACCATTCCCGGCCTATCCCTGACATTTCTAATATTAGTAATTTGTGTTTTTAAGTTTTTCTTGATCAGTCTTGCTACAGTTTTATCAATTTTTTACCTTTTCAAAAAACCAACTTTTAGTTTTATTTTTTTCAGTTATCCATATTTATTCCATTGATTATAATATTAAATGTATTATTTTTAGTTTGTATCTATGATTTTAAACTTTTGTTTTAAAATATAAGCAGCGTATAAATGCAGCTTTAGAGTCATTGAACAGATTTTGATGTCATATGTTTATTTCAGTTTCACTTATTTTCTAATTTCCATTGCATTTTTTCTTTCACTGTAGGTCATTAACAGGTATGCTGCCAAATTCTGTATAAATTGATGGTTTCTAATTTAATTCCATAGTAGTGAAAGAACATACCCTTTAAGATTTCAGTCTTTAGAAATGTGTGATGTAAAAACTGGTTCACCATTTGTTTCATCTTGAATAATATTTCATGTATATTTGAAAAAAAAATGTACATTTGCCAGTTGTTGGTTGTACTGTTCTATGAATGTCCATTTAGGACAAGCTAGTTATCACTGTTTTTCTTTCTTTCTTTTTTTCTTCTTGCTAGGGAATCCAGAAGCATATCACGGTTTTTCAAATCTTCAGTTTCCTGATTGATTTTTAAAAATCTAGTTGTTCCATCTGTTATTGAGAGAGGAATGTTAAAATCTTCAATAATATGTATATATTTTTCTATTTCTCTTTTTAAGTTATGTTAGGTTTTGCTTCATTTATTTTGAAGCTTTGTTATTTGCATAACATTTATGATTCTGGCTAGGCATGGTAGCTAACACCTATAGTCCTAGCACTTTGAGAGACCACAGAAGGAGGATCACTTAAGTCTGGGAACACAAGACCAGTCTGGGCAAGCTAGTAAGACCCCATCTCTAAAACAATTAAATTTTTTTTTAAATTATGATTCTGTCTTCCTGATGCATTGGCCCTTTTATGAAACTTCCCTTTTTATCTTTAGTTACATTCCTAGTCCTGAATTCTACTATTGCTAATATTTATATTGCTTTCTTACATAAACTTCATCTCTTATTGACAGCATATAGTGTGGGTTTGCTTTTTATCTAGTTTCCATCTTTTAATTGTAATGTTTAGTTATTTTATGTTTAATGTAATTAATATGGTTGGGTTTAAGATCCCATTTGTTATGTGTTCTTCTTTTCCTCCTTTCTTGCCTTCTTTTGGGTTAACCAAATATTTTTTAGTAGGGTGCTGACAATTCCTGTTAACTTTTTAGCTATACTTTTTTATATTTTCAAATACCTTTATGACCTTTTGAACACTACCCTTTTATAATTTTTAAGTGGCTGCTCTAAGAATTAAAATATGTATCATTAATTTATAAATGTATTTATAGTTAATGTTATAATACTTTATGTAAAATTTAAGGGCCTTGCAACAGTATAATTCCATTTATACCTTCCCATCCTTTCTGCTATTGTTGTAATATAATTAACATTTAATGTGTTGCAAATGCTATAATATTTTATATATTTTAATATATTTTATATAATCAGTTATGTCTTAAGAGAATGAAAAATACATAGTCCTTTTTCTTTACCCTCATATTTATGATTTCTGATACTTTTGCTTCTGTTTTGTAGATCTGACTTTATCTAGCATCATTTCGCTTTAGCCTGAAAAATTTTCTTTAGCATTTCAGATATATTAATCTTACAACAGATTACATTTGGTGATGTTAAAGTGTTTTTAATTTTACCTTCAGTTTTTTGAAGGATATTTTTGCTGGATGCAAAATTGGGGGTTGATAGGTTTTTTCTCCCCCTTGCAGCATTTTAGTGGAAGAAATTATTTCATTATCTTTTTTGTTTGTTTGTTTGTTTGTTTGTAGAAAGTGATTTATTTAAAGAGAGAGCGAAACAGGAGAAGGAGAGAGAAAGAAACAGCTAACTCTCACACTGAGTGAGAGAATCCAGAAAGATGGAATCCAGGAGAGGAAAGCAGCTTCCACGAGAGTGTTAGGGAATATTTCATTATCTTCTTGCCTCTGTTGTTACCAATGAGAAATCGGTTACCATTTATATCTTTGTTTTCCTGTATGTGATGTGCTACCTTTCCCAGGCTAGTTTCAAATTTTTCTCTTAATTTTTTTTTTTAAAGCAGTTTGCCTCTACTTTGCCAGAGTTAGTTTCTCTGTATTTATTCTGAGTGGGATTTATTGAGACACTGGATCTGACAGTTTTTTTTTTTTTTTCCACCAGATTTTGGAAATTTTCAATCATTATTTTTCCATAATACTGTTTCTGCCCCAGTGTCTTTCTCCTGTCATTCTGGGAATCCAGTTACATGCTTGATATTGCCAACAGATTACAGAAGGAATGTGTGTGTGTGTATATGTCTGTGTGTGTGTGTGTGTGTATGTCTGTATGTGTGTGTATGTGTGTGTGTGTGTATTACATGCTTGACATGCTTGGTATTGCCAACAGATTACAGAAGGGGTGTGTGTGTGTGTGTGTGTGTGTGTGTGCGTGCGCGTGTGTTACATGCTTAGTATTGCCAACAGAGTGTGTGTGTATTACATGCTTGGTATTGCCAACAGATTACAGAAGGGATGTGTTTGCATGTGTGTGTATCACATGCTTGGTATTGCCAACAGATTACAGAAGGGGTGTGTGTGTGTGTGTGTGTGTGTGTGTGTGTGTGTGTGTGTGGTTTCCCCAGATTACAGAAGGGATGTGTGTGTGGTTGTATAGTTTCTTTTCTCTCTGTTCTTCAGACTGGGTACTATTTTCAAGTTCACTGACTTGTTTTTCTGCTGTTACAAATCTTTTAAGTCTGGCCAGTGAATCTTAAAATTTGTATTGAACTATCTAGCTCTTGAATTTCCATTTATTTATCAGTTTCTGTTTGCTGTAAGCATTTCTCATGTGTCTACCCATAATCATATATTTATATTTTTAATCTTTAAACATGTTTATAATAACTACTTTCACATCTTTGTTAGGTCATTCCAGCACCTAAATCATCTTCTGTTGTGTTTCTATTGACCACCTTTTCTTCTGATCTGGAGTTACATTTTCTACCTTCTTTGCATGTTTAGTAATTTTTTGTTGTGTACTGGATATTGTGGATGATATTGTGGATCGTTGTCTCTTTTTGAAGAGTGTTGATTTATCTTCTAGCAGACAGCTAAATTACTGCCTGGCAAAAATACACTTAACTGTACAATCAGCAATTACAGTCCTAGGCATTGAAATGAAAACGAACATTTTTACAAAAGCCTGTGCACAATATTCATAACAGCTCTATTTGTAATAGCCAAAAACCAAATAACCCAAATGGACTTTAAAGGACAAATGGTGAAAAAAGCTGTGGTACCACTGTATCATGGAGCAATAAAATGAATGAACTGTTGATACACGCACCAAACTGGATGGATCTCAATGGCATTATGCTGAGTGAAAAAAAGTCAACTTGAAAAGATCTTATGATGTATGATTCAATTTATGTAGTATTCTCAAAGTGACACATTATAGAAATAGGGAACAGATTGCAATTGTCAAGAGTTAAGGAAAGGGGAAGGTGGATATGATTATAAACAGCAAGAGAGAATTCATTTACCTGTGGTGATGGAGCAGTGAATCTCGATTGTGGTATAGTTATATGAATCTGCACATGTGCTAAAAGGTCATGGAATTGTAAATGAAGACATATAAAAAATGAGTGTTTGCAAAAACTGGCAAAATTCAAGTGAGGTCTGTAGTCTAGTCAATTTTCAGCTTTCATTTAGCTCTGATCTACATTCTGTAATGCCTCAAGCCAATAAGACTGGTTTTCTCCTTTAAGGCTAGCCTCTCTGCACTTAGCGGGAGTACTGGGAAGAGTTACTTTACTGGGGTGTCTTATAAGTGTGTATCTCACCCAATATCGTTCCTTTCTTTCAATGATCAGAACCTCTAAAATTTCTGTCTGCCTTGTTCACTTTGCAATTTCTTCAAACAGTTGTTTTTTATATTTTGTCAGAGTGTATAACTGTTATCTGTGGGTGAGTTCGTTTAATATAAGATAATTCATCATTACTAGAACCAGAGCTTAACTACCATCATTTTGAAGTATTACAAATATAAAATGTTTGTAAACTTTTTCAATTAAAAATTTGAAGGTAAAATATGATAGGAGTATTACAGAAGTAAAGAATTATGTGATAATTGAAAATATGAAAAAAATCTGAATTTATAAGCAGGAAGAAGGATATATATACAAATGCAGCCAGAAACAACTTTTAAAAGACATATAAATGGATCTTTCAGAAGTTTAAGGATAGAATGCAATTAAGCAACATTCGCAAATAGGAATATATACTTAATCACCAAAAAGGACTTCAGCTGTAAAATCAGATCTTTATCCATTGTCTTTTGAAAATATTTTTCCATTTAACTCTAAAAGTTGCATTTCTTTTCTTTTTCTAGCATAATTGACCTTTATTATTTCTTAGAGAATAAAATGGCAGTCTAACTTCCCTTCTGCTTTTATTTTTGTCTTTTTATTCTAGTTTGTATAATTGGCCTTAAGTGAGGTGAGAGTGAAGAGACTAGAGTCACCTCTGGAAAACATCATTATCCCATTCCCCAGGAAGCTACGCCCTGGAACACAAGATTTGACCATATTTGTTTTGAGGATTCATTATGAACAAAGAAGTCTCCCAGGTAGGAATTGTAGTTCTATTTTTAAAGAGCTTTGTCTCTGTAAAAACATGGAGGGAAAATGATTACCTGTTGACTATTATCTTTTATGGAAATATGTGTTTGATCTGGGATGCTTCAAGGTTAATGTAAAACAGGTGTGACATTCCTAAGTGAAAGTGATAGAAAATTTCTAGTATACACTTTATGAGCCATTTTAGTGTATGTTGAAATCACTATAGGCTTCAGACCTTATATCTTATGATGAGACCCTCAAAGTCCTTGCTGAATTGAAAATGGCAGCAGAAAAACTGTAGTAAATCATCCCAAATTTGCTTTATATATTTTTAACATATATCCAGCCTTTAATTTTATACATATATGCATAAAATTACATATTATATACCTACATAATTATAGATATACCTGTATAATATATAGGTAATTATAACCTATGTAATTTATGTATATATAGTGTCTATATGGGCATTTTTACATTGTTGCTGTTTTAGAGTTTGTGAACTAGCTGGGAATAAAACCAGTGTATCCATGAACATACTAATAGGAGCAGTAGAAAAATAAACATGCACCAAGCCAGGATAGCAGATAAAGAGATGAAGGGTAATCAGAAACTGATAAATCAGTAAGGGAAAACTTCCAGGAGAAAATTTGTTAATTAATAGACTTTTAATTGAATTATACATAGATAAAAATTAGGAGGGGGTGCCAAGATGGCTGAGAAGAGATGACACTGGAATGCAGCTCCCAGCAAATGAGATGCAGAGGGCTAGAAGACTTCACAATTCCGAGTGAGGTGCCGGCTTCATTTTGGGGGGACTGAAAAGACTCTGAAAGTAGCCCAGGGAGGGAGCCAAAGCAGGGTGAGAGCTGCCCAGGCAGAACAAACCAAGATAGGGTGGGGCGCGTCCCCACCTGGAACACACAGCCAGCTGGGAGGGTTGGGGGACTTCACCCCCTCAGTGCTCTGATTCGGATCCTGTGCTTATGTCATCCCTCCTGCAACCCACGGCCAAGAGCCCCGCCAGACTGAGGGGCGCTGTGGGTTGTTGATGCAAATTTGAGCCACCACTCCCACATGGTGCCGTAAGTTGTCAGCCAGACCATGGCAGAAGTTTGGACTAGCACCAGCAGGACAGAACAACGTATCCCACAGAAAGAGGCAGAGTTGAAAGCAGGGAAATAGGTCATAAGGCCTGGCAAGCCCCACCCCCAACAAAACTCAAACTGAAGCCCAAGTGCCAGAGAGCTTGGCAAGGAATACACCCGTTTGACTCCAACCAAGAAGATCGTGCTCAGGGAAGGAGAGATGCTATTGGGAAGGTGGGGCTAATTTCACCTGCAAACAAACCCCAGGGGAAGACCACCCATCCAATCAACCTGACTGAATCCAAGGCAGCCTAGCAGCGCCTCTACAGGCCAAAAAATATATAGCTCCAACCACAACAGAAAGGACATCCACCCAGAGATATCTCCCGAAATCACCAACTTCAAAAGTCAAAGGGAGATTAATCCACAAAGATGGGAAAAAACTAGCACGAAAAGGATGAAACCTTCAAAGATCAGAACACCTCCTCCCCTCCCAGGGATCACAACTCCTCACCATCAAGGGAACAAAACAAGACAGAAAATGAGTGTGATGAATCGACAGAAGCAGGCTTCAGAAGATGGATAATGACAAACTTCTCTGAGTTAAAAGACCATTGTTCTAACCCAATACAAAGAAACTAAGAACCTTGAAAAAAGGTTAGACGAAATGCTAACTAGAATAACCAGCTTAGAGAAGAACATAAATGACTTGATGAAGCTGAAAAACACAGCACAAGAACTTCGTGAGGCATGCACAGGTTTCACCAGCCGAATCAATCAAGCAGAAGAAAGGATATCAGAGATAGAAGAGCAAATCAATGAAATAAAACGAGAAGGCAAGATTAGAGAAAAAAGAGTGGAAATAAATGAGCAAAACCTCCAAGAATTATCTGAAAAGACCTTATCTGCGCTTGACTGGCATACCTGAATGTGATGGGGAGAATGAATCCAAGTTGGAAAACACCCTTCAGGACATTATCCAGGAGAACTTCCCAACCTAACAAGGCAGGCCAACATTCAAATCCAGGAAATACAGAGAACACCACAAATACATTCCTCAAGAAGAGCAACCCCAAGGCACATAATAGTCAGATTCACCAGGGTTGAAATGAAGGAAAAAATCCTAAGGCCAGCCAGAGAGAAAGGTCGAGTCACCCACAAAGGAAAGACCATCAGACTCACAGCGGATCTCTTGGCAGAACCTCTACAAGCTAGAAGGGAGCGGGGGTCAATATTCAACATCCTTAAAGAAAAGAACTTTCAACCCAGAATTTTGTGTTTGGCCAAATTAAGCTTCATAAGTGAAGGAGAAATAAAATCCTTTACGGACAAGCAATTGCTGAGAGATTTCGTCACTACAAGACCTGCCTTACAAGAACTCCTGAAGGAAGTACTAAACATGGACAGGAACAACCAGTACCAGCCACTACAAAAATGTACCAAATGGTAACAACATAGAAAGAAATAACCGAAAGAAATAACCAGTACCAGCCACTCCAAAAACGTACCAAATGATAAAGAGCATTGACACAATGAAGAAACTGTGCCAACTAATGGGCAAAACAACCAGCTAGCATCAAAATGGCAGGATCAAATTCACACATAAGAATATTAACCTTAAATGTAAATGGGCTAAATGACCCAATCAAAAGACACAGACTGGCAAATTGGATAAAAAGTCAAAACTCATTGGTGTGCTGTATCCAGGAAATCCGTCTCACATGCAAGGATACACATAGGCTCAAAATAAAGGGATGGAGGAAGATTTACCAAGCAAATGGAGAGCAAAAAAAAAGAAGAGTCGCAATCCTAGTAGAAGGGCATTATATAATGGTAAAAGGATCAATGCAACAAGAAGAGCTAATCATCCTAAATACATATGCACCCAATACAGGAGCACCCAGATACATAAACAAGTTCTTAACAACCTACAAAGAGACTTAGATTCCCACACAATAATAGTGGGAGATTTTAACACTCCACTGTCAATATTAGATCAATGACACAGAAAATTAACAAGGATATCCAGGACTTGAACTCAGATCTGGACCAAGCAAACCTAATAGACATCTGCAGAACTCTCCACCCCAAATCCACAGAATATGCATTCTTCTCAGCACCACATCACACCTACTCTAAAATTGACCACGTAATTGGAAGTAAATCACTCCTCAGCAAATGCAAAAGAACGGAAATCATAACAAACAGTCTCTCAGACCACAGTGCAATCAAATTAGAACTCAGGATTAAGAAACTCACTCAGAACCACACAACTTCATGGAAACTGAACAACTGGCTCTTGAATGCTGACTGGATAAACAATGAAATGAAGGCAGAAATAAAGATGTTCTTCAAAACCAACAAGAACGAAGACACAATATACCAGAATCTCTGGGACATATTTAAAACAGTGTCTAGAGGAAAATTTATAGCAATAAATGCCCACATGAGAAGCAAGGAAAGATCTAAAATTGACACCTTATCAAAATTGAAAGAACTAGAGGAGCAAGATCAAAAAAACTCAAAAGCTAGCAGAAGACAACAAATAACTAAGATCAGAACAGAACTGAAGGAGATAGAGACACAAAAAACCCTTCAAAACATCAATAATCCAGGAGCTGGTTTTTTGAAAAGATCAACAAAATACACAGACCACTAGCCAGATTAATAAAAAAGAAAAGAGAGAAGAATCAAATAGATGCAATAAAAAACAATAAAGGGAATATCACCACCAATTCCACAGAAATACAAGCTACCATCAGAGATTACTACAAACAACTCTATGCACATAAACCAGTAAACCTGGACGAAATGCATGAATTCCTGGACACTTGCACCCTCCCAAGCCTAAACCAGGAAGAAGTTGAAACCCTGAATAGACCAGTAACAAGGGCTGAAGTTGAGGGAGCAATTAATAGCCTACCAACGAAAAACAGCCCAGGTCCAGATGGGTTCACAGCCGAATTCTACCAGACATACAAAGAGGAGCTGGTACCACTCCTTCTGAAACTATTCCAAACAATACAAAAAGAGGCAATCCTTCCCAATCATTTTATGAGACCAACATCATCCTGATACCAAAACCTGGCAGAGACTCGACAAAAAAAGAAAATTTCAGGCCGGTATCCATGATGAACATAGATGCAAAAATCTTCAAGAAAATACTGGCAAACCGATTGCAACAGCACATCAAAAAACTTTTCCATCACGATCAAGTAGGCTTTATCCTAGGGATGCAAGCCTGGTTCAATATACGCAAGTCTATAAACATAATCCACCACATAAACAAAACCAAAGACAAAAACCACATGATTATCTCAATAGGTGCAGAGAAGGCCTTCGACAAAATTCAACAGCGCTTTATGCTAAAAACTCTCAATAAACTAGGTATCAATGGAATGTATCTCAAAATAATAAAAGCTATTTAAGACAAACCCATAGTCAGTATCATACTGAATGGGCAAAAACTGGAAGCATTCCCTTTGAAATCTGGCATTAGACAAGTATGCCCTCTCTCACCACTCCTATTCAATATAGTAGTAGAAGTTCTAGCTAGAGCAGTCAGGCAAGAAAAAGGAATAAAGGGTATTCATTTAGGAAAGGAGGAAGTCAAATTGTCTCTATTCGTAGATGACATGACTGTATAGTTATAAGACCCCATTGTCTCAGCCCAAAGTATCCTGAAACTGGTAAGCAACTTCAGCAAAGTCTCAGATACAAAATCAATGTGCAAAAATCACATGCATTCCTATACATCAATAACAGATGTAAAGAGAGCCAAATCAAGAACAAACTGCCATTGACAATTGCTACAAAGAGAATAAAATACCTAGGAATACAACTAACAAAGGATGTAAAGGACCCCTTCAAGGAGAACTACAAACCACTGCTCAAGGAAATAAGAGAGGACACAAACAAATGGAGAAACATTTCATGCTCATGATTAGGAAGAATCAATATTGTGAAAATGACAATACTCCCCAAAGTAATTTATAGATTCAATGCTATCCCCATCAAGCTACCTATGACCCTCTTCACAGAACTGAAAAAAAACACCTTAAACTTCATGTGGACCCAAAAGAGCCTGCATAGCCAAGACAATTCTAAGCAAAAAGAACAAAGCTGGAGGCATCATGCTACGTGACTTCAAACTATACTACAAGGCCACAGTAATCAAAACCACACAATACTGGTACCAAAACAGAGATATAGACCAATGGAACAGAACAGAGACCTCAGAGGCAATGCCACACATCTACAACGATCTGATCTTTGACAGACCTGATAAAAACAAGCAATAGGGAAAGGATTCCCTGTTTAATAAATGATGTTGGAAAACTGGCTAGCCATGTGCAGAAAGCAGAAACAGGACCCGTTCCTGACACCTTACACTAAAATTAACTCCACATGGATTAAAGACTTAAACATAAGACCTAACAGCATAAAACCCTAGAAGAAAACCTAGGCAAAACCATTCAGGACATAGGCATAGGCAAGGATTTCATGACCAAAGCACCAAAAGCATTGGCAACAAAAGCCAGAATAGACAAATGGGATCTAATTAAACTCCAGAGCTTTTGTACAGCAAAAGAAACAATTGTTAGAGTGAACTGGCAACCAACAGAATGGGAAAAAATTTTTGCGATCTACCCATCAGAAAAAGGGCTAATATCCAGAGTCTACAAAGAACTAAAACAGATTTACAAGAAAAAAATAAACCCATTCAAAAGCGGGCAAAGGATATGAACAGATACTTTTCAAAAGAATACATTTATGAGGCCAAAAAACATATGGAAAAATGCTTATCATCACTGGTCATTAGAGAAATGAAAATCAAAACCACATTGAGATACCATCTCTTGCCAGTTAGAATGGCAATCATTAAAAAATCTGGAGACAACAGATACTGGAGAGGATGTGGAGAAATAGGAACACTTTTACACTGTTGGTGGGAGTGTAAATTAGTTCAACCATTGTGGAAGACAGTGCGGCGATTCCTCAAGGACCTAGAAATAGAAATTCCATTTGACCCAGCAATCCCATTACTGGGTATATATCCAAAGGATTATAAATCATTCTATTATAAAGACACGTGCACACATATGTTCATTGCAGCAATGCTTACAATAGCAAAGACCTGGAGCCAACCCAAATGCCCATCGTTGATAGACTGGACAAGGAAAATGTGGCACATATACACCATGGAATACTATGCAGCCATAAAAAAGGATGAGTTTGTGTCCTTTGTAGGGACATGGATGAACCTGGAAACCATCATTCTCAGCAAACTGATACAAGAACAGAAAATCAAATACCACATGTTCTCACTCATAGGCGAGTATTGAACAATTAGAACACATGGACACAGGGAGGTGAGCATCACACACTGGGGTCTGTTGGGGTAGAATAGGGGAGGGACAGCGGCAGGTAGGGAGGTTGGGGAGGGATAACATGGGGAGAAATGCCAGATATAGGTGATGGGGGGATGGAGGCAGCAAACCACATTGTCATGCGTGTACCTATGCAATAATCCTGCATGTTCAGCACATGTACCCCACAACCTAAAGTACAATAAAATAAATAAATAAATAAATATAAACAAACATATAACTTTTTATTTATTATCTACTGAACATATTTGTGTAAACATTGCCTAGGTTAAGAAGTAGAACAATACCACCGTCCCAGAAATCCTCTTCATCCATGTGCCCCAACTGCGCGCCCATTCACTTTTAAAAGTGGAGAAACTTGTCACCATGGAGAGTGATAGCTGTCAACCTACAGTGTGAGATTTTGTAGATCATAGAAGTAAAAGGCAGTAAAATTTAGTTGGCCGACAATGCCTGTGTTTAGAAAAAAAAGTAAGTTTGGAAATTTGAGTTAAGACTCTCAGTTGGCAGAGACATTTAATGCAGGGACTGGAGGTACAAAATTATGTAAGAAGTTATTCATCTAGGCCGGGCGTGGTGGCTCAAGCCTGTAATCCCAGCACTGTGGGAGGCCGAGGCGGGTGGATCACGAGGTCAAGAGATCGAGACCATCCTGGTCAACATGGTGAAACCCCGTCTCTACTAAAAATACAAAAAATTAGCTGGGCATGGTGGCGCGTGCCTGTAATCCCAGCGACTCAGGAGGCAGGGGCAGGAGAATTGCCTGAACCCGGGAGGCAGAGGTTGCGGTGAGCCGAGATCGCGCCATTGCACTCCAGCCTGGGTAACAAGAGGGAAACTCCGTCTCAAAAAAAAAAAGAAGTTATTCATCTAATCTTAACTATCTCTGCCTCTTTAAAATTTCATGAGTTTCTAGAACAAACACAACTCTCAGTTTCTGGCTTTTATTAACTGATGATACATTTGTATTTACAGGTTGAATGCCCCTTATCTGAAATGCTTGGGACTAGAAATATTCCATATTTTGGATTTTAAAATATTTGCAGTATACTTATCAGCCGAGCATCCAAAATCCAGCATGCTCCCATGGGCATTTCCTTTGAATATCATATTGCTGCTCAAAAAGCTTCAGATTGTGGAACATACCAGAATTTGGATTTGGGATGCTCAGCCTGTATTAATTTATGTTTTCTGTTATTTCTAATCAGACTGTGGGTTCTCCACAAGGAGAGATAAATGAATTAACCTTTCTGATTAAAAAAGAAAGTTTTGCAGAGCAGGACGTATTACAATAAAGAGAAATTTTAATTAAGTGAGAGAACCATCTCTTGTAAGAGTTTTCAGGAAAGGAATGTTAGTACCTTGACTTTATGAAAGAGAAAGGGGGAGAAAATAGAATAATGTAGTGATTGAACATTAGCTTGGTGTCTGTCTTTCCTCATTGTTCACTGAGTGACTCTAAGAAAATCATATTTTCCTCATTATGACATTTTTTCATCTTTTCTATTTCTTCTTAACTCTAAAAACAATTTCAAATGTACCAAATAGTTACAAAATTGCTAGACTGAACACCTGCATGCCCATTGCCCAGTTTCACCAATTATAAACATTTTGTGGCTTTTGCTTTATCTCTCTCTGTATTTACTTTTACCCTTCCCCCTCTACCATTATGACGATGATGATGAATGATTTGAGAAAAAGTTGTAGACAATCATGATCCATCACTCTGAAATATTTCCTATGTAACCACAACATAATAATCAACTCAGGAAACTTAACATTTTTTATTGCTGTTATCTAATATATAGTCCACATTAAAATTTTACCATTTGTCTGATTCACAATCATACATTGCATAGTTATCACTTTTGTTTGGTTTCCTTTAACCTGGAATAGTTTATTAGCTTTTCTTTGTTTTCATAATAGGGCCTTCCATGATAAGGACATTGGGGAAAATACAGGCCTGCTATTTTGTACAGTGGTCCACATTTCAGGATTGTCTGTTTCCACTTACCTCCTTCCTAAAAAGACTGTGATATGGGACTTTTTTTTTTTCTGAGAACATTGTCTTAAATAACAAAGCCTACAAAGAGTTTTCAGGATAAAATCTGTTAGAACAAAGGAAGAGCCCAAAATCCTAGAAAGTAGAATCACTAAGATAATTTAGGTGTTATTGAAAGGAATTACATACATACATACACACAAACACACGTACACACACTCTCTCTCACTTACACAAGCGTGTGTGTGTGTGTGTGTGTGTGTGTGTGTGTGTAATTTTAGAATCCAAGATTTATAAACTTTGGAACAAAAATTAGGGTTTGTAAAAGCGGAACTTTTGATTTCGAAGGAGCAGTGCATTTATATTTTAAAGTGCTTGACATCTTACAGGAAATAATTTGTTTTATATTATAATGTACCATAGAAGGTAAGTCATGATTAGCTATATGAATAACTTTATTTTCATCTGATGTTTTGACTAAGAATAGAAAAGATTTTTTGTCTGTATGTTTGAGTACCTTGTATACTACCTAGTTTTTAGATGTGGTATATTTTAATGTCACCTTTTCTGTAAGTCTCTTACTGGATATATTAGGGAAATGTTTTGATATGGAGACCAAAGCAAAAGATTGGGACTATATCGATGGCTTTTCTGTTGATTAGTTATGTGACTGTGGGTTAGTTATATAACTTAAGGCATATGCAAATTCTGGAATCAGACTACCTAAGACCAGTTTCTTCTTTGCCACTTAAGTTGTTGGGCAGATTAAGTAACTTGTCCGTGCCTTGGTTTTCTCATCACTGAGGTGGATTATAATATGACCTACCTGATGTTTTATGAGTGAATGAGTTAGTAAGGTTTATGAGGGAATGAACTAACATAGGTTAGGAATTAATTAACATAGAATAGTGATTTGTACATAGTAAATCTTAAATAAGTGTTAGTATTCATTATCATCATCATCATCATCATCATCGAGCATAGTTTATTAGTATGACAAACTGTCAAAATGGAGATAATAATATACTTCATAGGGTAATTGTAAGGAATAAGTGAATTAATGCATATAAAACATATAGTACACGTTTAATATATATAATATGTCACATCCTTTAGTCAAATGCATATTAATGGGTTTACATTTTAACTTCCAAGTTTTTATTATTTTGTTTCTCTCTATTTCTTTGTTACTGTTGACTTTCTAATGTGAAAGTGGCAACAGGAAGGGTAAACATGCTTATACCACTGAAGTGGCCTATAGTCAGAATATTTGAGAAGTACTGTACTGGGTGACAATTGCAGGGGTTCTTATTCTAAAAATTTTAAAGTCTGCATCTCCAGCTTAAAATGTATGAGCATTCCTTTTATTGTTATTACTCTGTTTTCGTAATTATCCTGTTGAGAACACTGGAAAATGGAATTTGAGTTTCACTTGTTCCAAGTTAGTCTTTGCAGTGGAAGGAATATAGCTAGCTATATTTAGTATGAGCATTAAGAGGATATTGATGCTATTTAACCAGCTGTTTACATGAAATGCTTGGGAATTTTTTTTTTCATTTTTCAATGGATATCAATAAAGTATTGCAGAATGTAAATGAATCAAGTAAGATGACTTAGGTTTTAAGCTGGACTTTAAAAAATGCTTACCTTTTATATAAATGTGGTCAACGAAGATTGGCTCATATTGTGATTTTATCTGTGCCCTTTCCCTTTCAGATTGGAAGGGTGACCCTGAAATTAACTGGAGATTTTCCTGACTTGATCATTTTTCTAACACCCTCAAAATACAATTCCATTGTTTTGGTAAATTATTTTGACCCATTTGACTCTATGACTTTGGTACTTCTACCATATACCATTAGAGAATAGATTTTAGTGTATTTATTTTTCTTTTATTGCTTTAGATATGTATATTTAACTATACTGTATTCTGAAATGAGTTTCCAAAATAGTTGATGAAAATTGAACAGCTTCTGATCTGGGACTGAATTCTTTATTTTAGATGTTGGAGTTATTTTATGTTATAAATGTGATTATTTAGTGTGATTATTTATTCACTTTTTTTTAAATTAATTTTTTTTTTAAGAGACAGAATCTAGCTATTCAGCCCAGATCAGACTTGAATTCCTGGCTCAAACGATTCTCCCACCTCAGCCTTCTGAATAGCTAGGATTATAGACACATACTCCTGCACCCAGCAACACTGAAATTTTTATCACTCAGTTTTGTCTGTGTAAATGACAAAGCAAAATGATTATCATTTTTTGTTTTAAGGCTGCTTCTGCTAAACTCTTATAAAACTCTTCTCCTGTACACCTTCAAGTAAATGTCAAATACTTACATTGTTGTTTATACCAGCCAAACATAGCTATAGTTGGAAAGACTGATTTTTCCTCGAGAAATACCAACACAAATTAGAGTGGATTTTGGAAGTCATGTGCAGTATACCTGCAGTAACTCTATATCACTCCAAGATAACTGGATTCAGTTTCATAAGGAAATGTTGAGTTATTTTTGCTAATTTGTTCTAATAAGATAGCTGCCACAAATATGTGTTGCAATGCTACTTTTCCTAAGTCATGAATTAATATACTAGGAATATTTTAATAAGGCAAATACAGGTTTATTCTTTATCTTAAAATTAAATTTTAAATGAAGGCAATATGAGGAAAATATTGAGTTTTAAAACTAATTTCGTTTTCCTTTTTCTGTGTATTTGTTAATAGAAAACAAAAATGAACTTTTATTCTTTTTTCAAACTTATTTGTGTTTAGAAAAAATTAATGCAAATAAAAAAGCATTATCTCAATCTGTGGAACAAGCTTTTAGTTGTAAACACAAATGTATTAAACATATTGTTTCAAACATTAGATACATTTAGAGGTTAAGTTACCAAATCCTTGATAATGTCCTTATTATTAGCATAATAAACTTAAAAGACTGCACAGAATCCTCTTTTACCAAAAGCACTTTAAGAAAAATCTGGTATTTTATAGAATCAGTGAAATAAGATTAAATGGTGTTTTGATTTCTAAAAATTCATTGATTGCTTTGAATCCATTTATTTGCTTTTGCTTTTTATTCTTGGCCGTAAAGGTTAAGACGATGACAAGTCATTTAAGGTAGCAGCTTATCAGAGCAGGGTCTCTTCTCTGGGCCAGGGATAACTACCATCTGAATTCGGGCCCCTGGCTTTGTGGATTTTGAGAGAATTTTTGTTTCCAGACATTTCAGAAAATCCCTGCCCATTCATTAGCTTCAAAATACCTAGTATTCAAAAACATTAGGAGACGTACCAGGAAACAAAAAAATATGGCCCATATACAGGAAAAATAACAATTAGTAGTATCTGTCCTTAGGGGGGCCAGACATTGGAACTATTAAACAAAGAAGAAAATGTAGATAAGTCGAACTTCACTAAAATTAAAAACTTTTGTTCATCAAAGAATACTATAAAGAAAATGAAAAGATAAACCACAGGATTGGAGAAAATCATCTGCAAGTCATATATCTATCGATAGGGGTCTAGTATCCCAAATGTAAAGCACTCTTATGACTTAATAACAAGACTAGTTAACCCAACCACAAATCCTACAACTCAATAGCAAGAAAACATATAAGCCAGATATCAAAGGACCTGAAAAGACTTTTCTTCAAGGACGACATAAAAATAGCCAACAGGTATATGAAAGGTTCGCAGCATCATAAAATAATCAAGGAAATGCAAGTAAAAGCTGCTATATCACCTCACATCTATGAGCTATTAGGATAGATGTTACAAGTTGAATATCACTTATCCAAAATGCTTGAGGGACCAGGATTGTTTCATATTTTGGATTTTTGTGGATTTTGGAATATTTGCATTATACTTTTCAGTTGAGCATTCAAAATCTGAAATGCAAAATGCTCCAATGAGCATTTCTTTTTAGTGTTATGTTGGCATTCAAAAATTTTTGGATTTTGGAGCATTTTGGGTTTGGGATTCTTAGATTTGGGATGCTCAACGTATATCAAAAAGACAAAAGATAACAAGTGTTGGCAAGGGCGTTAAGAAAAGGAAACACATGTACACTTTTGGTGGGAACTTAGAATGGAGCAGCCATTGTGAAAAACAGTATAGATACTCCTAAGGAAATTAAAAATAGAATTACCATATGACCCAGCAATCCCTTTTCTGGGCATATACTCAAAAGAGATGACATCAGCTCATAAAACTATCTGCACTCCCATGTTGATTGCAGCATTATTCGCAATAGCTGAGATGTGGAAACAACCTAGGGGTTTGTCAGTGAACAAATAGGTAAAGAAGCTGTAGCGTATATGTACAATGAAATATTACTTAGCCGTTAAAAGGGAGGAGATCTGCCATTTGCCAAATAAATCAGACACAGGAAGAAGAATATTACATAATCTCATTTATATGAGGCATCTTTAAAAACAAAGTGAAATATACAGAGATAGAGAATAAAACATTGCCATAGTGGAAAAAATGGGTAGCTATAGGAGACGATGGATATGTTCATTTGTTTCGTAATAATAACCATTTTACTACGTATCTGTATCTCATGACATGTTGTATATCTTAAATATACACAGTAAACTTTAGTTTTTAAAAAGCAGGCAAAGGACCTGAATAGACACGTCTCCAAATAAGATATACAAATGGCCAGTGGTGCAAGAAAAGATGCTTGGTGTCATTAGCGATTAGGGAAATACAAATCAAAACCATATTGAGATACCATTTAATACCCTCTGGGATGGCTATAATTTTTTTAAAGGCAGGAAATTGTTTGGCAAGGTTGTGGAAAACTGGAACCTTTGTATATTACTGGTGGGAATTTTAGATGATGTAGTTATTGCGGAAAACTGGTTTTGACAGTTCCTCAGAAAGTTAAGAGTTACTGTATGGCCCAACAGTTCCACTCCTAGTTAAATGCTCAAGAGAATTAAAAACATGCCCGCATAACCGTTTGTACATAAATGTTCACAGGAACATTATTGATAATATTCAAAAAATGAAAACAACCTAAATATCTATCAACTGGTGAATGGGTAAACAAAATATGGCCTCTCCAAATAATGGAATATTACTCAATTATTAAAAAGGCAGTGAAAACCCTAAAGTCTCTATCCTTCCTTAACACATGAGAAAGATTTTGGTTACCATTGAAATGCAAAACTAAAACGAAAACTTGTTTCAAAGACCCTTATGTGTCTGAGGACTCCAGTTTGAGAAACATTTTTTATGGAAATTAGCTAGTTCAGATCTTTATCATGTTTTTCCTGTGTGTTGCCCTTTATACAACTATTAACTTGGGGAGGTTTAGCTCTTAGAGTGTCCTTCTCGTGTACACATACACACATACACACTTCTTTGTGCTCATTGACTGCTAAGCATTTTAAAGTATATTATTAGAAATGTTTATTAACTAATTGGTGGGGTTTTTTTTAATTATGCAGTTCTCAGCTAAATCCAAGAAATGTATGACAGATTTCTTATGTAGAAATTTTAAAATCAGCTAAATTATAAGGCACTGTTGTATTTCTTTAGCCTTCACCTATTTAGTTTAGTCTGGTACATTTGAACAGAGATAGATGAGTTTCTAGTTCCTAAAAACTGCTATCTAGAGATTGCATAAGATTGGGTATAAGTTAGTAAATCTCTTTAAATCAACAGGGTACTTTTACTTAGAAACCTTACCCCTTTTTAAAGGGCGATATGCAAATTGGTTTCCTGAAACCAACTTTTCTTTTCTTAATGGTCCTTATTTAAGTATCCTAACTGCCAAATGTAGAGCCATTCCACATAAATACAACTGTAATAGTTTTTCCTCATCAGAAGTTTTACATTGCTCAGTGTATTGTGTTTTGTAAACAGAGAGCAGTTAATTCCAGAATCATACTATCAGCAAATTGTGGGTGACTGTCTCATAACTCTTCAGCTCTTGGCTCTTATTTCAGTAGGCCTGCATGTCTGGCTGCTGTTGAGTTGTTGGTTGTTTTCTCTCCCCAGCCCCAGAATCTCAGATGTAGCAGTTGTAAATCTCCATCCAATAGTCCAAGGGTAGCACAGTATGGGAATATTGCTTTAGATCCAGATTTATTTATTACTGAAAAGTATTCAATCTATGAGATTATATTATTAAGATCATATAACTGCAGCATGGCTTGGATCTGCAGTACTGTGAAATATCACAGGTTTTTTTTTTGTTTTGTTTTTTGTTTTTTCAATACAAACTAATAGGTCTTTACTTTTTCAAACTTAGAAGAAACATTTCCTAATTTTAATTTCTAGTCCAAGAAGGCAGTTTGCTGTTTTTTTCCCATTGAAAGTAAGACAATAAGGATTTCAAGAAAGTTCATGTTTCTCAATTATAAGAAATAATTTCAAAGATTTTAAAAATATTTTGGGAAATATTTAACCATAAAAACTTAAGTATCTTTGCTTTAGAAATCTTAACTGTCATATTAGTAAGATAGGTTAATTTTTTTTTAATTCATCACCTATTTATTTAGCTTCTCTATCTTTTAGGTATTTTGTTAAATATTAAATATACAATAAAAATATCTATAATTGGCTTTGAGTTCACAATCCCAAAAGGGAGATGAAAGAATTATATCTTATAGCACATTATAATAAAAAACATATGCCCAGGATTATTTTGAGAACAAGTAGAATTTCAGATGGATAAATTTTTAGATGGACGTAACCTAATTTCATCAGAGGCAGAAAAGATGGCCAGCTAAGGAAACAAAAAGTGGCACCTGAACATGAAGTAAGTGTTAGCTAACTCTTTTCATTTGAATTTAGGCAAATCCTAAAGTCTTATCTTTCAACTTCCTTGTTCAGCATTTTCTTCTCTCTTTTGTTTCTACTTTTGTAGAAGAGTTTAGAATTGATGCTTCATTATTATAAATTTATTGCATTATTTCATTTTTATATTACTGAAATTAAATGACCTCTTTACTTCTATGATATTTGGTTAATCTTATTTATGCTCTGTGAATCTCCACAGGAAAAGAAGGTATATATTTTTTTCCAGTAACACAGTGAACCAATTATATTTATTTTGTGTTTGAGTTTTAGAGTGGATGGTAACAAAACCATTGTTGATCTCTTGACTTTCTTGTTGCAAGCCTGGTGTATTTGCTTTGCATTGGGGTTGTTCACCTTAAATTGTAAATTTTGCAAAGGCTAACTAGGTTTCTGTATTTTTCCCTATTGTGTGTTCCTTCCTCTCCAGTCACCCCTATAAAAGGCTTAATACATTATTTTTAAAGACATTAATGTGTAATGTAGTTCATCTCATTTATCATTAATAGAAATCTGAAATTTAAAAGTGTGTCATATTTTATACATGTTTAATTTGAGGTGACAGTGGGACATCCAAATGGAAATGTCCAATTAACAAGTAGACATTCAGATACCAAATTACTGAGATGAGAAAGATTGTATTTATCCTTCAGAGGAAGTCTTAGAATAAAAGTCAAATCCTGTCATCCTTCTGTTGTTAATCCTCCAGTGACTGCCTCAGTCACTGGGGCTTAAAGTCCTTACAATGACTTTTAAGGCCTTACATGGTATAGCCTCCCATTATCTCTCTGACCTCATTGCCTACCCCCCTATTCCCCAGTTCTAGCCATGCTCACCTCTTTCATGTTTCTCAAAAAGCAGTTATGCTCCTGCCTTAAGGCCCTTCTACCTCCCCCTGCCAGAAGCACACTTCCTCCATATATCATTCTGTTGGCTCTCTCCCTTACCTGCTTCTTACCTTTGCTCATATCTCTCACTTTTTCAGTGAGTCCTTTCCTAACTGTCTTACTTGCTTCCCTTCCACTTCCACATAATTAAGCCTCTATTTTTGCCTTATTTTTCTCCATAGCTCTTATCACCTTCTAATACACTATAAAATTTCCTATTTCATTTTATGTATTGTCATCTCCCTCACAATAGAATGAGACTTTATTAGTGATTTTGTAAATTTTACTCATGGCTGTATCCCTAGTGCCTAGAATAGAGGTTGGCATATGGTAAGAGCTTAGTAAACACTTGTGGCTAATTTAAATTGGTCTGCTCCCACACTGAGATCAATTTAAAGATTTTTGGCTAATATTTACCTTTTTGTCTAATATTTACCTTTGCTGAGAACATGAGATATTACCAAGATTTTTAAAGCCTAGATGAGATTGAAGCTAAAGTTAACATATGTAATCTATATGCTTATATATATACAAATGGTATATATAACATTATATGTAGATTACATTGTAATGCATAATACATGGCATATATAATCTATGAACACTTGATTGGACAGTCATTTAGTAACTCATTCACCAGATTCTGTAATAGACTCACACAATAAGTGAGAGCTGATGCAAACTTTATATATTATGTTTAGGAGATTGGATATTGTCCCATGGGTAATGAGGATTTAATAGACATACACTTGGTAGCCTACTCTTGTGGGTCTACAGAGGATAAACTTAAGGAGGACAAGACTGGAAACAGGGAGAAGCTGTTTGGGAAGGTATTTTAGTAGTCCACTAAGAGTTAAATGAAAACCTGAATTGAAATATTGGTAAAGGAGAATATGAAAAACGGATGGATTTTGGAAATACTTGAGAAGTAAAAACTGACAAACCTTGGTGTTTGCTTGCATGCAAGATATGAGAGAAGAGGCTAGAATGACTGCAGTGTACCAACAAGAAATACATGAGCAGAAAATAGGTTTAGAGAAAGACTTTGCCCAAGGTCAGACAGGTAGTGTTTAATCCAGGACTTGAACAAGGTTTTTCTGGCCCCAAAGCCCTGGGGTTTTTTTGTTTGTTTGTTTGTTTTTACTTTTATTACTATTTTTAATTGATGCATAATAATTGAACATATTTATGGGGTACAGTGTGATATTTTGATACATGTGTACAATATGTAATGATCATATCAGAGTAATTAGCATATCCATCACCTCAATCATTTTTCATTTCTTCATGTTGGGAACATTCAAAATCTACTCTTTTAGCTATTTGAAAATAAATTGTTGTTAATTATGTTTACCTACAATGCTATAGAACACTAGAAGTGATTCCTCATATTTAGCTGTACTTTTGGATCTGTTAAACAACCTCTGGCTATCCTCTCCTCCCTGCATCCTTCCCAGCCTGTAGTAACCACTATTCTACTGTCTACTTCTATGAGATTAACTTCTTGAGTTTGCATGTGAGTGAGAGTATGCAGTAAATTTGTTCCTCTATGCCTGGCTTATTTCACTTAGCATAATGCCCTCCAAGTTTGTCCATGTTTCCATGAATGACAAGATTTCATTCATTTTTGTGGCTGTATGGTATTCCATTGTGTATATATACCACATTTTCTTTATCCATATATCCGTTGATGGGCACTTAGGTTGATTTCATATCTTGGCTTATTGTGAATACTGCCATGTAATATTGGAGTGCACATATCTCTCCAACATACTGATTTCATTTCCTTTGGATATGTACATATTTTTAGGATTTCTCTATCAGATATATAGTAGTTCTATTTTTAGTTTTTTGAAGAACGTCCATGCTGTTTTCCAAATGGCTACACTAATTTACATTCCTACTAAAAATGCGTAAGATTTCCCTTTTCTCCTCATTTCTTCCCAGGATGGCAGCCCATCCTTTTAACTACCATGTTGCAGTAGGCAAATCTAGTTGATTTCTTATCAGGGAAATGAGACCTTGAAAATGACATTTAAGCAGGGATGCTTTTGCTGCTGTTTATAGGACAGATTAGAAGTGAGAATGACAGGAATTGAGAAGCAAGATTAAAGGATCTTGCATTAATCTAGAATTAGGTATTTGGTTCCAAACAAGGATTATAACTGTATCTGGGAATGAAGAAGGAGGAGACAATCTTGTCAAGGAAAAATCAGCAGGATTTGGATTCCAGTTAGAAATGAGTAAAAAAGAATAATAAAAAATGGTAAGATTGTAATCGTAGAAGCTGGAATTTTTCATAAATAGCACTTCTAATATGGAGAAATTGAAAATGTGCCGTTTTTGGTTGCATGAAATAATAAGTTTTTGATTAAAATTTTAGGGATTATTTGTGCACCAAAAAGATATGACAGTCATTGGTCTTCAGAAAAGGGCTAGAAGCAGAGTCAGTTTTAGAGAAAAGGGTTTACTTAGACATACCAATTAAAGCCATGTGAGCGATTCTCAACATTCTTTATAATAAAGCTTCTCAGTATGGCTGCTAACATACAGTGCTGTAGTTTAATAATTTAGAATGTTAGGAAAAGCTAAAGTTTCACCCATTTAATAAGAATTGTCTTTCCTTTTATGAGGATAGACGGAGTAAAAGAGAACGGTGAAGTATGTTGTTTGGCACTAATAAAATCCAAAAGGTAGTGACCAAGGATAGGTAAGACCAAGGATAGGGTTCCGAGTTTCATTAGGGATTATATGGAGAATAATGGTTGATGAGGGACAGATCAGAAGGGATCTTTAAGTGCAGTCGCTAACTGGTGCAACATGTGAGAAGCCTGGCTGGCATGCTAGGGGGAATGACTTTGTGTTCTCTGGCATCTATACCAAGGTCCTAACATAGACTAAACATTTGATCTTTGTTGCCTGACTACGTAAACAAAAGGTTAGGAGTATAGAACTGAAAGCGTAAAGTACAATTCAAAATCTAAATCTAGTTTATCACTTTAACTTAATTCTATATGTATTATTTATCTATCAATATAAAATCCCCAACCTTATGAGTGAAAGTTATTTTAAAATCTTTGGAAAGCAGGTTCTAAATAATAAATGCAAAGAATAATTTATCTGACTCTAGTTCAACATTCAGCTTTTACATTTACACATGAAAATGATTTTTTTCTCTTTGGGAAAAAATCTCAGTATCTGTTTAATTATTCCAACCACATTTTCATCCTAATTGGTTGTAACAGTTTCACAAAGGATTATTACTTTTATTTTACAGATATAGAAAAGGAAATATAGAAATACTATCTGATGGCCTCTGTACTTTTATATAGATACTAATGATTTTATGATGGCTATAATTATCTATTCATTAAAATAGCACAATTGTTAGAAATTTTCTAACATAGGGGAGCGTCGCTACCTTTATTTGGTTGGAGAGGTCATAAGGGTAGATTTCTTACTGTTGTTCTTCCTGTTTAGGTGTGAAGTTTTTCAACATGAGTGGCCTCGGGGACAGTTCATCCGACCCTGCTAACCCAGACTCACATAAGAGGAAAGGATCGCCATGTGACACACTGGCATCAAGGTAGGAACACTCCTCTTAGTCTATTTTCGGCAGAGCTGCTTTATTACTTTCACTGCCACTTCACAGCTTTTGTTTAAATACCCCAAGTTTAGTGCCTTTCTTTGAGTACTTCATACTCACCATGTTCTCTTCCTTCCCCCAGGGTCTTTGCACATGCTTCTCCCTATATCCAGTATCCAGCCTACTTCCTCTTGATTTCCTTTAGTTAACACCTACTCATCCTTCAGATGCCAGCTTAGTCATTATATCCTTAAAGGGAGGCTTCTCTTCCTTCCATAACTGTTAGATCAACTTCCTTCATTCATGTATCTGTCTCAGATGTTTTCATAGTCATGATCCATAATTGCAGATATTTACTAGTTTGTGTGATTATCTCATGAATTCCTCCTGGCTTCTCTGCTAGACTCTGAGCTGCCATGTGGTAAGGGGCCTTGTCCATTCTTGCTCATCATTGTATCCTTAGTTCCTAGCACAGTGTGTGGCTTATATGTAGTAAGGACACAGAAAAGATTTGTCAAATGAGTACATAACTCTATTATACATCTTTCGTTGCCGTCATAGAACATTATGGCATTAGTGGAACTAAGAAATATCGGGATTTTAAAAAATGATTATTGTGTAATTAAATATTTGGTTTATTATAAGGAATATAACCACCTTAAATGAACTAAAAGAGATCTAATGCTAAGGAGACCCTCACAAAGGCCAGATAGAGAAGAAACCTCAAATGCCATATAGATTTAAATATGCATAGTTATATTCAGTCCTATTAACTTTTGATTAGTATTGCATTAACATGAATATACCACATTTAAAAAATATATTTTTCTACAAATATATTCCCTAGATGCTCATTTAACATTCTATTTAAAAAGAGCAGCTAGCTTCCTACCTGAGAGCAACTTCCTACAATGAGTGGAGATTTTACTCCACTCATCTTCCAGAATTTAGAGGAAAGTGTTTCAGACTCCACACTATTGACATTTTGAGTCAGATAATTTTTTGTTATAGGGGAGCTGTCCTGTATTTTGTAGGATGTTTAGCAGTAGCCCTGCTTCTACACACCACATGTCAGTAGCATCTTGGTTGTAACAACCAAAATGTCTCCAGACATTGCCAAATGTCCCCTGGGGCCAGGGAAAACAAAATCACCTCTAGTTGATAATCCCTCATCTAAAGAGTAAAGCTACAGAAGACTCATCTATCCTTGGATTACGTGCTGCTTTCTCATGGGAGGGAAGAAGAGAGGATTTTAACAGGAGAATGCGAGGGCTCTAGGCTCGAGAAAGTAAAGTGACCATTTCTCTGACTCAGTTCAGAGAGCTGTTATAGAGTGACAATAACCTGAGTACTCATAATCACAAATAAGTGTCCAGATGCAGGGAGGAATGTTGAGATCAAGATAACAATCTAGAAGTGTGCTGTCAAAAATTAATGCTCTTATTTATATCTGTATATAAAGTCAGTCCTTAAAGGAAAAGTTAAGAATAAATAAATCAAACTATCTTTTACTTTTTTTTTTTTTTTTTTTTTTTTTTTTTATAGAAAGATTTTTCTCCCCTTTCCCGGGTGAAGGGCAGTGGGGGGATCGATCTCGGCTTACTGCAACCTCTGCCTTCCAGGTTCAATCGATTCTCCCGTCTCAGCCTCCTGAGTACTTGGGGTATAGGCATGTGCCACCACACCCAGCTAATTTTTTGTATTTTTAGTAGAGATGGGGTTTCATCATGTTAGGCAGGATGGTCTCGATCTCCTGACCTCGTGATCTGCCCGCCTCTGCCTCTTAAAGTGCTGGGATTACAGGTTTGAGCCATTGCACCTGGCTGCATTTAATTTTTTATTTGGGGAAATTTTTTAAATATATAAAAGAATAGGCCGGGCGTGGTGGCTCAAGCCTGTAATCCCAGCACTTTGGGAGGCCGAGGCGGGTGGATCACGAGGTCAAGAGATCGAGACCATCCTGGTCAACATGGTGAAAACCCTTCTTTACTAAAAAAAAAAAAAAAAAAAGAATATAGACTGAGAAACTATATATATCCAACACAATGTAATTGATACTGTTTTATCATATCACTGTATTTTGTTAATATTTGATCATATTTGCATAATCCTGTTTAAATAAAAGTAATATATTACTTAACAATTGAATTGATTTGTTTGTAGTACATTTCTCCTATTTTTAATAATTATATGTACACACACAGATATCTTTGAGCCATATAGAATATTTATTAAATTTACATAATTTATATAATACTATATATTTTCTATACTATACTTTTTTCAACATGGATTTTGAGATTTAAATATGCATAGACGTATTCAGTCCTATTATTAACTTTTGATTAGTATTGCATTACATGAATATATCACATTTGAAAGATATATTTTTCTACAGATACATTCCCTAGAGATAAGCAGCCTGTTATAAATTTTCAGTGTCACAGCCAGCCCTGCAGCAAACATCCTCACACGTATCTCCTATTTTTATACATAAGAGTTTCTTTGGCTAGGCACAGTGGTTCACTCCTGTAATCCCAGCACTTTGGGAGGCCGAGGCAGGTGGATCACCTTAGGTCAGGAGTTTGAGACAAGCCTGGCCAACATGGTAAAAACCCGTCTCTATTTAAAAAAAAAAAAAAAAAAAGCCAGATATCATGGTAGGCGCCTATAATCCCAGCTATTCAGGGTGCTGAGGCAGGAGAATTACTTGAACCCTGGAGGTGGAGGTTGCAATGAGCCAAGATTGCACCACTGCACTCTGGCCTGGCCAACAAGAGCAAAACTCTGTCTCAAAAAAAACACAAAGTTTCTTTAATATCTATGTAAATTTTTATATTTACCAGGTAAGTACCACATTGTTTTTCAAATAACAGGCATTGAGAATTCCTCTTTTCCCACATTCTTACTAATACTGTTCTCTTCTCATTTTAACACTTTGCCAATCTAATGGGTATGGGGTTATAGTTTTAAGGGCATTTCCATGATAATTAGATAAATTAATCATCTTTTTTTGGTCTTTTACTCATTTATATTTTTCTCCTTTGTGAATTTCTTGGTTGTATCTTTTGCCTATGTTCCTGCTGCATTGTTTGTTCTTTTCTTTTTAATCTCTAAGACTTATTTAAAATTTTCTACTTACTAACCTTTTCTTGCTTATAATTGATACAAGTATCTTCTTCCAACCTGTTGGTTAACGTTATTTATGATGTCTCTTGACATACAAAGCCTTAGGTTTTCATGTGTCGAGCTTTTTAGGGTCTTGCTTAATAATTTTTCTTCCACTCTAAGGCTTTAAATACATTTTTGTATGTTTTCTTCTAATACACATTTAGGGTTTTGATTAATCTGTAATTTATTTTTGTGTATGGTGTAATGTAGGGACCTAATTTATTTATTGTGTTTCCAATTATCAGTAATAACATTACCCTTGACTGGTTTTGCTGTTACCTTTATTATAAATCAAGTTCCTGTATATATAGAGATCTGGTTCTGAGCTTTCTTATGATACTTGCCTTGATATGTGATGGAACAAGTCATTCTTTTTTGTTATTCTTCAAATTCATCCATTGTGCTGAATCTTCTTATGTGTTTTATTGGTTTATCTGTAGATGCTCTTTGATGTTTTTGTGTATATAACATCATTACAAATATAAAAGTTTCACATCTTTTTCTCTTCTTTAGATATCTTAAAGATAATAATCTTCATATTTGCTTTAAAAATACTTGAAAGGGCGATCTCTTTGAGGTTTATAACTGAAATATGGGCTTCAGCTTTAACAAAATGATGTATTTGACATGGTAAACTGAAAATTTATAATTTTGAAACTGAGTTTATGTATGATACCACCTTGTAATGTTTCTGTCCCTACAAACATATGTGAATTCATTAATCATAAAGAGCATCTGTTAGACATCAGGGTATTGCCAGTATTGTACACAGATCCTTGGATAGGAGAGTTTCTCAGCAACTGTTCGGTGGGGTGAGATACCTCATATCTCCCTCCTGCTACCTCTTCTCCGTTCATTCATTTTTCTAGGAGAAGGAAGCTTAAAATGTTAATCTCAAAATCATAGGTAGCTGTGTTTATACTTGTTTAACATTTTCAATTCAACTCAAGTATGTATTAAGTGCCTACTCTTCAGCCAGCACCATTTGCTTGATGCTTTAAGGATGCAAGAGAGGGTGGGCGCGGTGGCTCACACCTGCCCAGCACTTTGGGAGGCTGAGGCAGGTGGATCACAAGGTCAGGAGTTGAGACCAAGCTGGCCAACATGGTAAAACCCCATCTCTACTAAAAAAATACAAAAATTAGCCGAGCATAGTGGCATGCACCTATAATCACAGCGATATGGGAGGCTGAGGCAGGAAAATTGCTTGAACCGGGAGGTGGAGGTTGCAGTTAGCCAAGATCGCGCCACTACACTCCAGCCTGGGCGATGGGTGAGACTCCATTTCTGTCTTTAGGGAGCTTACAAATCTGGTCATGCCACTCATTCTTCTTAAGCCCTTCTGGGCTCCTCATTTCCCTGAAAATAAATAATCATAATAAAAATGATGATAATAGATAACATTTACTGAGCTAAAAGTATATGCCAGGAACTCTGCCAAGCATTTTACATGTATCCTCTTTTTTAATACAAAACCCTGGGAAGTAATGTCATTATCCCAGTTTTACAGATAAGGAAATTGAAGCTTAGGAAAGTTAACTTGCCACTAAGTGACTTGTCCAGGGTTTTATGTCTAGTAAATGACAGGAAGCTTGGGCCTGTGCCTTTTTGTTGTTGTTATTAAGAAACAGGATCTCATTCTATTGCTCAGGCTAGAGTAGAGCAGCACAATCATAGCTCACTACAACTTCCAACTCCTGGGCTCAAGCAATCCTCCCACCTCAGCCTCTGGAGTAGCTGGAACTACAGGCTCACACCATCACTCCTGGCTAATTTTTTCTTTTCTTTCTTTTTTTTTTTTTTTTTTTTTTTTTTTGGGGATAAGGTCTTGTTGTGTTACCCAGGCTGGTCTTGAACTCCTAGCCTCAAGCTGTCCTTCTGCCTCTGTCTCCCAAAGTTTTGGGATTACAGGTGTGAGCTGCTGTACCCAGCTGAACCTGTGCTTTTAAGCAGTATACCGTGCTTTTTATCATGGCATGCAAGATCCCTTGTGATCTGATCTTGACCACATCACTTGCCCTTTTGTCTCTTATCATCTGTAGTTTAGCTATATTGAACCACTTGTAGATTCTTTATCTTGGTATTTTCACTCTTACTTTATACCTTTGAAAAAGTTGTGTTTTTTTTTTTTTTTTTTCCTTTCAGAAAACCAGCCTCTCCCTACCACTAAGTTCATGTATCTTGTTTTCTAGGTCTAGATGTATACTTTTGTAGTGTTCTAGTCTTGTCGCATAGTATTATAATGGCCTGTTTTCTTTGTTTTCCAAATAATTGGGAGCTACATCTTATTTATTTATTTATAATGATTTTTATTGCTGCTTATAAAACAGAGATACTTGTGACCAATTTTTCCTATTATATTAGTTTGATAATTACAGTTTCAAAGTCATGCTTCACTGTCTTTATATGTGTCACAAAACAAATTGCCTGATGACTTGGCTAAATAAACCAGGGCTAATGACTGGAAAGCAAAAATGAATCATAGTCATTCAATACATTTGGTATACTTTTTTTAAAAAAGTGCTACCTGTACTGTATGCACTGTTATTCCTTGTTCTCATTATTTTTCTTTAAAATAAATTGTTTGATTTTGTTTATTGCATTTATGGGAACTTATAAATCGATTTTTTAAATATTTCTTTTAGGACACAGCTGTACACAGAATACATTGTTCACTGTACCTTCATTTCTGATTATTAGCCTTCTTATTTTGCTTTTGAATGGATACTTTGTTGATGAGGATCAACTAATGGTTTAATCATTATAAGAAATAAGATTTTATCAGATTTCTGATTATAACTTAGTTGAATTCTAGTATTGTCTTCCCTGCTTAATTTATAACCGTTATTTGTAAATTTAGATTTTTCTACTTCAGGAAGTTATTCATAATATAAAGTAGTTCCAAATCCACCTAGTGTATTTATTATGTTTACTTTTAATATCTAGTAATTGTTATTTGAAAATATTCAAGGTATATATATGATTGGAGAAATACCTCTGTTATAGCAGTCAATTTATATATTTTGGCCAGAATTGTTTTCTAAACTTTGGTATTTTGTAGTATCTGCTTTTTAGATGTGAATTTATGTCACTTTCTAAATCTGGTTTTATATTTTCAATAAAAATAAAGATCTTACTAAATGTGTAAGTATTAGATACTTGATCAGAGAAGGAAATATGGTGATACAAATGTACACTAACTGGATTTTCTTTGTGTAACAGCACTGAAAAGAGGCGCAGGGAGCAAGAAAATAAATATTTAGAAGAACTAGCTGAGTTACTGTCTGCCAACATTAGTGACATTGACAGCTTGAGTGTAAAACCAGACAAATGCAAGATTTTGAAGAAAACAGTAGATCAGATACAGCTAATGAAGAGAATGGAACAAGGTAAAAAAAAAAAAAAAAAACCATGGCTGTGTGCTTTGTTATTAAGATATTTATAATATATGATTTTACTTTTTTATTAAGAAATCACATTGAACATTATAATTTTATATAGAAGTGTCTTTAAGATCCTTTTTATTTTAGAGAGTGAACCTGAGAATCTTGTTAAAATGTCTTAATAAGTTAACTCAAAACCTGGTTGTTTTAGGAGATTATGGGACTCAATATCATAGGGGATTGAGTCAGAAGACACAAGTTGTGGAGTTTGGCCTGAGGCCCTGGCATAGAGTTCTTTAGGACAGTGAGAGTTCTTTTTTTTTTTTTTTTTTTTTTTTGAGACAGAATCTCACTCTGTCGCCCATGTTGGAGTCCAGTGGCACCATCTCGGCTCACTGCAACCTCCACCTCCTAGGTTAAGTGAGTCTCCTGCCTCAGCCTCCCTAGTAGCTGGGATTATAGGCGTCCACCACCATGGCTGGCTAATTTTTGTATTTTTGGTAGAGATGGGGTTTCACCATCTTGGCAAGGCTGATCTTGAACTCTTGACCTTGTGATCCACCCACCTCGGCCTCCCAAAGCTCTGAGATTACAGACGTGAGCCACCATGCCTGGCCAATAGGAGTTCTTTAGGATAGTAACTCTATGAAGGGAAAAATCTCTCCACTTCTTTGAGGAAGTTTATCTCTACCTGAGCTCCTCTCTGAAAAAAAACCTGATTTTTTTTTTTTTTTTGAGACGGAGTTTTACTCTGTCACCCAGGCTAGAGTGCAGTGGTGTGCAATCTCAGCTCACTGCAACCTCTGCCCCCTGGATTCAAGCGTTTCTCCTGCCTCAGCCACCCGAGTAGCTGGGGTTACAGGTGTGCACAATCATGCCCAGCTAATTTTTGTGTTTTTAGTAGAGACAGGGTTTCACCATGTTGGCCAGGCTGGTGTATTTTTAAGGTTCGTATTTATACTTCCTACGTTTACTGGGAACCCCATACCATCAAACCTTTTGGTTGCCTACCATAAACAAAGGCAAAGCACTTTGAAGAAACAATCCCACAAGCTGGCCCCATGGAAGTGCCACAGAAAAAGTACTTCTGAGGGTGATTTTACACTGCAAAGTTACTTAACATATGAAGACATCATCTAGAGTAACCGCACAAATAACAGAATGACAGACCCCAGAGAACTTCAGATTATTAGCATTAAAGTTTTGTAATTTTAAGATCTTAGAAGCTGGAAAACAGTATAGTGACAACTGATTTAGCCAACAGGAGAAACTGTACTGTAAAACTGCAGAGGGGAGCACCAGCAAGAGGCTCTATGCCACCCTTCCTTGCTTGGTCTCAAAACACTAACAGCCTAGCTCATACTCCCTAAATTGAGGGTGGCAGGATTCCTCTGAGTCTACTGAGCAGTCGGAGGGCAAAGTCATGTGGGGATGATCCTCAAATGAAAAAAATAGCTCCTTATCTTACCTCCACTCCTCACATAACTTCCAGCTAACTATTTAATGTGAACAAACAGCCAGGTATTGGAGGAAAGCCTGTAATATAAAAGAGAGCAAACCAGTCAAACAAACAGAAAAAAGGGAACTCATTAAGCAGAGACAACGCAGGGAGCTGAAGAAAACTTAAAAAGATACCAGTCCTTCAGAGACATAAGGGATGGTATTTCATTATAAAATGAGAATAATTGCTACAAAACGAAACATTCAAAACCAGAAATAGCATTTGGAACTTGGGATAGTTGGAAAAAATTTTACCTCTTTACCTTGTTTCTACTCTGCCTCCTCACACTGTCTGCACACACCAGTTGCAGACACACTCTGCCCCTGATATTTACATTTTGCTGTTCCCTTTGGAATACACTCTCTCTAGATATACACATACTTTATTCACCCCTTTCATGTCCTTGCTCAGATACATCTTTTGAGTGAAGTTGTTCCTAACTAACCTATTTGAAATATTTTAAAAACCGGTAAACAAAATCTGTACATCTTTTTACACCTTCCTTATTTTCCCTACAGTACTTTTTACATCTGACATATTACATATTTTATATATTATTTGCCTGCCCACACTAGAGTTCCACAACGGCAAGGATTTCTATTTGTTCACGACTATATCCTCAGTACCTAAAATATCACTTGGCTACATAGTAGGCTTTCAACGCAGACTTGTTGAATGAAGGGATGAGATTTGAAGAAATATCTTAGAAAATAAGCAATGGAAAATGAGAGAAAAAATAAGACACTTATAGGATTAGTTCAGGAAGTCTAACATATGATTAATCCCAGAAAAAGAGAATAAAACAAATAGAAGGGAAGAAATGATAAGAGAAATAATGCCAAAATAATGTTCTCAGAACTAGAAGAATATTGGTTTCCAGATTGAAAGCCCTCATGTAGTGCCCAGTGCAGTTGTTGAGAAAGAAAGATAAAGAAACTCATACTAATGCACAATTTAGCGACATTTCAGGACACCAGGGAGAAAAACAAGAGAGAAGAAAAAGCAGGTCTCATACACACTAGATTGCTTTCAGAATAGTTTCACATTTCTTAATAACAACATTGAAAACTAGGATTCTAGGCCCAGAATTCTGTGTTCATCCAGCTGAAGTTATGGGTGCCAGATAGGCATGTTCAGACATTCAAAGTCTCAAAAGTATTACCTTCTATTATACCTGTTTCAGAAATCTCTGTCTTATCCAAGATAGTAAAGCTAGAAAGAAGCACAAGATCTTAACTCAGGGAAACTATGGAATCTTTCTTAATCTTAAGAAAGGTAAAAGGAGCCCCAGAGTTACAGTTGTGCAGCAGCCTAGAAAATAGCCAGTCACAGTTGGAGCAGGTGGTTAGAGGACTCTAGGGAATATTTCCAGGGGGCAGGGGGTGGGTGGGGGAAAGGAACACTTAAAGAGTATCTGCCAGTTGACTGAATTGAGATGAATTTTTCAGCTCTGGAGGGGAGTTTAGGGTTGAATTAAACTACACAAAATCTGAAACAATATAAGAAATGTAAAGTATAACACACACACCTTGGCTCCCTTATAAAGTATGTGGCCATAGCAACATAGATATTAAATATTGGTTACTCAAAAAAATTGTTAGGACTATACCGAAAGTATGAGAGGAGGAGTAATTTGTGTAGCAAGTTGGTGTAAGCATGTTAAATTCTTGCCTTTCATGATAGCATGATAGATTATGCCTAACATGGACAAAATCAAGTTATAGCAAATTCACATGTTACTAAGAAGTATGAAACATATTAATTAGGATATAGGCTAGGCAAGTAGAACAACACACCCAAAATACAGTGGTTTTAAACAGATAGTCTAGAAAAGTGTCAGGGATTGACTCCTTCTATCCTTTTTGCTCTGCCATTCCTAGGGTATTGCCATTACCCATGTGGTTAGACATAGCTCCCTTGTCCAAGTCCCAGCTGACAAGAAGAAGAAAGAAAGAAACAAGAAGGCGTGGTTCTTTCCCTTTACGGATAAGACCCAGAAATTGCATGTCACTTCTGTTCACATTCCCTTAGGCCAGAAACTAGTCACATAGCCATTCCTACCTTAGGTTTTCCCTAAAATGTTAAATGTTTTGCACTTCACACACAAATTATTTAATCTACTTGAACTTGATAGTTTATGTTGGTTAGAACTTGCTTAAAAACAAAAGCCTTCCTTACCTTCATGTAATAAAACACATGAAATGATAAAGGAAATATATCTTAAAATGAGAAACTCCTGCACCATAATAATAATAAGATAACCTAATTAAAAAATAAGCAAAGACCCTGAATAGACATTTCTCCAAAGAAAATGTACAAATGGCCAACAAGCACATGAAAAAGATGCCCTATATCATTAGCCATTAGGGAAATGCAAACTAAAATCATAGTGAGATACCATTTCACACTCACTAAGATGGCTGTAATCAAAAAGACAGATAAGGCTGGGTGCTGTGGCTCATGCCTGTAATCCCAGCATTTTGGGAGGCCAGTATGAGAAGATTGCTTGAGCCCAGGAATTTGAGGTTGCAGTGAACCTATGATTGTGTCACTGTACTCCATCCTGGGCAACAAAGCAAGGAGTATCTTAGGGAGAGAAAAAAAAAAAGGTAATAACAAGTGTGGGTGAGAAACTGAAAGCCTCACATACTTCTGAAGGGAATGGAAAATGAAGGAGCCACACTGGAAAACAGTCCAACAGTTTCTCAATTTAGAGAGTTTAGGGTTGAACATAGAGCTAGCTATCATATCCAATAATTCCACTGCTAGGTGTATCCCTGAGAGAAATGAAAACACGTCCATACAAAAATTTGTACATGAATGTTCACAACATTATCACAAATGGCTAAAAAGTGGAAACTACCCATATGTCCATCAGCTGATGAACAGATATATAAAAGTCCATATACTCCTATAATGGACTATTATTAGGCAATAAAAAGGAATAAAGTACTGATCAATATTTCAACATGGTTGAACCCTGAGAACATTATGCTAAGCCAAAGAAGAAGCCCAATCACATGTGACCACATATTGCATGATTCCATTAATAGGAAATGTCCAGAAAAGGCAAATTCATTAAGATAAAAAATAAGTTGGTCATTGCCTCAGGCTAGGGGTATTGGAAAAATGGGAGTAACTGGTAATGAGAATGGAGTTTTTTTGGTGAGTGGTGAAAATATTCTAAAATTGATTCTGATGGTAGTTGCACAACTGTGAATATACTAAAAATCATTGAATTGTGTGCTTTAAATAAGTTAATTGTATGTCATATAAATTATAGCTCACAAAAGTCATTATTATAAATATTAAGTGAGATAATATTTTACACCATAGATCTGCAAAACTTAAAAACTATGTTATTGTTTTTCAGTGAAGATGCAGAAAAGCAAAACCAATGTTACAACCTCTTTGGAGAGCAGCTTGTCTTATATTAATACCTAGTAATATAAATTATGCAGACATTACAGTCCTACAATTTCACTTCTCGTATTTATCCTGAAGAAACTGTGACACATCTACAAAAGAGGAAATACCAAAAATAGTTTATTATAGCACTGTAGTTATCAAAAGACCTACCAGTAGGGGAGTAGAAATCAACTGTGGATTACTTATGTAATACTCTAACAGCAGTTAAAATGAATGAATCAAATGTACATGTATCAATGTGATTAAATCTCAAACATGATATTAAGTGAAAAAAGTAAGTTGAAAATGTCTGTACAGTTGTCCCTTGGTATCTGTGGGGGGTTGGTTCCATGACCTCCCACTGATACTAAAATCTCAGTATGCTCAAATCTCTGATACAAAATGGTGTAGTATCCGGGGGCAGTGGTATAAGCCTATAATCTCAGCTACTTGGAAGGCTGAGGCTAGAGGATTGCTTGAGCTTAGGAGTTTGGGGCTAGCCTGGGCAACATAGCAAGATCCCTCTCTCTTAAAACAAAACAAAATAAAAAATAAAATAAAATGGCATCATATTTGCATATAATTGGCGTATATCCTCCCATCCCCTGTTGTATTTTTTTTTTTTTTTTTTTGAGACAGAATCTCATTCTGTCCCCCAGGCTGGAGTGCAGTGGTGTGATCTTGGCTCACTGCAACCTCCGCCTCCCAGGTCCAAGCAATTATCATGCCTCAGCCTCCTGAGTAGCTGAGATTACAGACATGTGCTACCACGCCCGGCTCATTTTTGTATTTTTAGTAGAGACAGGATTTCACCATGTTGGCCAGGCTGGTCTTGAACTCCTGACCTCAAATGATCTGCCCGCCTTAGCCTCCCAAAGTGGTGGGATTACAGACATGAGCCACCTCACCTGGCCCATGTACTTTAAATAATCTCTAGATTATCTATTATAATACCTCTTACAATGTAAAGGTTATGTAAATAGTTGTTGTACTGTATTGTTTAGGGAATAATGATAAAAGAAATATATGTGTTCAGTACAGACACAATTTTTTTTCAAATATTTTTGATCTGTGGTCAGTAGAATCCATGGATGTGAAACCCATTAATTCGGAGGGCTAATGGTATACATAACTATATATTTATATAAACTTTAAAACACAAAACAATCATATATTGTTTATGAAATCATACGTATGTAGTAAAGGTATAAAAACATGCTTAGAATGATTATGACAATCTCAGAATAATGGTTATTTCTGAAAAAAGAGAGGAGGGAGGGCAGGGCTTTCACTCTATTTGCAACATGTGTTTATTTAAAAAGAAAAGATCTGAAGCAAATGACGTTAACATCTTTGAAAACCGAATGGTGGCTATATTAATATGTGCTGTTAGTTTCTGTATGTTTTGGAATACTTGAAATCCTTCTTTTTTTGAGACATGGTCTCGTTCTGACACCCAGTCTAGAGTACAGTGGCACAATTATAGCCTACTGCTGCCTCAAACTCTTGGACTCAAGCAGTCCTCCTACCTCAGCTTCCTGAGTAGCTGGTATTACAGGCATGTACCACCATGCTTAGCTAATTTTTAAAAATTTTTGTAGAGATAAGGGTCTTGCTTTGCTGCCCAGGCTGTTCTCAAACTCCTGGCCCCAAGCAGTGCTCCCACCTCTGCCTCCCAGAGTGCTGAGATTATAGGATTGGGCCACTGCACCCAACCCTGATGAAATACTTCCTGTTTTAAAGTGAAAATATGAATTTCTATGCTCAATAATACCATATTTGGCTTTTGGTTAACTAGTCTAACAGGTAAGAAACTTTTATTATTTAAGTATAATGCTGCTTTAAGATGATGGGATATACAATATCACCTCACAAAAGAACTCTAAATTACTTAGCAGTTGCAGTTTTATCAATCAGAGCATCATAGCATGAATGTGAAATGTTAGTGAGTTCATGCAGGCTCTCAAAAGGAAAAATTATATTTTCATTCTTTCTTTAATGGTACTTGATCAAATCAGAAAAAAATAGAAAATTTGAGGAAATAATTATTCTTTTACAACTTATCCGTTTCTTAAAACTTTTGTCATGGACTTTTTTAAAAGGCTACATTTATAGCATTTTTCTCATTGTTGAAACACTGGATGTAGTATTCAAATCTTCATGCTACTATGTATTAGTTATATAATTTTCACATACATTACTTAACCTTTGTGATGTTCCATTTTATAATCCATAACATGAGTATAATTTAGGTTAGTGTGAAAGTGCCAGATACTGACTAAATGTCATTTGAATTTGAAATTTGGTGAATCTATGTCTTCATAAACTTACCTTTATGGAAATGAGACCTTTTCAGATATGTGATTTTTTAAGTTTCTTTATTACAGAGAAATCAACAACTGATGACGACGTACAGAAATCAGACATCTCATCAAGTAGTCAAGGAGTGATAGAAAAGGAATCCTTGGGACCTCTTCTTTTGGAGGTAGGTGCCTTCATTGACTCAGAAAGTGATTAAAATCTTTCTTGTAGCCAATTCGGTTTTTTCTTTTGTTTTGTTTTTTTTTGAGGCAGGATATCACTCTGTCGCCCAGGCTGGAGTGCAGTGGTGTTATCTCGGCTCACTGCAACCCCTGCCTCCCAAGATGCTTTGGATATAAGGCATTTTAATTTTTTTAAATGCCTTATATCCAGTTAATTATAAAACAAAGTAAAGAACTTTTTATAATTATTTTATCATGAAGAACATTTGACAGTTGTTACTGTTTCAGAATCAGAAGTGAATAATGAACGTAAGAAATTTTCATGAAGGCATTCTAAGCAGTGAGATGGAAAACTGAAGCTTATTGTATGGCTTTGCCTTTTATTTCTGCAGTGATTAGACTAGTTGGGAAAATAAAATACTAGAATTACTTAGCTAACTAGTGTTATCTATATGTATATCTTAGAATTTTACTTTTGAGTGAAGGATCCCTCATTTTATTGCAGTACATGATTTTCTGCAATGTTTTCTGAATAAAAATGTTTAAATTGTTTATCTAAATATTCTAAGAGAATTACTATTTTAACTGTCACTTTGTAATATGAAGAACTTTTAAATTTGAATGACTTTGTAATTACTATGTAATTTTCACCTCTGCATTTTCTGTCTAATCTTTACTCCTTGCAATCTCAGTACAGATGTCTTATTATCAAGCATCCTCATTACTTTAAGTGCTTTCTCTCCTATGTGAATGTTTAAAGACAGATATATGTATATATACACTCACTCCTCACAGTGTACAATTTCTAACTCTAGGTCTAATTACGTATATTTATTTATGCAAGGATATATAAAACAAAAATTTTCCTTTCCTTATCTTTCCTCAAGGTTCTCCTCCCTGGTGAAATATTCTTTACTCAGACTTGCATAGGTCTCTTTATTTTCTAACTCCTTTATATGTTTTGTGGTATTACCCTACCTTGTCTTGTCTTTGTATTAACCATAATTCCCTCTACCTACTGCTAATGTAAGAATAGTTTCAAAATTCAATTCTTGCTTTTACAGCCCCAGAAATATCATGTATTCCATTGCTTCACTTTTTACCTCTATAGAGATGATACTCAAATATGTATTTTTTGCTTTTACCTCTTCTCATACTTCATTCCTGTAATAAATAAATACTACTAATAATTAATAAATGCTAAATATTTTCAAGCCTCTTGTTAGCAACTTCTCCCTCTGAATCTATATTTTTTATTTCCCTACCACGTTATGCAGCCGCTTTATTGCTTCAGACTCTTGGTTTTAGTGGTCTTATTAGGGGAACAAGCACATAATTTTGTAGAATTATAAAAGACATTGGCCATTGAAACTAGGATGGAAACTACTCTCTGAGCAGGTACATGCACATATAACTGGTAAGGGGAGCTAGTATGTGTGATGGATGTGGATTTCTTATTGTCGTTACATTCTTCTCACAACCTGTCAAGTGGATTATATGACATATGACTGCATGTTGGAAAACAGTGTTGTAACAAGTATAGTAAAAATGTTAATGGTAGAATCTAGGCGGTGGATATACAGGTGTTCACTAAGAAATTCTTTAAACTTTGCTGTATTTTGAAAATTTTTAATATAAATTGCTGGAGGAAAATAAATAGGTATCTTATGCTCATTTCCCATTTCCATCTTTATCTCTGCCCCTGCTTACCACCTGCCACCATCCTATTACTTGGTGATATGTTTGGCTGTGTGAACATTGATGTGAAAATCCACAATAAAATACTGGCAAACTGAATCCAACAGCAAATATGAATTTATTGGAATGCTATTTGGATATCGCAGAACCATACTTGGAAACAGAATGAAATCAAGGTATCATAAGGAGGCTAGAAAGCAAAAGCTTTGTTAATGGTCTCTTAGAAAGAACCATCCAGGCAGTGCCCTGCTGCTAGAATGAATATACTTTTGCTATGCTTAGCTTTTTGTAATTCTTCTCAAGATTCACATTTAAGGAGGAAGTCTCCCAATGGCCTGATTAAGTATCCCATAAGATTTTATGTAGCAGAGATGAAAATTTCCCAAAGGAAATCAGAATATTCTTTACTAGGGGAAAAGATGATTGTAGTTAAAAACAAATAAACAGGCTGGGCGAGGTGGCTTATGCCTGTAATCCCAGTACTTTGGGAGACCGAGGCAGGTGGATCACTTGCGGTCAAGAGTTCAAGATCAGCCTGGCCAACATGGCAAAACCCCATCTCTACTAAAAATACAACAATTAGATGTGTGTGGTGTTGAGCACCTGTAATCCCAGAATCTGGATGGCAATTCAGAATCTGGATGGCAACAAAGATCACTGAAATTCAGAATGTTGAAACCCAATCTAAGGAATCCAATAAAATGATAGAAGAGATTAAAGATAAAATAGCTATTTTAAGAAAGAACCAAACTGATCTGATAGAGCTGAAAAACTCACTATAAGAAAAATTTCATAATATAATTGGTAATATTAAAGGCAGAATCAACCAAGCTGAGGAAAGAATCTCAGAGCTCAAAGACCAGTTCTTCAGTCAACTTAGACAGAAATAAAGAAAAAAGAATAAAAAAGAATGAATAAAATCTCCAAGAAATATGAGTTTATGTAAAGAGACTCAACCTACAGCGCATTGGTATCCCTGACAAAGAGGGAGAGTTTTTTGTTTTTTTTTTTTTAATTTGCTTGACAGAATTCTTTATGTGCCCCATACACGCCCCTCACAGCCTGGTCGAGGCAGCAGCTGCCCCTACCTCCATGTAGGCTGCATAGAGGTGGACTTGGCAAAGTTTATGTGGATGGGCACAGAGTCCATCCCCCGCCAGGTCCTGAGAGTGACTGAGGGAAAGGGGTGGATTTCATTGGGCTTTCTTGCTGTGTTGGGTGCTCTTGGAGAAAGGCTGTGGGCCCAGCCAGAGCTGCAGCAGGATGACAGCATGGCACACATGCAGGGCCGCAGAGCTGCAGGATGTGGAGGGGTATATGTTCCAGGAGAGCTAAATGAGCCCCAGCACCAACAACCTGAGCAGGTGTGTGAGCCAACATGCAGGCGTGGCCCACAGGAGGCAGGGCAGTATGTGGAAATACCAGATGTAGAACTGATAGTGGAGGAAGTGGCTGAAGCAGATGCCAATGAAGTTGGAGGTGAAGAGGGTAGAAACAATCTGGTTGAGTGTAAGGGGCTGGGGTGGAACCTTCCTTTTGGAGGGATCCCTCAGCAGCAACAAGGTACTTTTCCCTGTCCTGTGCTACCTACAGAGAGCAAACAGCAGGAGCAGGGTAAGGTGGGCAGCCAACAGTCAGTCTTCACACTGCTATAAAGAATACCTGATACTGGGCCGGGTGTGGTGGCTCATGCCTGTAATCCCAGCACTTTGGCAAGCCACAGCGGGTGGATCACTTGAGGTCAGGAGTTCAAGACCAACCTGGCCAACATGGTGAAACCCTCTCTCTACTAAAAATAAAAAAATTATCCTGGCATGGTAGCACATGACTGTAATCCCAGCTACTCGGGAGACTGAGGCAGGAGAATCACTTGAACCTGGGAGACGGAGGTTGCAGTGAGCCAAGATGGCACCACTGCACTCCAGCCTGGGTGACAGAGCAAGACCCTGTCTCAAAAAAAAAAAAAAAAAAAAACACCTGAGACTGGGTAATTTATAAAGGAAAGAAGGGTGTTTTTGTTTGTTTTGTTTTGTTTTTTGAGACAGAGTCTTGTTTGTTCTGTCACCCAGGCTGGAATGCAGTGGTATAATCTTGGTTTACTGCAACCTCCCCCTCCTGGGTTTAAGCAATTCTCATGCCTCACCCTCCTGAGTACCTGGAACTACAGGTATGTACCACCATGCCCTGTTAATTTTTGTATTTTTACTAGAAACAGTGTTTCACCATGTTGGCCAGTCTGGTCTCAAACTCCTGGCCTCATGTGATCCACCTGCATTGGCTTCCCAAAGTGCTGGGTTTACAGGCAAGAGCTACTGTGCCTGGCTAGAAAGAGGTTTAATTGACTTATTGTTCCACGTGACTCTGGAGGCCTTAGGAAATTTACAATTACAACAGAAGGCAAAGGAGAGGCAAGTACTTTCTTCACCAAGCAGCAGGAGAGAGAAAGAGTGAGAGCGAGGATGTGCCACACTTTTTTTTCCTTCAACTTTTAACTTTCAGGGAACGTGTGCAGGATATGCAGATTTGTTACATAGCTAAATGTGCACCATGGTAGTTTGCTGCACAGATCAAACCATCACCTAGGTGTTAAGCCCAGCATCCATTAGTTATTCTTCCTCATACTCTCCCTCCTGCCACCCTTGCCCCTGCCTGACAAGCCTCAATGTGTGTTGTGGTCCTCACATATGTCCATATGTTCTCATTGTTCAGCTCCCACTTGTAAGTGAGAACATGCAGCATTTGGTTTGATGTTCCTGCGTTAATTTGCTGAGGATAACAGCTTTCAACTCCATCCATGTCCCTGCAAAGGACTATGATCTTATTTCTTTTTATGGCTATGTAGTATTCCATGGTGTATATGTACCACATTTTCTTTATCCAGTCTATCGTTGGTGGGCATTTAGGTTGATCCCAGGTCTTTGCTATTGTGAATAGTGCTGTGATGAATGTACACGTGCATGTATCTTTATAATAAATGATTTATATTCCTTTGGATATATACTCAGTAATGAGATTGCTGGGTCAAATGGTATTTCTGCCTCCAGATCTTTGAGTAATCGCTACACCGCCTACCATGATGGTTGAATTAATTTACACTCCCACCAACAGTGTAAAGGCATTCCCATTTCTCCACAGCCTCACCAGCATCTATTGTTTTTTGATTTTTTAATAATCACCATTCTGACTGTTGTGAAATGGTATCTCATTGTGGCTTTCATTGTCATCTCTCTAATGATCAGTGATGTTGAGCTGCTTTTCATGTTTGTTGGCCGCATGAATGTCTTCTTTTGAGAAGTGTCTGTTTATGTTCTTTGCCTCCTTTTTAATGTGGTGGTTTGGTTTTTTTCTTGTAAATTTGTTTAAGTTCCTTGTAGACTCTGGATATTAGACCTTTGTCAGATAGATAGATTGCAAAAATTTGCTCCCATTCTGTAGGTTGTTCACTCTGATGAGAGTTTCTTTTGCTGTGCAGAAGCTCTTTAGTTTAATTAGATCCCGTTTGTTAATTTTTGCTTTTGTTGCAGTTGCTTATGGTGTTTTCATCATGAAATCTTTGCTTGTGCCTATGTACTAAATGGTATTGCCTAGATATTCTTCTAGGGTTTATATAGTTTTGGGTTATGTCTTTTATTCCCAGAACTTTGTCCAGTCACAGTCACTTGGATAGTTTCATTTAAAGCCAAGGCGCTGGTGAGAAGCCTTGGCTAGTATGAATGCTTCCATGAGACACAAGGTGGTCTTCCTCAAAGGATGACATCCTGGGCAGTGTTTGGAAAAGCTCTCAGATTGATTACTGAATGCATAGGCATTTGTTGTCTTCTCTGTATGCAGTACAACATAAAACCAGCTGTCAGGACTTGGAGGAATAGGAAGATTCCTTCCCAGGAGCACACTTTGAAGTTAATTAGATAAATAACATATGAGGGAAACTTGTAGAACAAGAACAAGTAATAACAGATTATATTAACCAGATACACTTTTAGAAAATAGAGATGCTTCTAATATTAGTAGGAATCGTCTCAAAAATTATTCCCTGAAATGTTACCAGTCTCTTGAGGGTGGAATTCTGGCAGATCTTCTGCTATCGACCTCATTTTTATATTTTAATATTTTATAACTATATCTTTATAGTAAAAATAAGCAAGTTAAATTATGTTTATACTGATGCAAAGAACATTTTTAAAGACGTTTCAGGTCTATCTTTGAAAAATAAATCTGTTTTTAAGTTATTTCTATTTGTATATAAACTTCAAGGCAAGTAAATATACACTGATCACCTATTATCGGACTTATAGCTAATCTGAGGGGTTTTATAAACCCAATTTAGATATGAGGGTACTTTCCTATGCTCATCTAAACCCAAAATATTTTAACAAAGAGTTTATCTATTGTTGAGATTTTAAAGCTTATTACATCCCTGTCTCCTTTGCATTATGGACTAAGTCACAGCAATTAAGTAGAACAAAAATAGCTTCATTCCTTTTTGTTCTTGCTAAAGAAAATATTAGCAGTGTTTTAAATGAGAACAACGGATTGTGCTTCACTCTTGTTTTAAATCTTGGTTATATACTTTGTGATAGAGTGATAATGGAGATGTATTTCTAAATTTAATTTATTTTAATATTTGGTTTTAATTATCCATTCGTCTGTTGGCAGACACTTGGCTTGATTCTCATGTCTTGGCTATTGTGAATAATGCTGCAGTGAACATGGGAGTGCAGACATCTCTTTGATGTACTGATTTCATTTCCTTTGGGTATATACCCACTACTGGGATTACTGGATCATATGGTAGTTCTTTTTAATTTTTTGAGGAACCTCCCTACTGTTTTCCATAATAGATGTTCTTTTTTCTTGACATCCTCACCTACACTTAATAGATTGAAGTGATATCTCATCACGGTTTTAATTTGCATCAACCTAAGTGTCCAAAAATGGATGAGTGGATGAAGAAAATGCAATATATACACAGAGCAGAATACTATTCAGCCTTTAAAAAGAAAGGAAATCCTGTCATCTGCAACAACATGTATGAACCTAAAAGACATTATGCTGATTAAAAGCCAGACTCAGAAAGACAGATACCACATGATCTCACTTATATGTGGGATCTAAAAGAGTCAAACTCATAGAAGGAGGGAATAGAATGGTGGTTACCAGGGCCTGCATGAAGGGTTGGGGGATTGGAAGGATGTTGATCAAAAGATAAAAACCTTTCAATTAGGCAGGAAGAATAAGTTCAAGAGCTCTGTTATACAGTATAGTGACTATAGTTAATAACAATTATTTTATACTTGAAATTGCAAAGAGAATACCTTTTAAGTGTTTTCACCACAAAAAATCATAAGTACATGAGGTAATGCTTATGTTCATTAGCTTGATTTGGCCATTCTACACTGTATACATATTTCAAAACATGTACACCATAAATATATATTAATTTTTATCAATTAAAAAATAATCATCTTAGCTGAAAAAGGCACCTCATAAAAATAAGGTAGAAGCAAATGGAAAAGTATGGCATTGGATATGTTTACTTAATTATGATAGTCATCTTTAAATCCTACCCACCAACTGTGCAAAGGTTTTTATTGACATTCCATTTTCCTTGATCTTAGAAAAAAAAAAAAAAAAAGATTATTTCAGACATCAGAAGATGTTACATTTTCACATTAAAAAAAAAATAGGGCCGGGTGCAATGGTTTATGCCTGTAATCCCAGCACTTTGGGAGGCCGAAGCGGGTGGATAGCCTTGAGGTCAGGAATTCAGGACCAACCTGGCCAACATGACGAAACCTCATCTCTACTAAAAATACAAAGATCATCTGGGCATGGTGGTGCATGCCTGTAATCCCAGCTACTTGGGAGGCTGAGGCAGGAGAAACACTTGAATCCAGGAGGCAGATGTTGCAGTGAGACAAGATGGCGCCAATGCACTATCTCAAATAAAAGAAAAAAAAAATAGGGCCACAGCACACTGAGACTCTAATTGGAAGATTTTTCAACAGATAAAATGCTCTAAGTTTTTAAACTGATGAGATAAGATAAATTGTCCAAGCTGTTCACGTCATTTTCAGGAAAAAAATTGTAATCATGTCATTTTCAGGAAAAAAATTTTAACAGTGGTAACATTTCCAAACATCCATTTTCACATGCTATCTCTATAGCATTAGTGTCTTTTTAAAAAGCAGTTTACTTTTTATTCATTCTTAAAATTTCATCTTAATCCCGAAGGAAAAAATTGTGTTTATTTTTTAGAGACTATCTCCTAGAGAGCAAATTTGGTACCCTGGCCTTTTTTTAAAAAGAAAAATGAGTAGCCCATCAACATTGTTAGAAAGGTCTTTTAAGCAATTTGCCGTAAATAACCAGCAGACCCCTGTATGATCCAAAGGATTTTTATGGTCATTTTACATTTTGTTGCAAAATTCTATAAATGTTCTTTTCCAGGGTCTTAATTTTATTGTTTATATACATTCTGCAGCAAGTAAACTGCAACATGTTGCAATAAGTGGAAAGATTACAAATAAGTAAGGTGCCACAGTCAACCTCTGCATTCTGGCTCTTCCTCAGGATTCCAGGGTTTGGTGATAGGTGACTGTTTGGACTGAGTCAAGCACCAGAGTGTTACTACGCTTAAGCTTAATTTCTTTATTATGTTTTAGATTATAATATAAATAGAGGTTCTAACTTTTCCCCTGCACCCTTGTGGATATTATATGCCCCTTAGGATGCATGTGTCTCCTTTTGGAGACCCCTGGCTCCATCTCAATGCAAAGGAAGCCCCTGTGATTTGATTCCTGTCCACCTCTGTTGACTCACCTTATACCATACAGTCCAGCAACTCCAAACTGCCGATTTGTTTTCTTTTTGTGCCATGCTCTCTCCACTTCCTAGAATGTTCGTCCCTCGATCCTCTTCCTCCTCCACTATGTCTTTTATATGTTAGTTAGGGGTCTTTACCTTTCTTTGACCCCCACCCTGATCCCAAATTAGGCATCCTTTTATGTGTTCATAGACTATTTTGTGTATGTCTCTGATCTGCATTTTATCACTGATATTTTATTATGTTTATGTCTCTCTCTCCTACAGTATCACAGTTTCCTTGAGGACAGAGAGCAGGCCTTGACATATATTTCTGATCTCTTTTTTAATAAAAAATGTATGGTTTTATTTTTCTTTTATCTTTCAACCTCCAAACCATTTTTTTCTTTTGGTTTTGCAGGCTTTAGATGGATTTTTCTTTGTTGTGAACTGTGAAGGGAGAATTGTATTTGTGTCAGAGAATGTAACCAGCTACTTAGGTTACAATCAGGAGGAATTAATGAATACCAGCGTCTACAGCATACTGCACGTGGGGGATCATGCAGAATTTGTGAAGAATCTGCTACCAAAATCACTAGGTAAGGAGAAATCTAGTTCTCTGTAGCTTCTCCTTATATGATATGTATAATCTATAATAATATGTGATTATTTATAATATATAGTATTATATATGTTATAATATGTATTTTAAATATTTTTTGAATGTAGTTTCAGTCTCAAATATAAATATGAAGGGGAGTCTCATCAAATATCTGATGAAGAGCATTCCTTTCAGCTTCTTCCCTTATACTGTGTTGTGCCACAGTCATGCCACAGTAGTTGGAGAAAATTGTTTTCAATTTTGATTACGTTCAAGAAAGAGACAAATGTGTATCCTTTCCATTACCCTGCTCACAGAGAAAGGAATAGAAAGGAGAAAGGGAGGGGGTGAGAGGGAGGGAAGAAGGAAAGAATATATGTCATATACCTACTAAAATTAGTGTTTTTAGACTTAAGTGTTTTAACTGAGGAATTCCATGTATGGTTGGATGGGCTATTCACTGCTGACGAGCCTAACTGAGAGGATGGATGGAGTCTGATTTCCAGTCTGTGTTCTATTCACTGAACCCTGTGCCTGGGGCAAGGCTGGGACCTTAGGAGTTAGGGGATTTTTTACTAATTCTTGTAAAGGCATGGATGGACTAACAGCAACCCTTTGTCAACTTCTTGACTTTTCAGGCTCCTCTAAAGTTTTTAAGTGCTCAAGTTCCAATTACTCCTAGTGATTGCATTGCTACGTTTACATCTGAGTGGGTGTGTTTTTCAATAGTCAGTGTACATTTTGTAGATAAATAGGAAATTTTTCATATTACATTTCACATTCCATTCTGTTTCAGATTTTTTCCTATAGTTTATTTGTTCAGTGAGCTCTGAAATAAAAGCAATTTATCACAAAGATAAATTTACCACACATCAGCTTTTCAGACAGATACTATGTGATAAATAATCTTAGTCGTAGAGTTAGAATTCTACCGTACCATTTAGTATGGGAACTGAGACATGTGGTCAGGGAAGCCAAACAATATAAGATTCCCCTGATGTCACTATAGGTAATACTTAAAATTTCTTTCTCTGGCCGTGGACTCTAGATTCTTTTGTTCTACTGTTCCACAATTTTTTTGTTTTGTTTTTTTGAGATGGAGTCTCGCCCTGTCACCCAGGTTGGAGTGCAATGGTGAGATCTCAGCTCATTGCAGCCTCTGCCTCCTGAGTTCAAATGATTCTCCTGCCTCAGCCTCCCAAGTAGCTGGGATGACAGGCACCCACCACCATGCCCAGCTAATTTTTGTATTTTTGGTAGAGACGAGGTTTCACCATGTTGGCCAGGCTGGTCTCGAACTCCTGAACTTGTGATCTGCCCACCTCAGCCTCCCAAAGTGCTGGGATTATAGGCATGAGCCACCACGCCTGGCCCGTTCCACAAGGACTACTAGTGTATGGATTTAACAAGGACTACTGGTGTATGGATTTAACTGAGCTATTGCATTTTATTTTTGTATCCAAAAAAACTAATTTAATTTTAGTCTCATGTTGGGTTTAGCAGCCTTCCTGATTGGAAAGAGGCCTAGAGTCACAAAAAACAAGAATGAGCTGTTTTCTGACTCCTGAAGAAGGGACTTGTTGTTTGTGGAAGGGCCACATTACCTGTTCTGCCTGGTTCTCAGGATGCTGTAGATCTATGACTATTCAGGTTCCCTCAAATCACTGCCAGTAGGTAAATTTGTTGAGAGTGTCATCTACTAGCTCCCGGCTACTTACAAGACAGCAGTCCTCAGCTGGCCCGACAATTCATTGTTGCCTCTCTGAGCAACCTTTCACAATAGGGAGGAATATGAAGTTTTTGCTGTAGAGATATTTTTCTCTCATTCCCCCCATAATGGAAGAACATTAAAAAAAAATACTACTTTTTTTTTTTTTTTTTGAGACGGAGTCTCGCTCTGTCACCCAGGCTGGAGGGCAATGGTGCCATCTCAGCTCACTGCAACCTCTGCCTCCCGGGTTCAAGCTATTCTCCTCCCTCAGCCTCCTGAGTAGCTGGGATTACAGGCACACACCACCACACTTGGCTAATTTTTGTATTTTTTTTAGTAGAGATGGGGTTTCACCATGTTGGTCAGGCTGGTCTCAAATGCCTGACCTCATGATCCTCTCGCCTCAGCCTCCCAAAGTGCTGGGATTCAGGCGCATGCCACCACCCCTGGCTAATTTATTTATTTATTTATTTTGTAGAGATAGGGTTTCACCATGTTGGTCAGGCTGGTTTCAAACTCCTGAAACTTGATCTGCCTACCTTGACCTCCCAAAGTGCTGGGATTACAGGCATGAGCCACCACGCCTAGCCAGAAAAAAAAATACTACTTTCTTATACAATAGTGTAGACAAGCAAAGATAGGGCAAGCTCTAGTAATAATAGAATAGATCACCTAATCTTACAGTGTTAGTTGATCATCCATTAGAAACCAATAAGATGGTCCCACCAAAAGAATAAAGCCCAACTACACCAACTTAGAAAAGCCAGTAGCTTCTTTCAAGGTATTTCCAAGAAGCATTTAGGAGAAAATAAATTATAGTACCCATATTTAGACCTTTATTATTAGAATAATCAAATTTTTAGAAAATTAAGGAATTAGACCAAGTAGAATCATTTTATATGTGTTCCATTTTCAAACATTGGAAAAAAATCAAGATTCAGAACCTATCAAGGAAGAAATTTGAAGAAAAATTTAGGATCGTTATTTATATATGTACTCACGTAATATACATATATCACACATACATGTTTCAAAACACTTCTTATTTTTGATTTGTTATTTTCTTTTTTTTTTTTTGACGGAGTTTCACTCTTGTTACCCAGGCTGGAGTGCAATGGTGCGATCTCGGCTCACCGCAACCTCCACCTTCTGGGTTCAGGCAATTGTCCCGCCTCAACTTCCTGAGTAGCTGAGATTACAGGCACGCGCCACCATGCCCAGCTAATTTTTTGTATTTTTAGTAGAGACGGGGTTTCATTGTGTTGACCAGGATGGTCTCGATCTCTTGACCTCGTGATCCACCCGCCTCGGCCTCCCAAAGTGCTGGGATTACAGGCTTGAGCCACCGTACCCGGCCTGATTTGTTATTTTCAAGGAGAAATTTTGAAGAAAAAAGTTAAAAGTCAAACTTTTAAAATTGCTTTTGAATTTACAGATTTAGAAGATTTCAGTGTCTAAAATCTGTACTTTTTAAGCATAACATTTTATTTATAAGAAACAAAATCTGAATGCTGGGAAGCTGGTATGGTGAGAAATTTTGTCCAAAAGAACAAGTATACATGGATATACTTATACTTGCACAGATGGTTATAAAAAGATTATATTGTGAAAGGCTAACATTACAAAGAATGAGATGTTAGTGAACATAGACTTATTTGTGAAATTCTAATAAATTGGAATTTGAAATTTGAAAAAGAAATTTTTTAAAGCAGGTCTTTTTATAAATTCATACCATTTATATCTCAAATGATGGAGACATCATAGTGCTTAAGAGCATAGCCTTTCTGGTATAAAACAGAAATGGGCAATGCATTCTGGCTCTACTGCTTAATTAACAGTGTGACCTTGGACAAGACAAGGCTTGACCCCTCTAGCCTCATCCTTGATAGGCAGGTTAAGTGGTAAGTGTTGCTTAGCATATTTCCTGGCTGGTATTAAATTCTTCCTGTTTTAGCAATTATTATTATTCCTGTTATTGGCTTTTTCTAAATGTTTTGGAGCTTTTAACTTCTGAATGATAGATCTACAATTATTATTAATAACTACTAGCTGGTTTTGATTATGCTTTTAGCTTCGAAATTGATATAAAGGAAGGACAATCTTGTCCTTTCACAGTATGCTCCTTAGAACCACATAGAAATTATTCTGTAGAAATTATTGAGGCAAATTTTTTTATAGTTTGCATTCTGTAAGTTAGTTCCGTTCTTATTTCTTTATTTAGAGACAGAGTTTTGTTATTTTCATCCAGGCTGGAGTGCAGTGGCACGATCTCAGCTCACTGCAACGTCCGCCTCCAGGGTTCAAGCGATTCTCCTACCTCAGCTTCTTGAGTAGCTGGGTTTACAGGCACCCACCACCACACCCAGCCAATTTTTGTATTTTTAGTAGAGATAGGATTTCACCATGTTGGCCAGGCTGATCTCGAACTCCTGATCTCAGGTGATTTGCCTGCCTTGGCCTCCCAAAGTACTGGGATTATAGGCATGAGCCACCACTCCTGGCCCTATTCTTTTTTAAATTGTAGCTAAACTGCTACTTCCACCTAAAAGGAGGGCTTTTGTTATTTGTTTTTTAATACTTTGGGTTTGTTTTACCAGGTTATTTTAAATATTATCAGTGACATTTAGCCTTTCAAAGAGGAATCATGGTGAGTTAAGAAAGCAATTGCGTAAAGATTAGGCATGCTGCTTTCTAGCTAGTCTAAACTGCTCCCTCCCACACACAAAATACTGAATTTTGTCTGAAGCTTTGTACCTCTAGTATAGATCTATCCTCTTGTTTCCATTCCACAGAGAATACAGGACGTTATGTGTGTGATGCTGTTGTATTTTTGCATAAATTGTAGTTCATTGCTTACTGTTTAAAAGAAGATTTAGGTTCAAAAAAGTTCTGTCATGGTAAACTATTAATAGTTTGGTTAACTTAAAAAAGTCTAATTAATCTTGTGAAATACAGGGTATCCAGAAAGATCACCTAAAATATTTAGCAGCTTATATTTGAGGGGCCTATAATTCAATTCAAATTGATCTTGCTGTTAATTATTGTTATTTTAAAAAGATATGATAGTTGACATGTAAACTATCACCAAAATGACTTTAGTTTCTTTAGTTGTGGTGATTATTTTTCAACTTTTTTTTTTTAACATCTCAAAAAGTGTTTTGTACAATTTAGGTATAATGACCACCATAATGGGTCATGAAATTAACTTTAAGGAAGTGCGTTTCTCCTTTTTATCACTGTCTGCTCTTCTCTTGGCTCCTTATGCCTACCATGCCTACCTTGATCCCTAACCATTCCTCCACCTCTTTTCCTTTTCTCTATCTTCTTTCCTTTTCCCTGAACTGAGTGTGATTAGATACCTAGCTCTTCTTCTAGTAACATTCCACAAGTAGCTTTCTTTGTAGATACCTTCAGAAAGTTGAAACTGTCCCTGATAACCAAATAGATCAGGGTAAACCTAATCCAAGCCAAGCCATAAAAAAAATAAAGCCTTTTTTTTTTTTTTAACTTTGATTTTAGATTCAGTGGTACATGTGCAAGGTTTGTTATATAGGTAAACTCATGTTATGGGGGTTTGTTGTACAGATTATTTTGTCACCCAGTGTATTAGTCCATTTTCACGCTGCTATAAAGAACTTCCCTGAGACTGGGTAATTTATAAAGGAAAGAGGTTTAATTGACTCATAGTTCCACATGGCCAGGGAGGCCTCAGAAAACTTAAAATCCTGGCAGAAGGGGATACAGGCACCTTCTTCACAAGGAGGCAGGAGAGAGAGAAGAGCAATGGAAGAACTTCCAGATGCTTATAAAACCATCAGATCTCATGAGAACTCACTATCATGAGAACAGCATGGGGGAAACTACCCCCATGATCTAGTCGCCTCCCTCCCTCAATACATGTGGATTACAGGTCTCTCCCTCAACACGTGGGGATTACAATTTGAGATGAGATTGGGTGTCGACACCTAGCCAAACCATATCAACCAAGGTACTAAGCCTAGCACCCAATAGTTATTTTTTCTGATCCTTTTACTCCTCCCAGCCTCCACCCTCAAGTAGGCTCCAGTGTCTGTTGTTCCCCTCTTTGTATCTATGAATTCCTGTCCTTTAGCTCTTGCTTATAAGTAAGAATGTGCAGTATTTGGTTTTCTGTTCCTGTGTTAGTTTGCTAAGGATAATGGCCTTCAGTTCCATCCATGTTCCTGCAAACAACATGGTCTCGTTCTTTTTATGGCTGTATAGTATTCCATGGTGTATATGTACCAAATTTTCTTTATCCAGTCTGCCATTGATGGTCATTTAGGTTGACTCCAAGTCTTTTCTATTGTGAATACCATGGCAATGAACATACACTTGTATGTGTCTTTATGGTAGAATTATTTATATTCCTTTGGGTATATAACCCAGTAATGAGATTGCTGGGTTAAATGGTAGTTCTGTTTAGCTCTTCAAGGAATCATGACACTGCTTTCCACAATAGTTAAACTAACTTACACTCCCACCAACAGTGTATAAGCATTCCCTTTTCTCCACAGCTTTGCCAGCATCTGTTATCTTTTGATGTTTTAATGATAGCCATTCTGACTGGTGTAAGATGGTATCTCATTGTGGTTTTGATTTGCATTTCTCTAATGATCAGTGATAATTGAGCTTTTTTTCACATGCTTGTGGGCCATATGGTGTCTTCTTTTGTAAAGTGTCTGTTGATGTCCTTTGCCCACTTTTTAATGGGGTTATTTGTTTTTTCCTTATAAATTTGTTTAAGCTCCTTATAAATACTGGATATTAGACCTTTGTCAGAGGCATGGTTTGCAAATATTTTCTCCTTTTCTCTAGGTTGTCTGTTTACTTTCTTGACAGTTTCCTTTGCTGTGCAGAAGCTCTTACATTTAAGTAGGTCCCAGTTGTCAATTTTTGCTTTTGTTTTGATCGCTTTTGGCATCTTTATTGTAGAATCCTTTGCCTGTTCCTGTGTCCAGAATGGTATTGCCTAAGTTGTCTTCCAAAGTTTTTTATAGTTTTGGATTTTACATTTAAGTCTTTAATCCATCTTGAGTTGATTTTTGTATATGGGATAAGGAAGAGATTCAGTTTTAATTTTCTGCATGTGGCTATCCAGTTATCCCAGCACCATTTATTGAATAGGGAGTCCTTTCCCCATTGCTTGTTTTTGTCAGCTTTGTCAAAAATCAGATGGCTGCAGGATGTGGGCTTATTTCTAGGCTCTCTATTCTGTTTCATTGGTCTATGCATCTATTTTTGTACCAGTACTATGCTGTTTTGGTTACTGTATCCCTGTAATATAGTTTGAAGTCAGGTAACATGATGCCTCCAGCTTTGTTCTTTTTGCTTAGGATTGCGTTAGCTGTTAGGGCTCTTTTCTTGTTCCCTGTGAATTTTAAAATAGTGTTTTCTAGTTCTGTGAAGAATGTTATTGGTAGTTTGATAGGGATAGCATTGAATCTGCAAATTGCTTTGGGCAGTATGGCCATTTTAATGGTATTGATTCTTACTATTCATGAGCACGGGATATTTTTCCATGTGTTTGTGCCATCTCTGATTTATTTGAGTAGTGTATTTATTTGAGATAACAAATTCATTTTTTATTATAAGGTCTATTTACTTTAGTTGGAGGGTTTTCCTAAGAATTAGACAACTTAATCCATTTATTCAGTGCATGAGAAGAGAGCTCTAAAAAATGAATATACATGCTAATTTTTACATTCCTTTTTCTGTTTTTCCTCCCTTTCCTTCTACTTTTTAGCCTATATATGCTCCAGTGGAATGGAGGGCCTTAGGCAGAAATCCTATATCACTAAACCAGACATGCATATAAAAATGTTATTCATAGCTCTTTATTTTCCACATTGTTCCCCCAACAGAATAGAAATTTCGTTTCCTTTTGAAAATAGTAATACATGTTTGTTGTAACTGGCCACCTGAAATGATTGTTTCTATTAAAATCACTACTGATATTTGAATTATAGTATCAAAGGATCTTATATATTTTATTATGAAATTTTAGAGCATAAATAACTTTAGAGATAATGTAGTGGATTCTTTTATTTTAAAAAATGAGACAATGAGCATCAACGATTAATTAACCCAAACCTTAGAACTTGCTAATAGCAGCACCCAGACTCCTTCCTCCAGTGTAGTTTGTTTCCATGATTTCTTCTAACACTTAATAAAGGATGAGATGGAAAAAAGGAAGGTGGGTCATTGGAGAGTTTAAGATAGGAAAATGTTTGGGAACAGTTAAAAAAAAAAAGCCTTGGCCAGGCACAGTGGCTCATGCCTGTAATCCCAGCACTTTGGGAGGCCGACATGGACGGATCATGAGGTCAGGAGTTTGAGACCAGCCTGGCCAACATGGTGAAACCCCATCTCTACTAAAAATACAAAAATTAGCCAGACATGGTAGCATGCCTGTAATCCCAGCTTCTCAGGAGACTGAGGTAGGAGAATCACTTTAACCTGGGAGGTGGAGGTTGCATTAAGCCAATATCATGCTGTTGCACTCCAGCCTGGGTGACAGAGCTAGACTCCGTCTCAAAAATACAAAAAAAAGCTAATTTTTGTATTTTTGGTAGAGACGGGGTTTCACCACGTTGAAAAGAAAAGAAAAAAAAAAAGCATCCTTAAAAACCCTTTGATCATCTCATGACCATATGATTTAAACATGACACTATAACTGGGAAATTATGGCCCACCACACAGTGGTTCTTCCTTGAAATAGATATCTGTTCTACAATTTGATTCATTTTTCCTATACTGGATCAGGTACCATTTCTTTTTTAGCGATCTTTTTTTATATAATAATATTGATTATCCACTATATCCAAGGCATTGTAGCATATGAACTGTGCTAGTTAAATAAAATAAATTAAAGCACAAGGAAAAAATGGTTATGAAAAATTGAGATTGCTTTATATTCTAAATATTTTTCTTCTTTTTTTTTTTCTTTTTGAGATAGAGTCTTGCTCTATTGCCATGCTGGAGTGCAGTGGCACAATCTGTAACCTGTGCCTCCAGGGTTCCAGCGATTCTCCTGCCTCAGCCTCTCAAGTAGCTGGGACTACAGGTGCACACCACCACGCCCAGCTAATTGTTGTATTTTTAGTAGGGATAGGGTTTCCCTATGTTGGCCAGGATGGTCTCAATCTCTTGACCTTGTGATCCGCCCACCTCGGCCTCCCAAAGTGCTGGGATTGCAGGCATGAGCCACCGCACCCGGCCCATTCTAAACATTTTTTTGAGTCACAGACTCTGAGAAAATCGAAATCTTCTCCCCCAGAAAGGCGCACATCCACGCAAAAGCCAACCTTAAGAATCCATGATTGCCAAGTTAAAACCCCCACTTATCAATGCACCTGTGGTTTTTCAATCATTTTTTCATTGCCAAAGTATAACTGGAAACCAACTGAAAAACTCATTAATTAAGTGCTATAAAATTCTGAGCAAAATAGCTAATAAGTTTTAATTTTTGTTTTTGATTATAGTATTTGAGGGGAAGATCATATGTATTTTCTTGGAATGTTACAGTTTTCTAATTGCTAAACATTTAGATTGGCTAGGGAGATAAGTATCCTATTGCCTTAGGATAATGTTAGATCTGAAGAGATCAGTCTGTTTTTTCATCTGAGGATCTAATTAAGCAGATGGCTTAAAGCATATCTTTTGTATCTTCAGAATTTGTGCTTTATTACCTTATTCACAGACACATAATCAATTTTTCTTCCTCAGTAAATGGAGTTCCTTGGCCTCAAGAGGCCACACGACGAAACAGCCATACCTTTAACTGCAGGATGCTAATTCACCCTCCAGATGAGCCAGGCACCGAGAACCAAGAAGCTTGCCAGCGTTATGAAGTAATGCAGTGTTTCACTGTATCACAGCCAAAATCAATTCAAGAGGATGGAGAAGGTAAAGCCAAACGTCTTTTTAAAGTGTTTATTTCTTCTGTGACTTTAAGGAAAAGAGAGGAAATTAATTATAAACTGACTTTTTCAGATAGTATTTTTGGTTACTATAATATGTATCAGAGTAGCTATTCCATTTGCTATATATTCTTAATACTTAAAAAACAACAATTACTAACATCTAGAATCATTCCTTTAATATGCCCCCCAGATTCTCAGTTTTAAGCTGGCATTCCCGCTAAAATGTCAAATAATTCAAACCAACTTGCTGTCTAGAAATAAGTGATGTAACTAACTGCTGCCAGTTGGAAATGTACCAGATGCAGCAGACTGTTGAACAGCTCTGATTTTTAGAAAGTTTCAAGTTTAGAGTGTAGGGAACATTGGAGAATAGAGTTGGCATTTTTCAGGCTATACAAGGTAATTTATAAGGAGAAAACTTATGAACAGATGGAAACATACTGAAGCTCTAATATGAACATGGTGTCAACATGGAATTAGTTAAATATGTGACAGTGGATGAGTTTTCCTGTAAACTTAGACTGAGCTAAGTTTAGAAAATCACAAATTGAGAACTGGTGTAAGAACAAGGGAAGGTAGTAGACAAGAAGTCAGATACAAAAAAGCTGTGTATGTTGCAGGTCTCACCAGGAAACAGAGGTGACAATCTACTGGAGACTTTTTACAAAATACACATGCCAAGTCTTATTTGATTCAAGTTCATTTTTAACTGTGTGATAATGTGTATAACATCCTCAAAACAAAATTTGGGAATGGGACTTTGAAAAAATTGTATATCCTAAAAACATGAAGTCATCTGTTAAGAGGAAAATAGTGCTTCAGAATTAAAGGTTGTTTTTCTCATACAATTATCTGCACTATGGTTATAAGAGTAATCTTTGTAGTCATTAAGTACTGATGAGTGTAGGAAATTGACTACAAAACTGTATTTTAAAAAACACTGTGCCACTTATATCTAACCAAAACTACTACTTCTAGTTATTATCATCCAAGTACATCAGATGCATCAGTCTCCTCTAGTATATACTAAGAGCATTCAATAGGAAGGGATGGTTTATGCCAACTAACTCTCTACCTGGAGCTGTCAGTTTTTGGTTACCAGCAATTTTATTTCTAATATACTATTAGATAAGAATGATTCTTGACATTTTGGGCTGGATGACTTTTTAAAAAAAAGAAAAAAGAATGATTCCAATATTATGTCAGGTCCTGTAACATGTATTATTTTTATAAAAATCATTAATGGCAAGTGATAGATGTAAACCATTTTCTACTCTTTCCTTCAATTTCCCTTCTTGTTTTGGGCAGATTTCCAGTCATGTCTGATTTGTATTGCACGACGATTACCTCGGCCTCCAGCTATTACGGGTGTAGAATCTTTTATGACCAAGCAAGATACTACAGGTACTAATTGTAAAGTTCAGAATGTTCCATAGGTATTAATAATGCGACTGTGCCCTTAAAACTAATTATATCCAGAATGTCTTTCTGTTCTAAGACATTTAGGCTTTGCTCCCTAGTTTTATACAGAAAACATTTTAAATGCTCTTAAGATTATGCAGTTTAGATACTGTAATATAATCATTATCATGATCAGGGTGCTGGGGAGAACACTTTTTATAACTATTTATATATCTACATTTGATTATAAATTATTTTTCATAATCATGGAATAAAATATTTAAAGAAATTTAGAAGATATAGATATGTAAATACGTAACTATACATACATTTATTTAAAATAGATATGAGTACTGTATGGTGGTTTTACTATTATGCTTAAACGTATCTGGCTATTTCTGGTTTTTTTAATTCTTTTTCTTTAAATTTATTTAGCACATACTGATTGAGTCTCTAGAAGTGCCTATCACTGGGTTATTTCTCAAGATGTATGTGGTTGAACAAAAATGATTTAATGACAAATGTGTTATTTTTTATTATGGAAAAGTTATGAGATGGCGTAAGGGAGGATATATGAAATTAGCTGGTCAGCAAAGGCCTGTCTGAGGAGCTGATACTGAGTTCTTGGCCCCTAAGGATGAAGTGATGCCCACTATTTAAAGTATGGGTCTTGGAAGGGGGGCAGCAAGGAAGGGTCTTGATACAGAATGAGTACACCTAATTGAGGAACCCGAGCTGCAGAAGCTTAAAGATAAGTAAGACTGAGAGGTTAAGTTAGAAGTACTGAGAGCCTCAAAGTGAGTAACACTGAGACTGCCTAAAAATAAGGCCTTCTTTTTAAAGGCCTGCTTCAGATTTGATTTTCAGCAAGAACCAATTGTTATTGTTCTTTATAGTTTATAAAGTATTTTTCTTATATTATTTGATTTTATCTTTACACAAACACATCATGTGTTCATGCTTTTATAACAACCAGAGTTACATATATCACTTACCTCTCTAATTTTAAAATAGAGATAAATACTAGAGGTATATTTTCTAGCAGACTAGGATTTTAAAAATCATTTCTTCTGAATTTTATGCTTTGTGAAAGTTTAGTTTTAATGTACAGTTTGACTTTTACCACCTTTTATAAGATCTTATTTCATTATGTATTAATTTTTTAGTCCAAATAATCTAAATATTCCAGTGTTGTATGCTTTGTGCTTGTGTTTTTAATGATAAACTCCTAACTGCTCTTACTAAAGAACTAGTATGGATAAATTAGCACAGATAATAGAAAATGGTAAAGACAATGTCTACGAGCACAGAGAGATGTATCTAAGGATAGTAATTATCAGTTATCATACCTTTCTTCATTCCCTTTTTGAATCTACCATGTATTATGTTTCTTTCCAGACTCTACCATGAACAATGCTGGAAAAATTTAATAAACCTACTATGGATGTGTGGGTTTGTGCAAAAAAAATTTTTTTATTTAAATTTTTTTAAATTTTTTAAAACAATTATTGAAAATTGAAAGTATTTTGCATGAAGGAAAAATAGATTCCATTGAAAAGGAAAATTGGTCTCTTCTGTCAGTAACTGGTTAACATAAAAAGAAACCAAATAAGGGCTTTGTGAGATAGCAGAATGAAAACCTGTTGAAAAGGGTTATTGTCAGGTCACAGAAAAAATGTCAGAGATGAGGGAGGCCTAAAAGTTATAAGGCTAATTTAGGAACAATATGTTTCAGCTTTTCCTCATATTGCATTTCTCTAAATTGAATTCTAAATTGGATTGTTTTAAGGACTGTATTTCCCGTAGGGACATTATCCCTGGTAGTTTTGTTTCGAAGAACCTAGATGTTAAAATTTTAGATATTCCTGATAATATGTATATAAAAATAACCATAATCATGTAAAATAAAAAATTAGCCTCTGGGCAATAAAATAACTGTGTGTGTGTGTGTGTATATATATATATATATATAGAGAGAGAGAGAGAGAGAGAGCGAGCGAGCGCGCGCGCAGGGGTTGGGGAGAGAGAGAGAGGTGGGGGGAAACCTCAAATATCACAGGATCCAGCTTAGATTTTACAAATGAGGGGCTGGTAATTTGTAAAACCATACAGCCCTTTGCTGAGAATGGGCATCTTTAAGCCCTAATGTAGAGCTCCTTCTTGATATTACATTACTTTATACCTAAGCACTACTAAAAGGATGTCACTATACTGTATACATTTATTGTATGAAGATACCAAGGAAATATAAAATATACTTAAAATGTAAAACAGTTTATTCTATCAGTTGTAGAATTGACTTAGCTAAAAAGAATAGATATAATAAGTGTTAAACATTTAATTTCATAAATTTTTGTATTACTTTTTAACTCTACACGGGATGATCCATATCTCTTAAGGAAAAAAAAAAGTCTTTTTTCTTTTTTTGAGATGGAGTCTCGTTCTGTCACCCAGGCTGGAGTGCAATGGCATGATCTCAGCTTACTGCAACCTCTGCCTCCTGGGTTCAAGCAATTCTCTGCTTCAGCCTCCTGAGTAGCTAGGATTACAGGCACCTGCCACCATGCCCGGCTAATTTTTGTATTTTTAGTAGAGATGGGATTTCACCATCTTGGCCAGGCTGGTCTTGAACTCCTCACCTCATGATCCACCCACTTCAGCCTCCCAAAGTGCTGGGATTACAGGCGTGAGCCACCACGCCTGGCCAAAAAAAGTCTTTTACTAGTAAACGTTGAACAGTAGGGTATTTTATTGTTGCTTGGTTGGTTGGTTAAACTTTCCTGTAGTAGGCAAGTATTGTAACTCAAGCTGTTCATGATTCTTCACTAAGACAGTCATTGCATTACTCATCTGGTACCATTGCTGATAACCCAATCACTTTCTCTCCAGTCCCCAAACTCTAAACTCACTTGTTCTCTCCTAGGGCTAACCCTGACATGAACACACACACACAAGCGCGCACACGCGCGTGCACACACGTCTCCCTTAGTCACTGCCTGTGAGGAACATTATTGTATAGGAAGATTATGTAGCAGTGGAATCCCTGCTATAACCAACTTTTTATCTCTGACATGATAAGAAACAAGGGTTGAACAATTAAAATTCTTAAAAATCTAAAATCTTTTATAGTTTCAGTTACAGTGTTCACCAGGCTTTCCCCAGACTGTTCTTAAATGACAAAATTCCCTTATTTGAGTTTCAGTTTATTTTCTTTCCACTATCTACATTTATGCCAAGACTTGGGTGATAGGGTGATAACCTGATTAAGTAGGACTGGGTACATCAGATTCCAGATCCTAAGTTAAAGAGGTCTAATGAATATTTTATTTCTAAGCAAACCAAATGAAATATATAAAGAGGGGATTAGTTCAGTGAGGAGGCACAAACAATATGATAGATTTGAGTTGATTGTGTGAAGAAGAGGAAGATGGGAAAAATATTTTATCAGGCATTCATAGAAGAGAAAACATTAGTGGTGAACTCTAATAATTGGGGAAATAAAAATTTAGACCACAATGAGATACCATTTTCCACCTACTAATTTGAAAAAGTAAAGAATCCTGACAACGTTAAGTCATGGAAAGGATGTTAGATTAACACTAACTCTTATACATTGCTGGTGGAAGCATAGGGTGGTACAAGTTTCAGGAAAACAGTTTAAAATTAATATTGTAAAGTTGAACATTCCATAACCTACAATCTAACAATTCTGTTCCTACATACATACCCTAAAGAAGTTCTCACATCAATGTACTACGCAACATGTGAAAGATGTTCATAGCAGTGCTGACTGTAATGGCAAAAAACTTAACAGTCTAGATGCCCATTCACAGGAGAATTTAAAGATGGGGATGGTGGCAAGGGAGGAGTGCACATGTGATGGAGCAATATTGGTAACACCAAGTTCTGAAGCTGAGTGGTGGGTTTGCAGATTTTTATCTCATTAATATAATTCTTTATATATAGATCTATATTATAAATACATATCATTTATTATTTTGTGTGACTATAAGATTGCATAAACGTAATAAAACAGGTCTGAATATTCACGCACTGGATTAATTGGCCCTCTGCTAACTGAGAAGTAACTCACCTGAATTCTCTCATAGCCATTTAGGAAATTTGTTCAAATATGATAACAAAAGCAAATCACTAAATTTTATAAAGCGTATGTTCCATGTGCATACTGCCTAGCAAATCTTAATGTTCTCACTTACCGTTTTCTGCTTTAACTTTTTTTGCCTTCAGTCTTTGTTTAATCTTAAATACAGTATTACCTACTAAATATAGCCCAGCAAAGTGTAGAAAGGAAAAGACTTGCTTCTTTTCTCATATTCTTTTTACTTAGTAATTAGAAATTAATTTAAACTAAACAGTATACTTCATCTTTGTCTCTTCTTTCCAATCAGTCATCAGTATATAGAGAACAGAATCCAAAGACCAAGCCCGGGGAGTTCGAACTGCATTGGTCTCAGTAGTTTCAGGTCAATATGATATGACTTTAATCCTTGACTAGAATTGAATTTTAGAATATGACATACTAGGACATAACACATTCCAAGACCAAAACAATTTTTTATGTCAATAACATACTTCATAACTATATGTAATAAAAATTAATGGTGCTTTTTAATACTTTTGTTTATTGAGTATTTGGAAAGAAAGAACGTTTCTCAGACACAGTTGTTAGTTTTGAAACATGGATGATTTACATAAAGGGGGTATTATAAATATAAACTTTTATTTTTGTACAGGTAAAATCATCTCTATTGATACTAGTTCCCTGAGAGCTGCTGGCAGAACTGGCTGGGAAGATTTAGTGAGGAAGTGCATTTACGCTTTTTTCCAACCTCAGGGCAGAGAGCCATCTTATGCCAGACAACTGTTCCAAGAAGGTATAGTTTTCTCTCTCAATTATTTTCATTAACCTTTATCTTTACTGATATTTGAATAGTAACGTAGATCTTATGGCTTGATAAGTATTTTCTCCAAATTATAGTTTTTGTAATAATCAGTTTTAGGAAAGGAAGAAATGGGTAAGCAAAGTAATTCATGAGTGGATCCTGAAATTTGGGATACACGTTCTAAGGAACAGGATGTTGTGTGGTGGTCATTCATTCATTCATTCATTCAGCAGGCATATATCAAGTTCCCAACATACACAGAACACTATATAAGGTACCAGGGATACAGTGATGACTAAGAAACAAGGTTTTGCCCTTAAAGAGCTTACAACACCGTAGGAAGGTGTATGACAACCCTAAAGATCAGTGTGATGTGGGATATGATAGAACCATAATCAAAGGAGAAAAAAATTAATTCTGACTTGAAGAATTAAGGATGAATTCAGAGAAGAAGTAATATTTTGTTTGGCTCTTAAAGATCATTCCCAGAAGAACAAGTATATCAGAGGTCTTCTGGATAACACAGAGATCAGTATCATGGATGTTTACTTCATGACTGTTGCAGCACCTGTATCTCCTGACTCTGGTTGAAATTTCAAGTCAAAAAATATATCCTATGAAATTATTAATTATGGCATAGCTGCTGGGTCTTAGCATCATGGGAGTATAAGATATGCATATTCCCTGCCCTCAAGAAACTTAACAGTACTACAAGAAAGGTAGGAAAAGTTATTTGAGAATTAAGGCCAGAAAGTTTATAGAAGTTCAGAATTAAAGGATTTTGATACACTTTAAAAACATTGTCATTTAATTATGGTAGCCTAACATTCTCTTTCCAGTGAAATTTAATCTCTAACCTCTAGATAGTTTCTTTTGTAAGAATCTCTTTGTATGGCTATTCCTGAAAAACAATTAAATATTTTTCATTATTTCATCATTCTTAATTTTAACATTTTTCCCGTAACGTTAGATTTCCTAAGTTTACAGATGATTTTCCGTTCGTTACATTTTAGATCAACTGCTTCCTAGTGATATGTGGAGGAAGTAGTTTGATTTTTTTCTTTTTCCGGGAAGCCATCTATATAAATATCACAATCTGGGTATTGCTGGAACAGCTTCGTACGTACTAGCGGTTTTCTAGTGGCCTCTTTACTAGACCTATTCCACCCCCTAAGATTGTATCTCACTGGGTAGAGCCCAGAATTTTTTAAAAAGTTTCCCAGGCTCTCCGAAAGGGCAGCCAGGTTTGGAAAACCGTTACAATAAGTTACTAATGCCATCCACTGGATGTGAAGTTTGTGACTTCCTCTACCAAGAGTGATGCTTGACTTTTGCATAGGTTTGGGACTCAGAGCGCTGTCTCCAGTCATTGCCTAAAGTTCTCAAATATATGGTACTTCTGATTTTTGCCTTAACTTTAAGTTGGGCCTTCCAAGGCTTCACTTAAAAGACTTATTTGCCTGTAACTTATGTATATTTTCACCAAGGCAAAGCAGATCTAGCTTACTGTCTCATTATCCAAATGACTAGGCCCCCCATAGATGTGACTAGGCCACAATTGAAGATTTCTAAACCTTCGACAGTATTCCCCATAAAATAGATTGACTAAAGTATAGCAAGTAATTAGTTTGTCATTAATACATAAACTGAAATAATTTAGAGTAAAATTTAAAGAATTATAAGTATAATCCAATACCTCTTCCCCATTAGTCATTTTTTAATGTTCCCTCAGTCAGCTTTTTTTAGGGGAAAAAAAAAATCCTCAGTAGAAATAACTTGTATTGTTCTTGTATTGTCCAGAGTTCACATGACTGAATTCAGTGTTCTGGAGATTCTAAACAAGCTGACAAACAGGTTTCTTGGATTGAGCACAGCTTTCTCTGATATTTTCTGTTCAGCAGTATCTAGCCAGATATGAGAAATGTGGTCAATGAAGCACTTTCATGAGAATCACGTGTTAAAGATATTGACCTGCTGAATTAAAATATCAGATGAACACCCACCCAGATATCTTAACAAACCTTAAAGATAATGCTTAAGTTTGACAACCATTGGTCCATCAAGATTGGAGAGGGGTGTAATTTACATTTGCAGTTTGCTTGCTGCCTTTTCACTTAGGGACAGTATAAAAAGAGTGAGACAAATTATGCACCATATTCTTGATTTTGTGTAGAACTTTACAGTGATTGATAGTTAGGCAGGAAAAGTTTGTCCTCCATCTGTTGTCTTTTTTCCTGCCCATTAACTTACTCTTTGAAGGCAGCAACTAGTCTAAAATCCTAATATGCATTAAAATTTCTAGTTTCAGTTTTGTTTGTTAGCTGCTTTTGACAGAGTCAACTCATAAACTGCTGTCAAAGGGAGTTTGCCGTTTTCCAGAATCAAGTTTGAAAACACATTTTGGTCAAAGAATATTTGAGAACTATCCAGCATGAATTAGATTAAAGCAATGGTTTTATATTGAGATTGGAGGGAAATATGGGTATCAGGATCACTTGAGGAACTTTTTAAACTAGGAGAAGATCCATGCAAGTATGCATGGTTTCGAAAAAGTTCTCAGGTTCTGTTCAATTCAAAATTATTACTTTAAAGAAATATCTGGGTTATAGTGCTTCCCAAGGTCCCTGATAAGATAGATTCATCTGAGGTAGTTGTTAAACTAGATTTCTGGACCCCACCCCAGACTACTGAATCAGAGTCTATAGTCTAAGATGTTTACTTACAGAGAAGTTTGTAAAATATGAACCTAGATTCCACAAACTATTAATAACTATAAGTAGGAAATTATATTTTATGCTTAATCCCACTTTAGGGGATTTATAAGATATATGTAAGGTATCTAAGTTTCTGAGAAGTTCCATAATAAAACATTTTGTTACTGAGACCTTTTTTTTTCCCCACAGAATACTTTTTTCTGGAGCACATCTGTCAGCAGTTAGGTGTGCTATACAGTGGGAAATGTCGGGTTATACAACCTAGAAACTAGTTGTATGAAAGTTCTGTTTACATATATATAATGATATAATAGATCATCTTTTCTTGTCTTTGAAATATCCCTGACATATTGTTATATTAAAAAAGTAGGTGGCTGGGCACGGTAGCCTGGAATCTCAGCCCGTTGGAGGCCAAGACAGGCCGATTGCTTGAGCCCAGAAATTCAAGACCAGTCTGGACAACATGGCAAAACCTCATCTCTACAAAAAATCAAAATACAAAAATTAGCCAGGCTTGGTGGCATACAGCTATGGTTCCAGCTAGTCAGGAGGCTGAGGTGGGAGCATTGCTTGAGCCCAGGAAGTCAAGACTTCAGTTAGCCTTGATCGTGCTACTGCACTCCAGGCTGGGTGACACAGTGAGATACTGCCCCACCCCCGCAAAAAAAAAAGGTAGACCAAGAGAGCACAGCATATATGATATGATCATTTAGATATCTTTCTGTTTATCCAATTCTAGAAAATTAACAAAATTTTAACAGTTATATCTGCGTGGTAGAATTAGAAATGAATTTACTTACTCTTTATTCACCTCTCTATTAACTTCATATTAAAATAAAGCTGTTTTCATCTTTAAAAAAGTATAGTTAAGGCCAGGCATGGTGGCTCATGCCTGTAGTAATCCCAGCATTTTGAGAGGCTGAGGTGGGAAGATCATTGAGCACAGGAGTTTGAGACCAGCCTGGCCAACGTGGCAAAACCCTGTCTCTACTAAAAATACAAAAATTAGCCAAGCATGGTGGCACACGCCTATAATCCCAGCTACTCAGGAGTCTGAGGCAGGAGAATCACTTAAACCCGGGAGGTGGATGTTAGCTGACATCGCGCCACTACACTCTAACCTGGGTGACAGAGTGAGACCCTGTCTCAGAAAAACTGGAAGGGGTTTATGGGATTAAGTTTCGAAGCATTGCTATAAAACATAAAGTACCCATATTAATGATTAATTAGAATGTTCTTTGAGACTTGTATAATGTGGTTAAGTCCACGGTCCATGTAACAATTAACTGAAAATCTTTTTATGTCAAACTTTGTTAAAAATATTTAAAATAGGCCGGGCGCGGTGGCTCACGCCTGTAATCCCAGCACTTTGGAAGGCCGAGGCGGGTGGATCACGAGGTCAAGAGATCGAGACCATCCTGGTCAACATAGTGAAACCCCGTCTCTACTAAAAATACAAAAAATTAGCTGGGCATGGTGGCGCATGCCTGTATTCCCAGCTACTCAGGTGGCTGAGGCAGGAGAATTGCCTGAACCCAGGAGGCGGAGGTTGCGGTGAGCCGAGATCGCACCACTGCACTCCAGCCTGGGCAACAAGAGCGAAACCCCGCCTCAAAAAAAAAAAAAAAAAATTTAAAATATGAGTTTACTGTCCTCTTGTAGTGATTTTGATATAATAAATAGAATTTACTCATTGGTGATTAAAAATTTTAAAATATCTAGGGGTAATTATTTTTTCTGTACCTAATAACAATTTTTTAGTTCTTTTTTTTTTTTTTTTTGCATATATTTAGGTGACTACCACAAAGAAAAATAAATTTCTACCAGCATTGACCCATAGTACCCTGCCACACATTTTATACCTGCCTATTTTGTTAATATCAGTAAGGCATGCTTGTTTGAGGTTATCTCAGCACCAAATTGGGAGGGATCAAAAACCCAGAAAGCTTTGCTTCTACAGCTGCTGTAACCAGGGAAAAACTTAATGATTCCTTTGCTTTGTAGCTCAGTTGAGGCCTATTCTAGGGGAAAAAAAAACAAAAGGCAAAAACAGCTGTCATGTTAAAGGTTCTTTAGAAGGCTTCTGAGGTGTCAATAACAGTCCTTCAATAATATCTGTCCCCACTAAGTGTTCCAGAAAGTTTAGAAATGGACACAGGAATCAGGGATTAAAATACTAGGTGTAAAGATGACAAAATTAGGTCAGAAAACTAGGCCAAGACCCATAATCAAAATGAGATTCCAAAACTAAACCTTGAAACCCACTTAAAGGAAAATTTGTTGTGTAGAGCAAATGTTTATTGAACCATCTCTGTGAAGAGCCGTGGCTACCTTACTCATCTCTTAATTCAAAGTATTAGTGATTGTTATACAGGGTTAGCTGTTGCCATAAATGGTGTCTAGGGATTAACTGTGTGTATGACTCAGAACATAAGTACTTTGGAAGCTGCATATTTCTTGTTTTTTTTTTTCCCTTTGATGTTTATTGAGGAAATATTCATTATAATACCTGCTATGTACTCCATGCTAGGCTTCATGCTAGGTATTATCTTACATTGTTATTGGCTCAATTTTAGTAATGAGTAGAGCGAGATGGGTGAAGGTTAATTTGCATTAAGTCTTAAACTTGTAAATGACAGTGAAAGGTCAAGCCTGAATGTGACTCCTACGCTCTTACTCTTTTCGTTGATTTATGCTGCCTTCCTTTTACCTCTTCATCTGAACAATTAAGCAACAGAATTTTAGTTAACTGGAGAGTCTTGCTGAATTCTAATTAATTGAAATTTTACCATATTAAATATTGCCTTTTTCTCATTTCTAAGAATGGCTGAATGAATTATAAAATGCCGAATCTTAGTCCATGCATTCTCATCCAAAACAAATAATCTGATTTCAAAACATAAAGTGTGGTAATTTTCTTGTATTAAATTAATAGGATTCCCCAAATTCAGGAATTTCTTCTAGTTTAGATACATTATATTTAGTAACTATGCCAGTGATTTAGCTGAAATTGCCAGATGGGTAAAGAATGTGATTGTCAGATGTAAGTCTTATCCTTTTAATCAAATTTATATTCTGGTTTTGGTACTTAGATATTATGGTGTAGATTTACAACAAACTATACCTTTTTCAGTTGGTACTGTATACACAGGACAATAAGAACATGTTTTGTTTACTTCAAGTAACATGTAACTTCAAAAATTATTTATTAATTGGTAATTTTAAGCATCTTTTGCATGTCGTTTACAATGTAATCAAAGCCCCTTCTGAAATGTTTTTGAAAAATTGGACTAACATTTATCACAGGCTAAATTATAACAGTCATTTGTGGTAGTATGCACTCTTTCTTAAAATAGAATTATATGGTGTTATTAAAACAGCAGTGATGTTTTATTACGTAATAGTCTGGCATAGCCTTTACATATTTAATAAATACCTATATGGTTAGAATTTTTTCTGCTGTTAGTAAAGCTTTAAGACAAAAGTAAATTATGCTGTTTATAAAATGACTTGAATGCCTTAACTTAGTTTCTGTTCCTTATACTAATAACCATTGGCTTTATCTTAATTTGCTTACTAAACTTTAAAAACTCAGACATTAAAAATAGTACACAGATTTTACACATATTTATAAATCTAATAATTTATCAAATGGGGCCTTAGTGATTCACATTCCTGAGTGAAAAAATTAAATTTGAATATTAGTTAAGGAAATCTGTAAGCTGATCAAAACTTAGTAAATTTTATGGTATGTGAGTTACATCTTAGTAGAGCTGTTATTAAAAAATCATCCAGCAGAAGAGAAAACAAAACTTGTTAAAGATAATACTGAGAGTAAGAGGGGAGAAACATATTTTTGGTATTTTTAATGGAGACTTCATAAATTTGAAGAGCTGCCCCCAGTATAGAGAAAGATTAAGGTTCGGCCAGGTGCAGTGGCTCATGCCTGTAATCACAGCACTTTGGGAGGCCAAGGTGGATGGATCGTTTGAGGTCAGGAGTTTGAGACCAGCCTGGCCAACATGGTGAAACCCTGCCTCTGCTAAAAATACAAAAATTAGCCATGGTGGTGGGCGACTGTAGTCCCAGCTACTTGGAAGGCTGAGGCAGGAGAATTGCTTGAACCTGGGAGGCAGAGGTTGCAGTGAGCTGAGATCGCACCACTGCACTGCAGCGTGGCGACAGAGCGAGACTCTGTGTCAGAAGAAAAAAAAAGACGATATTTCCCAGATTTGGGATTTCCTCATAATCATAACTTCTGTGAGGAGACACCCATTCAAGTATGACTAAATTAAAACCTGTCATCAAGTGGTATATTTCAACTGGAATCATCTTTCCTCCTCATATCTGCTTTGTCTGAACTACTTTTTATTCTGAGTCTAAGCAGGCAGCAGTTGGGAGGGCATTTAAAGTGAGGTTCTAAGTAGAAATAAATAAAGCTTAGTGACTTTAAAGCCAGTGTATAAGTATCAGAATTTTAACTAGGTTTCTCTTTTGTTTGAAACAGTGATGACCCGTGGCACTGCCTCCAGCCCCTCCTATAGATTCATATTGAATGATGGGACAATGCTTAGCGCCCACACCAAGTGTAAACTTTGCTACCCTCAAAGTCCAGACATGCAACCTTTCATCATGGGAATTCATATCATCGACAGGTACTACTTATTTGGAGAGCTTCATATGAAATAAGCCAGTTCACATATCTCTTCTTAGGGAAATTTTTTGTATTCTTGATGGCTAGAAAGCAGAAATTCTAAATTAGGCACAAAACTAGTGGGATGAGTACATATAATTAATATATCCATATTGAGTTTTATAGTCTTATCATGTAATAGCTTTGTTGTTCATAAAGGGAGGTAGGAAAACTGAGTCTGAAAATATGCTTTTTAGAGGGTAAAACCAAAAAGATGGCTAAAAATTTACAACATTCCATATGTGAATCTTATAAGAGATTTCAAAGTTGGTTAACATTGTTATTGTTATTTTTATTTTCGAAAGTGCTTTATTTTCATTAGGGCATACTTGGTGGCTCCTGAGTTCAAGCTGGCAATTTCTCACAGAAATTACAAATCATTAAACCATCAACTTGAGATTTTTGAATGCCGTTGCCTCTAATTTGTTCCCCCTTCTAAGTATGTTTTACACTGATATATGGTAAATTCATGAAACTGTTCTTTTATCCTGTGATTTATTCAAAATCCTACATTTACCATGATTAAAATGTAGCATTAAAAGCAAAGACATTCCCCCTCACTTCATCTTTTTCTCATCTAATGTATTTGCTTATTGGAACATGGTAATGCCAGTCACAAATGTATTGTCATAATTATGAATTTGAGTAAAGAACTCACTTAAAACCTGAATTCAGTATTCTGGTTTTTCTCTACTTTTAGTTTAAATTATGCTTGTGAGTGGAATTAGCACAGTTCTTTTTTCCATATTGTGATTTCTCTTTCAAAACATCTGCTATGTCTGCATATCACCCTTTTTAATTTTACATCAGTGACACAGTATTTTCCTTACCCAGTCTTCCTCTTTGGAGTTGAAATACTTAAAAGCTGTAACAGGAGTCATAAATAAGTACTTTATAAACAGAGGTGTGGGAAATTTCTTTTTCAACCAAAAATATTATTATAATGTTAATTGTGTATATTAAGTTTAGAAGTATTTAAAATAGCATATATTGGATTTTTTCCAAAACCAAGAAGAATTTCTTTTACATGTAGCTGAGACCATTATCAAGTGTAAGAGTTGATAAGCCTTATTTCTTATTAAGTGGTGCTAATATTTTGCAGTATTTTTCTTAATTTAAGATGATGCAGAAGCTATTTCCTTGATAGCTTGCATAGTATGAAATCAATGGTCTTGTTTTAGAATATGCATCATAAAAATATTTTAATAGAAACAAATGAAGATGTTTGAATAATAATTTCTTTTTCCCTGCAGGGAACACAGTGGGCTTTCTCCTCAAGATGACACTAATTCTGGAATGTCAATTCCCCGAGTAAACCCCTCGGTCAATCCTAATATCTCTCCAGCTCATGGTGTGGCTCGTTCATCCACATTGCCACCATCCAACAGCAACATGGTATCCACCAGAATAAACCGTCAGCAGAGTTCAGACCTTCATAGCAGCAGTCACAGTAATTCTAGCAACAGCCAAGGAAGTTTTGGATGCTCACCTGGAAGTCAGATTGTAGCCAATGTTGCCTTAAACCAAGGACAGGCCAGTTCACAGAGCAGTAATCCCTCTTTAAACCTCAATAATTCTCCTATGGAAGGTACAGGAATATCCCTAGCACAGTTCATGTCTCCAAGGAGACAGGTTACTTCTGGATTGGCAACAAGGCCCAGGATGCCAAGCAATTCCTTTCCTCCTAATATTTCAACATTAAGCTCTCCCGTTGGCATGACAAGTAGTGCCTGTAATAATAATAACCGGTCTTATTCAAATATCCCAGTAACATCTTTACAGGGTATGAATGAAGGACCCAATAACTCCGTTGGCTTCTCTGCCAGTTCTCCAGTCCTCAGGCAGATGAGCTCACAGAATTCACCTAGCAGATTAAATATACAACCAGCGAAAGCTGAGTCCAAAGATAACAAAGAGATTGCATCCATTTTAAATGAAATGATTCAGTCTGACAACAGCTCTAGTGATGGCAAACCTCTGGATTCAGGGCTTCTGCATAACAGTGACAGACTCTCAGACGGAGACAGCAAGTACTCTCAAACCAGTCATAAACTAGTGCAGCTTTTGACAACAACTGCCGAACAGCAGTTACGGCATGCTGATATAGACACAAGCTGCAAAGATGTCCTGTCTTGCACAGGCACTTCCAATTCTGCCTCTGCTAACACTTCAGGAGGTTCTTGCCCCTCCTCTCATAGCTCACTGACAGAGCGGCATAAAATTCTGCACCGGCTCTTACAGGAGGGTAGCCCCTCAGATATCACCACTTTGTCTGTTGAGCCTGATAAAAAGGACAGTGCATCTACTTCTGTGTCAGTGACTGGACAGGTACAAGGGAACTCCAGTATAAAACTAGAACTGGATGCTTCAAAGAAAAAAGAATCAAAAGACCATCAGCTCCTACGCTATCTTTTAGATAAAGATGAGAAAGATTTAAGATCAACTCCAAATCTGAGCCTGGATGATGTAAAGGTGAAAGTGGAAAAGAAAGAACAGATGGATCCTTGTAATACAAACCCAACCCCAATGACCAAACCTGCTCCTGAGGAAATAAAACTGGAGGCCCAGAGCCAGGTGGGTAACTGCGTGTTTCATAGAATGGTCATTCCTAGTAATTATTTTTTATTTATACTATTCCATCTATAGACCAGATACGAATTCATGCTATGTTCTATCCATTGGGCTTATATTAAGAGGTTAGTATGAATAATTGATCACAGGATGCCCTCAAAATTTTTTCTTTAGAACTTCAGAAGGCCACAGTTTTAATGCAGAATTCTAAAAAAGTAGATTCTTCTTTCTCTATAAAATCAGAGTTCACATCTTTAGACATTTAAAAAAATACCTTCCCCACCCCTTCCTCCCAGCCCTACCTATTGAATCTAACTCTCTAGGAATAAAACCTAGTTACCAAACCTAAGTTTGGGAACCTCTTATGTAAATGAAGTGGGAGAGAAATGTAAGGAGGTGGACAAGGTTGCCTAGTCTGGCTTGCTTTTTGTTTCCTTTGAAGCATTTCCTAAGGCTGTTTTCCTTTTCCTCTGATTCTGACCACCCTCAGCCATCAGAGAATAGGGATTCAAATATTCTGGGTAATAGAATATTGCCCTTATATAACATGCCCTGAAGCAGAAATAAATAAAGACAAACCTTTCCATAAGTTGTTATGGATTAGAAACGTCTATGTTTAGAATGGGGCGAAAGTGGTATAAAAGTAAACAGGTACCTTCATTTATTGTATATTTGCTTATGGCCTCTGAAGGAATATAGAAGAGAAGTATATATATATGGCACTTCCTAGGAGCTTTCACATTATTTAGAGAAAGAATACAGACATTCATTAATCAGCTAACAATGTATATACAAAGCAGTTTATCCATAAGGCTCCATTCTAAAGCAGGAATCACACTTATGCATAGGTCCTTCGGTTTCTTGAATCAGCTTAGTTTTCTGCTCTCATCTCACAAGAATTACTCTCTTCCCTCAGGCATACTGCATTCTAGGCAGATGGAAGTCCTTGTCATGCCTAGAATAGGCCATGTCTCTTCTAAGCATCTTCTGCCTTGTTCTTCTTTCTGTGCCCACTGAACTTCTACTTATCCTTCACAAACCAATTCAAATAACGTCTAAGCCTTCCCCAAGTATCTCTAATTAGACATTTCCTGCCTCTGTCCTCTTGTAGTGCTTCGTATGGTCTCTATTTACTATTTGTAGCAACACTATTTTGACTGGTTTTTTACATGTGTGTTCTTTGAGGATAAGGCTATCTCATGTTTCTTGGTACAGTGAAACTAATGTTTTTTTAAGCAGAAAACAGCATTAAATAATAAGTATATTAAAACTCTCACTCTTTAAAAGGAAAAGGTTTATAAGATAATGCCATTGTGTACAGTTCGTGCATCTGTTTTGTGCACATTTGCATATATTTCTGTTAAGTTGATTCCTAGGAGTAGAACTACAGGATCATAAGATATGCATATGTTCTTTTTCAGTAGATAATGCCAGTTTTCCTAGTATATGAATATTTTTTCTAGTTGCTCCAAATCCTTATTAACACATAATATTATCAATATTTTAGATTTTTAGATATTTTCGGATATTTAATTTGCATTTTCTTGATAAATATTCATTGGTCATTTGGCTATGTTCTTTTGTAAATTGTGTAGTCTAGTCTCTTGACCATTTTTTAGTGTGTTTTTATTTTGCTTATTGACTTGTAAGAGTTCTTTATGTAGGAATCTTTTATTGGACATATATTTACAGATATCTTTTCAATGCTAAGGCTTACCTTTTCTTTCTCTTACTGGTACTTTTTGATGAAGTTCTTCACTTTAATATAGTTCAATTTGTCAGTCTTTTCCTTTATGGTTAATGCTTTTTGCACATGTGTAACAAAAGACGTGTTCACAAATGTTCATAACAGCTTTATTCATATCAACCAAAAACTGGAAGCAACTCAAAAATCTATCACAATAGAATGGATAATTATGTTGTGACATATTCATACAGTGGGACACTGTTCAGCGATAAAAATGAATGGACTACTGCTAAATGTGGCAGTGTCTGAACCTCAGAAATATAACTTTGAAAGAAGTCATATTTAACAAGTACACACATTTAATTCTATTTATATACTCTAGAAATAAAAATTTTAGTTGCACTAGATAGTGAAACCCAAAAAGAAATCATAGTATAGCAATATTGTGAAATAAAGGCCAGTTTTCTTCTCTACATAACCTAAGACAGATGTAGGAACTCCCTGTCTATTCTAAAAGATATGTTTCTTATACCATTAAGTCCTTAAGCAGGAAGTAACCTTTCTGAGATCTTTAACTTTATGGAAAAGTTTATAAACTTTATTAAATTGTAAAAAAAGTTGTATCAGTGTAAGTTTAAAGTACGTCATTTTATGTAATTTTGAAAAATATGACAAGAAAAAATCACCCATAATGCCATTATCATAACACAGTACTACTACTGTTAAGCCAGTCATTTTACCCTTTGTGATTCCATTTTCATCTTACACTGTTTTTTTGTCGAATGTCCAACTTCTGCAAAGAGACATCTACACAGGTCTTCGTTTCCTTACAAGCACTTCAATTCATCGCTCCAGATTCTACACCTGACCTGGAAAGGTCTGTGTTAACTCAAACAGAAACTCGGGTCAATGCTCTTCGTTATTAGAACTGACACTTTTTTCCAGTCCAATCTTTTTTTATACATAGATTTTTATACCAAGATACCGTAGAAAAATATTATATGTATATTATTTATATCCTGCAGTGTATGAATATCAGAAGCATCCAAATATTTTCCCCCATGGAATAGTTAGTTCGTGGAATTTCCAAGTAGCCCCAATCATTCTAGTTATTTCTTCATTCTTTATTCTCTCAAAGAGACACTGAATTCATAGAGTTTAAAGAAGCAGCCTTTTTTTGTACATTGTTTCAGGTGAAAGTGTAGAATATATTTCCTCTAACTTTGGTTTCCATTCTTAGTTTACAGCTGACCTTGACCAGTTTGATCAGTTACTGCCCACGCTGGAGAAGGCAGCACAGTTGCCAGGCCTATGTGAGACAGACAGGATGGATGGTGCGGTCACCAGTGTAACCATCAAATCGGAGATCCTGCCAGCTTCACTTCAGTCCGCCACTGCCAGACCCACTTCCAGACTAAATAGTATGTTTTGAGGACAACACCTCATTTTAAACATTTAGTGATCATGTGAATTAACACTGTCTCTCACCAGTATTACACAGATCCTTTGCTTAAGAGTGAAATATCTTTTTATTAATGCCACTATAAATAATAAAGTAGCTATATTTAGACATGTGAACTTCATTCATCATGTGTATTTTAAATTATAACCTCTACCCCTTTGTAATTAATGTTGAGGTGAGCAGTTGATGTCAAGGAGAATAATTTTGTCATCCTATCCCAAACATCCCGTAACAGGACTTTCAGAAATACAATATTGGGTCAGATTGTTTCCCAGATATCTTCCTTGAAAACTAATCCTGTGAGTTGCAGAAAGAAAAGATTCTATACTAAAATACACTGGGCAAGTGCTACATGTTCATACATTTCATATTGATGTTTCAATGCCTATTGGCAGTTTTGAGAAGTTCTGTATTGAAGAAAGTAGTTTAGATTTCTTTTGCCCAACATTTCTCAAACTTTCCTGATGAAGGAATTTCTTTTCTCAAGTAATAAATGTTACACCACAGAATGAGTTCTCCATGAAGTTGCTTAGGAGACAGCTGTGTTACAATATGTTATTGTTCTAAGCCAAGTTGGCATTTTCCTAATTGAGAGACACTTTGATAGTTTAATACATTAAATTTATGAAGATAAGACTGTCAGATTTTTTTAGCCGTCACATTTTGATGTTGAAAAAACCAGTAGTAAGAATTCCATTGTATGACCTTGAAACTAAAGGAAACTAATCAGCTTGCTTTCAAAATTAGTCTGGATTTCTGACCTTAGTCCTATCCCACTTCTGATGATATCAGGTGTGGGATTTCATTTATTTCACTCCTACTGGAACTTTTAGCTGTCATGACCCAATTACTGATGGTTTACCAAGATTTCAGACAGCTGCCAAGAATAATCTTGAATCATCTGTGACATTTTTGGAGGCAGTATTTTAGCTGACCAGAGTACTAGAGGAAGAGTCAGAAGACTAGATTCAAATCTCACATTCTCCGGTCATTAACAGTCTTACCTCAAGGAGGGGCATTTTTTTGAACCTTATTCTCTTTATCTGCAATATAAGAATTAGAGGAAATGATTTTGAAAGTTTATTCTAATTGAAGCAGTGAGGCTCTAGACTGTAATATCAGTCACAGTTAAGGAAACAGTAAGATGCAGGGCTGAAAAGAGGTAAAATGAAAGTCTGCATATTGATTGGTTTGGGGGTCCTTAGCTCCTTCCGCATCCAATATAGGAGACTGGCAGAATTTTCTCAGGGGACATTGAATGGGCAGAAAGATGTCTGGATGTGAGTATGTAAGTACAAAAGCTATTCTGCTATCTCATCACCCAACAATGGAGGCTACCAGGAGAGACAAGCCTAGCACTCAGCCCTCCCAGTTCATATTTTAGAACACTGACTGAACAGACACACTTGGCTGAACAGTCAAGAATCGTCAGTACTTTGAGGAAACTCTGAAGCTTGAAAGGGAGCAAAAGAAACAAACAGAAAAAGTATGCAATGGAAATACATAATGAATACATAGACTAAAAAAGAAAAAAACGACTAGAAATTTTAGGAAGATAAAAATATATTACCCCTGAAAATATGGAAAGGGAAAAAAAAGGGGCAAAGAACAGAAAAAACTCTTGGAAATTAGGTATCCAACATTTTTTTTAAATGAGAGAAATGTAAGATGGTACAGCTGAGAAAATCTCCCAGAAAGAAAAAAAAGATGCTCCCAGAAAGACAAATGGGAAGTAGGGAAGAAAAAGTTAAGGAAATTACAAGGTCCACCTCAGAGAGCCAATAATGATTAAGAATTACACAGACAGACGGGGCGCAGTGGCTCACACCTGTAATCCCAGCACTTGGGAGGCTGAGGCAGGTGGATCACCTGAGGTCAGGAGTTCAAGACCAGCCTCACCAACATGCTGAAACCCCATCTCTACTAAAAATACAAAAATTTAGCCAGGTGTGGTGGCGGGCGCCTGTAATCCCAGCAGCTACTTGGGAGGCTGAGGCAGGAGAATCGCTTGAATCCAGGAGGCAGAAGTTGCAGTGAGCTGCGATTGCACCATTGCACTCCAGCCTGGGCAACAAGAACAAAACTCCATCTCAAAACATAAATAGATAAATAAATAAATACACAAACAAACAATGAGGGGGGAAACTTATCAGAAAATATAAGCGAATTTTCTGCAACTAACTAAAGGACTTGATTCTCTAGATTACAATGTTTCAACAAGTACCCAACACAAATGGAAAAAAGAATTACTTGTACCAAAGCTTGTCATCATATCATTCTGGAACATGAGAGATAAAGAAAAGATTCTAAAAGCTTTCAAAGAGAAGTTGTTAATTACATACAGTGAATCAGGAATTTCTTAAAGGTAATGTTGGAACTAGAAGACATTTATAATTTGAGAAAGAGGACTTCTACTTTCAACTGTGACAACAATAATTGGCACTGGACTAGTCCTCCTACTTTAAATAACAGGAAAAAGAGCAAATACATTAAACAATTCTTATAAAACAATAGATAATAGGCAGTGTAAGACTGTGATCTCTCTGAGAAGGGAAGCAAGCCAGGTGAGCTGTACAGTCATGTCAGCTTTTTTCTTGAAGACATTTACCAAACCAAGTACAGGTAGGAGGAACCCAAAATAAGCATGGATATTTTACTAAACTCAGAAAATAGTGATAGGAGTTCAGTGAGACTAGGGCAGCTAGAACTTGCTGAACAAAGTACCCGAGAGGAGAAGGATATGTAGAAAAAGAGCAACAGAAATCTGAATCAGGGTTCTTTTAAATCCTTGGCTGAATACTACACTGTGCATGTGTTCAAGGATATTTTATCAGGTAAGGCAAAGAAGTTTGTCAAGGAAGAAAAACTATCAGGAAGGAGTGAGCTGAATGACTATGAGAACTCACACAAGATTGGAAGATATTCAAGTCGTGACCAATCAGAGTTGGTAGACCATCTTGAACACCTGGGACGTTTAATAGAAAATTGGCCTCACTTTAAGAGTGGATTTACCCTAGACTTGCTTTGACATCTTAAAAACAAACAAACCTCAAAAGGATCAAGCTGATGTACAAGTAAATTAACTGTCTGAAAGAACAGTATTCAGTTGTTTTTAAAGAAGACACCAAAATTCAGACACTCAACAATGTTATATTCATAATCTCCAACATATAATAAAAAAATTAATAGACATATGATGTAGCAAGAAACCATGACCCATACCCAGACAAAATCGGCTATTAGAAACAGATCCAGAAATGACAGAGATGTTAGAATTAATGGAAAGACTTAAAAATGGCTATTCTAAATACGTTTAAGAACTTAAATGAAAACATGAGCATAATGAGAGAAGAGATGTAAACTACAAACAAAAGAGCCAAAAGGAGCTGGTAGAGCTGAAAAATACAACATTTAAAATGAAAAATTTGTGGGAGGGGCCTCCTAGACACTGCAGAAAAAAAAGAGCAATAAACATGATATAGTATTAGAAACTATTCAAATTAAAGGAGAAAAAAAGTATCACAAAAGTATCGAAGATCTCAGTCACCTGTGAAATAATACAAAGCAGTCTAATATACATATAATATACAAACAATACATAATTATGGAAGAAGGGGAGGAAATGAAAATTTTGAAAAAATAATGGCCAAAATATTTACAAATTTGTGGAAATTCATAAACCTACAAATCCAAGAGTTTAATGAATCCCAAGCAAAATAAACACAAATAAAACTACTGTAAGCCATATCATAATCAAATTGCTGAAACAAAAATCATAAAACCAATCAGAAAAATGACACATTATTTCAGAGATGAAAAAAGATAGAAAATGATATAAAATATACAAAGATAAGAAAACAACTGACTTTCTATATCCATTATCATTCAGAAATGCAGGTGAAATAAAGATGTTTTCAGACAAACCACACTGAGAAAATTTGTCACCAGCAGATTACACTATTGTTCAGGCTAAAATAAAATGAATCCAGATGGAAACTCTAACTTATGGAACGTAATAAGAGAGCCAGATAAGAAAGATGTGAATAAATGGAAAATTCTTTTTTCTTGTTTTTTAATTTCTTTAAATGAAAAATAACTGTTTAAAGCAAAAAGAATAACAATTATATATTTAATATGTAGAAGAAAAATGTATGACAGTAATAGTACAACAGATGGGGTAGAGTAAATGAAACAATACTGTTTATATTAAATAGTATATTATTTGAGGCTAGAGGCTAAAGTTTAAAAGTGTATTTGTTAATAGAATAATATTCTGTAAGTGTCCTGTATGTAGAAAATCCTAAAGAAGTGAGAGGAAAAGCTACTTTTCTAATGAACTAAATGAACTTAGCAAAGTCACGATATGTGTACTCAGTATTTTAAAAAATCAATTGTATTTCTATATACCAGTCACATACAATTGGATAATGATATAGAAAAAGCAATTTACAAAATACATAAAATGTTAAGACATAAATTTTAGATGGAATAATATCTATAACACTCTACACTGAAAACTACTTTGCTGAGAGAAATTAGAGGGGCCAAATAAATGGAGTGATATACCATTTTCATGGATTATAAAACATAATTTTGTCAAGATGTCAATTATTCCAAAATTGACCCATGTAAATTTAATGTAATCTCAATAAAAATCCCAGCAGGCATTTTTAGTAAAACTTGACAAGCTTTTTCTAAAATGTATATGAGAATGCAAAGTTCCAGGAATAACCAAAACCACTTCAAAAAAAAGAAAAGAAAGAAAACTTTCGAGTATTTATATTACTTGATTTTAAGACTTCTATAAAGCAGCAGTCATCAAGATGATGTGATTTTGTAATAAAAACAGACATATAGATCAATGCAAAAGAATGGAGAGTCCAGAAACAGACCCACATTTATATGGCAAATTGATTTTTAACAAAGACACCAAAGTAATTAAACACAGAATAGTCATTTCAAGACATGGTGATATAACAACTGAACAACCATGTAGAAAAAAATGAACCTCAACCCTTCTCCTCATTCCATACACACACAAAAAGTGAACTTATTTTGAGTTGATCATAGGCCTAAATATAAAAGTTAAAACTATAAAGCTTTCCAACAAAAAAATATGTCATTGACATAGACAAATGTTTTTGGTAGGACACAAAAAATACTAATTATGAAAGAAAAAATTGCTACATTAGACTTCATTAAATGTTAAATCTTCTGCTCTTTAAAGACCTACCTCTTGAAAGAAAATGAATCAATAATTAATAACCTTTCAAAACAAATCACTAGACTAAACCTAGATGGGTTCACTGGTAATTCTACCAAACATTTAAGGAAGAAATTATATTCTCTATAATCTCTTCCAAAAAATAGAAGCAAAGAAAGTATTTCCTAACTCACATTGTAAAACACATATCCGATATAAAGGAGTGGTACCCGAAATAAACAAAGAACTCTTCAAATGAAACAATAAGAAAACAAGCAACTCAATTTAAAAATGGGCAAAAGATCTGAACAGACACCTAACCAAAGAAGATATACAGATGGTAAATAAGCATATGAAAAGATGCCCAACTCATGTGTCATTAGAAAATTGCAAATTAAAACAACAGTATGCTGGCGAGGATGTAGAGCAACAGGAACCCTCGTTGCTGGTGAGAATGCAAAATGGTACAGCCACTTTGGAAGACATTTTGGCAGTTTCTTACAAAACTAAACATACTCTTACCATATGATCCAGCAATCACACTCCTTGATATTTACCCAAATGAACTGAAAACTTATGTTCACACAAAAACCTGCACATGAATGTTTATGGCAGCTTTATCCATAATTGCCAAAACTTGGAAGCTATCAAGCCATGAAAAGACATTGCTGAGAAGAAGCCAATCTGAAAAGGTTACATCCTGTATAATTCCAACTGTATTCTGGAAAAGGCAAAACTGTGGAGATAGTCAAAAGATCAGCAGTTGCCAGGGGTTTGTTGTCAGTGGTTGCCAAAGGCAAGGATTTGCCAAAAAGGAGAACATGGGATTTTACATAAGTATCATACCTAAAAATCCCCTGTGTTCATATCATTTATATATAAATAAATGTATATAGACATATACATTTATATATATATAAATTATGTTTACACAATGACATGTATTTATTCTGTCATTATCTATTGGTCAAAATAACAAAAGCTACGGAATAAACAACACAAAGTCATTAATAATAATGTTTTCATATTGGCTTATCAGTTCTAACAAATGTACCACACTAATGCAATAGTAGGAAAAACTGTCCAGTCTAAACAGTGGGCAAAGGATTTTAAACGACATTTCACAAAGGAAGATGTGAAAATGGCAAATCAAGACATGAGAAGATGGTTAATAGCTTTTTTTTTTTTTTTTGAGTCTTCTGTTGCCCAGGCTTGAGTGCAGTGGCACGATCTCCACTCACTGCAACCTCCACCTCCACCTCTCGAGTTAAGTTCAAGCAATTCTTGTGCGTCAACTTCCTGAGTAGCTGGGATTACAGGTGTGCGCCACCATGCCCAGATAATGTTTTTGTATTTTCAGTAAAGACAGGGTTTCTCCATGTTGGCCAGGCTGGTCTAGAACTCCTGGCCTCAAGTGATTTCACCCGCCTCAGCCTCCCAAAGTGCTGGGATTACAGGTGTGAGCCAGCACTCGCGGCCAAGATAATTAACATCTTTAATCATCAAGGAAATGCAAACTAAAACTGCAATGCAGTACCACTGCACACCCATTAGAATGCCCAAAATTTTAAAAACTGACAATACCAAATGATGGCAAGGATGTGGAACAATTTGAACTTTTACATTGCTAATGGAATGTAAAATGGTATAGCAGATTTGGAAAATTGTTCGGCAGTTTCTCATAAAATTAATCATGCATTTACTATATGACCCAGCAATCCAACTTTTAGATATTTAACAATAGCTGGATGTGGTGGCTGGCACCTGTAATCATAGCTTCTAGGGAGGCTGAGGCACGAAAATCACTTGAACCTGGGAGGTGGAGGTTGCAGTGAGCCAAGATCGTGCCACTGCACTCAACCCTGGACTACAAAGTGAGACTCTGTCAAAAAAAATTAGCCCCAAACTGGAACAAACTAAATGTCCATCAATAAGTAAATGGTGTATTCATAAAATGAAACACTGCTCAGCAATGAAAAGGAAGGAACTATAGTACTATTACATGGGATTTGGAAACATGCTAAGTGAAAACAGCCATATATATTCAGATTTTTTTAAGCTCTCAAATAGGCAAGTCTAATCTGTAGTAATAGAAGTCTGATCGTTGTTTGCCAGAGTTAGGGAAGATTGACAGCCAAGGAACATGAAGGAAATTTTAGAGGTGATAGAAATATTCTGTTTTCTTGATTTGAATGGAAGGTGCTGGGTTTATACCTTTCTTAAAATTTGTTGAACTTAAAATGGGTGCATTTTATTGTGTGTAAATTATATATTAATAAAGTTTAATTTAGAAATACCTGAGATTAGAATGATTTCTGGCCAATAATTAGGTTTCACATTTCCGATAGTTGTAAAGATAGAATAAAGGCATTTTCAGATATAAAAGGCCTCAGATATTTGCTTGATATATTCACCTATTCTAGCAAAAGTCCTGGAGGGTGTACGTAAACAAACAGGAGAAAACCAAAAGAGGCAAAACCAAAAGAGACAGAGGAAGCAAAGGATCTGAAAGGAAGCCCAGGAATGACAGCTGATCAACAAGATTAGGGAACAACTAATGCATATTGAACCAGGGGCCTGGCGAGTCCTCCAGAAAAGAGACCTTCAGGGAAGAAATGAATTGATGTCCTTGAGTTTATAGATAATATTATTGATAGATTTACTTCAAAATGTTGAAACGTGATAAATTCTACTAGAACAGCAGACAAATGAAAAAATAAGAAAATTATTAACTCCAGAAAAAAGAAAGAATGGCCACAAGAAAGGAGGTTTGAATAAAGTACACAATTTGACTTAGCAGTGAGTAATATTTGCATAATCATAAGAATCAAAATATTAATTTTTGATTTTATAAAAAACTATGACCTGTTAGGGAATTGGGAGCCAGGATGGTAGTAAGAGAGGTACATATGGAAGAGCTAAGACCTCATCTATAATAATGGGAAGTCAGTAAATCTAAAATTGAGATATCAAGAAATAGCAGTATATGCGTATTTAGAAGTAAATAGGCAGATGCCAAAGAAAACAGTTTTAAGAGTTGCAAATGGTTGCTTCTATTGAGAAGGAGGGAACTAAGTAACTGGAAGGGGTGAGGCAAGAAACTGCTATTATTCATTATGGGTCCTTTGGTTCTGACTTATAAAATTATGTATGTTTGTTAACTTGATAAAAACTTGAGTTAATAGAAATAGAAAGTATCAGCTAGCATTGCAAGTTGTGAAAGTGGGGTATTTTCCTTCATAGTCTGTATTGAGGCAAATAGCTTTTTTCTCCCTTGAGTACAGCTTCATAAGTAAAAGTATGTAAATAGGCCAGAATCTGTTTCACCTTGTGCTGATACGTTTGCAAAGGCCAAGAGCATGGAGGGGAAGATGCCAAGGTAGATATGGCGGAGGTCAATAGATGCAGACAACTAGTCTACAATGTGTAGTTACAGACAGGAAAGATAAGAGAAGTCAGGGGCCATAAGGCTAAGGAAACAAGTTGCGTATGAGAAAGGAAAAAATTAAGAATTGCAGAAGGAAAAAGAAAGAAAAAGAAGATGGGAATAAAAATATGATAGCGTATAAAGAGAAGAAGAAAAGAATCACTTCTAATTCTCTACCTCACTTTTACCTCTAAATTGTCTGTCACTATTTCTTACTAGAGAGCCAGAGTCTATTATTGATTGGCCCACATCTTAAGCTTGTGCCCACCCAGGAAAATCAAGCACCTTTCCTTACTTTAGTCTTCAATCTTAGCTGAACTGTGTCATGTACAAATAACTTGTGTAGGATAGTTTAATTATCCTGCTCCTTCACCACCTGAGATACACAGTTAGAACTAATGGCTCTGTCTCCCATGATACTTATCTTTTCGGTTATACTTTTCTTTTCGTTGCCATTTTGCACTGTATTCTGAGAGGATCTCTGAGCTCAGTTATCCAGATCAAAACTAAATCTTCAACTATGTCCCCTGTGCTCTTCAGTCCATCTATTGAAATCATTTCATCGTAGCTATAATTTTACGATTTTTAAACATTCTTTTTCTTAGGAGTCTATTACTTTTTTATGGATACAATAGACTTTTTAATCCATATGATGATATTTATTGTACTCATTTTCTATGCTAATCCTTTTTTCTTCAACATTACTTTCTTCATTAAAGTTGCTTTCTTCCTACTGTTGACTTTTCTTGAATGCTTGGTGAATTTTGACTGTCTCTCCGTATATATTGAAAAATATCTAGAACTTAAAAATGTTGATAGCTAGTGTATTTCTTTAGCTAAAATGAGAAGCCCTTTTCCCCTGGCAGTGTATGTAGGCTCTGATTGTAGGAGTCCTACTTTTCAGTTGTGAGGGAATAGGCCTTGGAGGGGGGAAACCCCTTGTGGCAGCCCTAGCACCCCCTTTGGGAGATTCCCTGGGCAGAACTCCCATTTTGAGTCATATGTTCACATTTGTAATCCCATGGACAGATGCCAGAGTCAGCTGCATTCAGAGCAATGGCCTGGCAGCAGCTGTTCAGTCATCCATAATTATCCTAGCAATTGCCCATGGCCTGTTCCTTTATTTGCTCAAATGACCACTGAGCCTGGAGTTGTTCTGGTGTTCTGAGAATATTACCCTCTGTAGAAAATCTGTTTCTTCTGTTGCAAGTGTTTTAGTTTAGTTGAAGTTTCACAATCGGTTTGTTTTCCTCTGTGTTTTATCTTTCAGAAATTCTTTCTTGTTTTAGTCTGCTGCCACGAAAATTTCTTCTGCCTTTCCTTCAGAAGGCAGAATTTGTATTCCCCTCTTTTCTTTCTTCAGTTATTTCAGTGATGTTTTTGAAGGGAGAATAAAACATAAATGATAAATATCCCACATTGAATCATAAATCTCCTTAGGTCTGTTTACAAATGACAAAACAAATGTCCAGAGAAAAGGGAAACACATATACACATAAACACATACAAAAACTTGCCCAAATTAATATTGCTAATATTTGCAGAATAACCAGGATTTAAATCTCAATCCTGGTTTCAAAACATGCTATTTATATGCACATACCCACACCCAGGCAGTGTGGCCAAGTGATTGAAATATTTTTGTTAGAAATGTTCTACCAGAGCACATCCAGGTAAATATTGCTTTTTCAATGGCGACAGCTGTTGTGAGGGTGTTGTTGATCAGAATGTATACAGCATCCCTCTTTGGCAGTACCTTCAAAACCTTTTATTCTTTTGACTGTCTTCAAATCCCTATTATTTAAAAGTGGATTTCGCTTTTGAAAATTTCCAGAGTTACTTGTAACCAAATATTTTGATCTAAAAAAAATAATGCTCTTTTCTTAAATCAAAAGCTAAAATTCAGTGTACCTATGAGGAAATTTAATTTCTTGAAGGACATGTGGACTGGTCAAGATAGATCCTGAAGAATTCCAAAAATATTTAAGCATTGACATCACTGGAATAAGTGAATGACCGTATGAGGCCGTCGTTTTTGTGTTCTGTGAACATATACATTCCAGGATTTTTTTTTAATCTTAGTTATTTGTAGTACATAAAAAATATTGTGTAATTATAAAAATCATGATTTTCACATTCAACATTTTCATTACTTAAAAAGATCCACTCTTTAACCTGGGCAACATGGTGAAACCCCTTCTCTACAAAAAATACAAAAATTGGCCAGGCATGGTGGTATGCAACTGTAGTTCCAGATACTTGGGGAGCTGAGGCAGGAGGACCACTTGAGCCCCAGGAGATGGAGGTTACAGTGAGCCAAAGTGATGCCACTGTACTCCAGCCTGGGTGACAGTGAGACCCTGTCTCAAAAAAAAATTCTTTGAGGTTACATATCATGGTTTTTTGTTTTTTGTTTTTTTTAGTAATTAAGATATTCATGATTCAACATTCAAAAATGTTTTTAAAATATATAATTAAAAATCTCTTTCCTAGCAGTATTGTTTTTTTTGTACCTTCAAAAATTACGTATATAGACTTCCTTTTTTAAAATACAAATAGTGTAATACTATCCACATTAACTGTTCAGTATCTTAGTCCTTTTTTCCCTTAATGTTCTATGGATGCCATTCTATATCAGTACATATAGAGTGTCTTTATTCTTTTTTATAGCTGTACAGCTTTTTACAGTTGTACCAGAATTAACCAGTTGCCTGATAGGCATCTTTTGCTATCACAAAGCTGAAATGAATAATCTTATGTAGAGATAATTTACCACATGTGAGAGTATATCTGAAATACAAGTTCTGAATAGAATTACTGGGTCAAAAGATAGATATTGCCAAGTAGTCCTTTCCAGCAATTATATCAGCTTACGCCCTAACTGATGATGTTTCCATTTCTGCATACCCTTGACAATACATGAATTATGTTCTTTCTCTTTTTTGCCAATCTGATGGTTTTATTTTTTTAGGTATCTCAATGTCGTTTTAATCTATATTTCTTTTATTGTGGATTAGATCATGTTTTAATGATTTTATATATTCATTTATGTTCATGTTCTCTACCTATTGTTTTATTGGGTTTTTATCCTGTTGAATTATAGAATTTTTTATATAGAAAAATCGGTTCTTTGTCTACATCATGTTTTGAAAAAACTAAAACACTGTAACTGCTGTACAGTTACTGCCAAATGTAACATAAAACTAAACCAGAAACTTCCTTAGCAACAGCTGAAGAAAATTAACTGTGAATATCAGAATCAGTAGATACTAAATCAACTGTTAGAAAAGTAAAATGTGCAAAAGCCACCCTCATGGTTAACAAAATGCTCTCTACTTGATGTACAGAATATTTTTTTTCTATAGCCTAATCTTGGAAGTGACAGAAATTTTTTAATTATTTCATAATGTAAGGGTTTTTTTTTTTTTAGGGGGGTGTTGGGTTCAGTGTCCCTTTTAGCCATATTTTAAATGGAGAGAGTATGACGTTGAACCCTTTACAAAGATGATAACAAATGTTAATAGCTTGATCGGGGATCCCTAGGGATTGTTTTCTACCCCTACTTCAGCTGCCTATTTCCAGCAGAAATGACTGTATTGTCATGTATTACATGTATACTTACTCATGTTTGTATCACAAACATAACCAGAAATATTACATTTATTCTTTGGCCAAAGAGAGAGAGCCTGTATATTTCCTAAAAGAAATAATGTGAAGCAAACCTTCACATTTTTTACAGAAGGCAGTTTCTAAAGGAAGTCACAAAAGGCAGAAATAACTTTCAGAATAAAAGCAATCTTCTTTTAAGCATACCATCTATCCAAACAAAACTTTTTATTGAATCAACATTTTATTTTTGTATAGGTTTTTTTTTGTTTATTTTTGTTTGCTTAGTCACCAAACTCAGCATATGAATCTTATTTTGAAAATATTTTATCCACTTATTTTCTTAACATTTTTTCATCAAGACCAGTAAAATGAGATACTGGTCCTATTATTGAGTCAAATAGTCTATCTTGTAAAACTTAATATTGATAGTGGACAGCCATGTAAATTTTCTTAGACTTTTAAATATAATTAATTTTGGTTATAATAATAAAGACTAGATTTCTTAAAGGAAATAAGATTGGGGAGTTAACATGTAGAGCAGAGCAATAGGACAGCTTTAGACAATCTTTGACCAACTTTCTGATTTAAATAATGACAGAAACTAAGTGATTATTTCCCATTTTGTTGTTGCTGTTTTAGTTTGGTTGTTTTTGTTTGTTGTGTTTTTCAGAATCCTACAGAATTTTCTCTATTATTTGTCATGATAGAGATGAGGTTAATTGAAAGCTATAATTATATACATTTAAAAGTAAACATGTTTATATAACTTCTATTTCTCCTTATACTAAATATTGAATATCTTTCACTTAAAAATGAGCCTTGCATGTATTATGTAGTTAATCATGTTCACTAACTAGTATTAAGTATATTTTGCGAGGCATCCATAGATCTACTTATTCTTCATTCATTTGAATGAGGAATTCTACCTCAATAAGCTTTCCCTTTAAACTCCAAACCTATTTTAGTTTTTTAAAAAAAGATTTTATGTGGGCTACTCTAACAAACTTAAACAATAGAAATTTATTTTCTCACAATTCTGGAAGCCTGAAGTGGTTTTGGTTTCTTCTAAGGTGTCTTTTCTTCACTTGGAGATGGCCCTCTTCTCTCTGTGTCAGGTTATCCCTCTGTCTGTATTATCTTTCTCCTAATCTCCTCCTAGTGTAAAGACACTAGTCATAGTAGATTAGGGCCCACTGTAAAGACCCATTTGACTTAGTTACCTTTTTAAAGGCCCTGTCTCCAAATATAGTCACATTCTGAGATACCAGGGGTTAGGGCTTCAGCATATTAATTTGGTGGGAGTGGGTACAATCAGCCCATAACAATGATGAATTAATATATATTCATTTTAGAAATTACAAATAGCCATCATAGAAAAGTAGCCATTAATCTCACTACCTAAAGTGGTCCTAAAGTGTGTGTATGTGTGTGTGTGTATATATATCCTCCCAGAATTTTTTGTATTAATATATATGAAATGGTTTATAAAAACAGAGTCATCCTGAAAATAGTGTTTTGGAATATGCTTTCTTTTTTTTTTCATTTAACAGCACATTGTCAAGATCTATGCCATAATTCATTAATCAGTCCCTAAATTTCTGGAATTTAGGTTATTTATAAATTTTTTCTAGTATAAATAGTATAGAGATGATCATAAAGGTTTCCAAAAAAGCCTTACAAAAAAACTTTCTAAAATGCATATACTGTTTTCTTCAATTACAAAACATAAGTCAACTTCTTTTTTCATTGAGCCATCCTTATAAGTCTTAGTTCTTATACTGTTATTGTACATCTATATTCTAAGATTAGCAACTGTAGAGCTGTGTTCTTTTGCTACGTGGCCTCAAATTCTAGTTTCTGTTCCTGCCTCTTATAGAATGTATTTTATCTTTTGCTCACCATTCTCATTTCATGGAGATGACACTACACTACTTATAGCATATTCTAATACACTGACAGAAAAGCAGTTAACCAAAATTGTTAAATTTATCTTTAAAACAAATAATTTCTTACAATGTCCTGAGTGATTCTGGATAACATTAACCTATGTACAAACTTTAGTATCAGATTTTCCTTGATTCAGGAATCTTTTTTCACTTTCTCATTTATTTTGTATTGTATGGTCACACTAGATGGTTTAAACTGCTGAATAAGTGAACTTTGTATTATTGAAGTAATATTTTAAAGGGGAAATCTCACTCTACAATATCTTATTTTTGAAAAATACTATCATTTTATCTTCCACTGAGATAATGACTTCTTACCTTTTCTTCTTCAATCAGGATTACCTGAGCTGGAATTGGAAGCAATTGATAACCAATTTGGACAACCAGGAACAGGCGATCAGATTCCATGGACAAATAATACAGTGACAGCTATAAATCAGAATAAATCAGAAGAGTAAGTAATACATTTTTTGTTTTGTAAGGTATCAGATACCAACTTCTAAACAGAAGACTATTTTTTCCAAACTAGATTTCAGTCTACAATGGTATTTTGTGAGATGTTAATAGATGTAAATGTTTAGTAAACAAAAAAGTGGGCCTGGCGAGGTGGCTCAAGCCTGTAATCCCAACACTTTGGGAGGCCAACGCAGATGGATCACCTGAGGTCAGGAGTTTGAGACTAGCCTGGCGAACGTGGTGAAACTCCATCTCTACTAAAAATACAAAAACTTAGCTGGGCATGGTGGCACAAGCCTGTAATCGCAGCTACTCAGGAGGCTGAGGCAGGAGAATTGCTTGAACCCGGGAGGCGGGTGTTACAGTGAGCCAAGATTGCTCCATTGCATTCCAGCCTGGACAACAAGAGAGAAACTCCATCTCAAAAAAAAAAAAAAAAAAAGTTGGGAGAGGGAAAGATACTGAATTAAACAAATTTATTGACTGCATGACCACAAGGATACTTTGTAATCACCAAGAGATTGATATAATATGTAGCTATTGTTTTATATTTCATGTATTACTTTAATTGATTACCATAATGTATCTGGGACCCGTGGATGAATTGGCCTCAGTACAATAATTATATTGCTCTTGAACTTTTACTTGTATCATTATTTTGTCCAGCATTTCTCTTCATTTGGTGCAAGAAGTTATAAGAAAGGAAAGTATACTTTTTACATCTATTCAGTGTCATGTCTTGATTAGAATTGAATTTCTTACTCCCCACAGGCAACCATATTCCATAACACAGAGCACGTCTCATACCTGTCAACCACAGGATGTCTAGAAAGTGTTGATTGTGGTTTAGCGCCTTAAATATGAACTGTATTCCCACTTACCTTCCCAGAGGAAGAGTGCTTATAATTGTATTATTACACTAGTGTTATTAGGATTAGTATTATTTTGTATATATTTCTGTTTTATCTATCAGTTAGTATCAGTTTGGATTAGGCTATATGTTTCCTACATGTAATCAATGAATAATTTGTTTTATAGCTTAACACCTGGCATACTTCATTTTTCCAGTTTTCTTTCTTTTGTAAATGGTAATTGTGTCAGGTTAACAATCAAGATGATTTGATCATCTTTGAAAGTTAAGTAATGTAATATATACTGTTTTGATTGTAGTTCAGTTATCAACAATGGCATTCATAAAATAGATAAATAGAATAAGTAGAATAAATCTGAGTATGAGCTAAATGATTCTTTCTGAGTTTTGACTGATTTTCTTTTTTTTTTACTTTTATTATAAGTTGTTTCCCCTTTCTTAACTATGTTTGGTTAATTTTTCAGGCATTTCTGTAACATGAAGAATATGGAAACAAAGTTCAGTGATTGATAAAAAAATGAAAAATATATTCAAGCCAAATTTGCACATATATATGTATAGAAAGATTAAATAAATTATTTGCTATGTCAGTCTGAAACTTTCCTGTTTTTTAATCCTGCAGCCAGTGTATTAGCTCACAATTAGATGAGCTTCTCTGTCCACCCACAACAGTAGAAGGGAGAAATGATGAGAAGGCTCTTCTTGAACAGCTGGTATCCTTCCTTAGTGGCAAAGATGAAACTGAGCTAGCTGAACTAGACAGAGCTCTGGGAATTGACAAACTTGTTCAGGTATTTATTAAAGTCAACATAATTTAACTGATGCAGCCCTAGGAAACTAGAAAATTATTTTAAGCAAGATTTTAAAATACTCTGCCCACTGTGCTTTAGCTGTTTTATAATTTACCCCTTTTGAAACTTATCAAAATATGTAGTAGTGTTTTTTAAAGAAAAAATATTACAATAATTAGAATTACAAATGTCTTAGCTTTTCACCGTGAAACAGAATATTGCAAGCTCCAGCTAGAATAAACTCCAGATTTATGCATCACTTCTCATTTTACAGCTTAATTTATTCTTCATTCACGCTTGTCTTCTGCCTGTATATTCCTTGATATTCCAACTTCCAGGTTAGCCTTTTTTAGACTATAGGATGATAAAATAATTTTAGTGTATCTTCACCAGCATTTTTAAATGAAGTAGAATAGTGTAGAATACTAAGTATAAGAGTGCATAGCCCATTAAAAGGAGTCATGTTTTATGAAACTCCTTTCAGCTCCATACACACACACACACACACACACACCACACACACACACACAAATAAGTCACAATTTATATTTCTTACAGTGGGTAATAGTTAAAACATTTGGAAACCATAACTCTACAGCTTTCTGTTACATCAGCTGTGGATTTTTTATTTAAATAAAGGCATGAATTTTATATCTGAGATAGAAAAATGCCTGCTTGATCCCTCCTTTAAATCTACTTCTTATAGTAAGCTATTAAAGGTAAAGTTTATTGATTCTTAGGCTTTGCAATGAAGTTTTTTTTTCAAACCTTTTAGTTTTATTTCATTGATGTGGAGCCTTTATTTTAACCATATTGTCATCTCTTCTACGATTTTAAATATCTCAGCTAATCTATTATTCCATTTCAAAAGTAGCTTTTATAAATGATTTCTTTAGGTAGTAAACTTCTGGAGAGCATGAATTCAGAATGAATATATGATGATACTTTCTAGAAATACAGAAGCATGTCACTTATTGGCAAAAATTTATTTGTAAAATATTCTGGCTTCTTTTCTAACAGGGGGGTGGATTAGATGTATTATCAGAGAGATTTCCACCACAACAAGCAACACCACCTTTGATGATGGAAGAAAGACCCAGCCTTTATTCCCAGTCTTACTCTTCTCCTTCTCCTACTGCCAATCTCCCTAGCCCTTTCCAAGGCATGGTCAGGCAAAAACCTTCACTGGGGACTATGCCTGTTCAAGTAACACCTCCCCGAGGTGCTTTTTCTCCTGGCATGGGCATGCAACCGAGGCAAACTCTAAACAGACCTCCGGCTGCACCTAACCAGCTTCGACTTCAACTACAACAACGATTACAGGGACAGCAACAGGTGAGCACTCTTGTTTAGCAGTGGATACTTTTTAAAGGTATGTACCAAATTTCTCAGCAAGACAGCCCCATTGCTACAATAAAAATGTCAAGTCCACTCCTAGAACCTTCATGAAAGACTTAAAGAGCTATCTTTGGTCTCTTAGGAAAGGGATAAGGGACCTTTCATTCAGTTAAAGACAGTAGGCTTTTAGGCCAGGCGCAGTGGCTCACGCCTGTAATCCCAACACTTTGGGAAACCGAGGTGGGCAGATCACCTGAGGTTAGGAGTTCAAGACCAGACTGACCAACATGGAGAAACCCTGTTTCTACTAAAAATACAAAATTAGCCGGGCATGGTGGTACATGCCTGTAATCCCAGCTACTTAGGAGGCTGAGGCAGGAGAATCGCTTGAACCTGGGAGGTAGAGGTTGCAGTGAGCCGAGATCACGCCATTGCACTCCAGCCTGGGCAACAAGTGAAACTGCGTCTCAAAAAAATAAAAAGACAGTAGGCGCCTAATAAATTACTCTGAGACCTTCAACTTAAAGACAATTTAATTTTTATTTTTTGAGATACAAACTATTTAAGAGGAACTTCATACAAGTTTTAAATTAATCAAGAGAAATATAGCTTAATTTACAAAGTAGAGCATCAAGAGATACTGTTTATGATTGTTGGAACAGAAAATAAAGTGTTGTTTGAGGTTGGAGGTATTGATGCCTAGTGATGTTATTTGAAGAAAAGGATAGTTTGGGGTCTGGGAGTTGTGAGTGAGTTAAATTTATTTCTCATGACAGGAAATGAGTAGGCATAGTGGCATAAATATTTAAGACTGTATAAGCAACAGATATGGAGATAATCATTAAGGACCACAAGCACAAACAGTTAAAAATGTCTGCTGTGGGCCAGGCGTGGTGGCTCACGCCTGTAATCCCAGCACTTTGGGAGGCCAAGGTGGGTGGATTACTTGAGGTCAGGATTCGAGACCAGCCTGGCCAACATGATGAAACCCCGTTTCTACTAAAAGTACAAACAAACAAAAAAAAAATTTTTTTTTACAAATTTGAGATTACACGTGTCTGTAATCTCAGCTACTTGAGAGGCTGAGGCAGGAGAATCGCTTGAACCCAGAAGGTGGAGGTTGCAGCAAGCCACGATCGCTCCCATTGCAATCCAGCCTGGGTGAAAAAGCGAGACTCTGTCTCAAAAAAAAAAAAAAGTCTGCTGTGGGAAGGGGGACCAGTGCTGTAGACTGTTGCTTCTTGTTATGAATCCTATAGTTTCTAAACCCATATTTGTATATTGCTTTTAATTTTTATAAAATTATTTAAAGAAGTTCCCTAGAGACTAATTCTGGAAGGAAGAAAAAGAAGGAGATAAATTATACTGGAAAGGCAGTGTGATATAATGGTTTTAAGAGTTAGTTCCAGTTTCAAGTCCCAGTTCTAAAGTTAGGTGGATTGACTTAATCAAATGGTTTCCCTTTTAAAGCCTCTAATTCCTCATCTATAAAAAGAATCTAATAAAGAATTCCTTTGCCTCACTGATGATTGTGTGGAATAAATGAGATAAAACATGTAAAGTTTGTAGCACAATGCCTGGCATATTGTAGCAGTTGAAAAATACTAGCTATTGTTATAAAGTTAAATTTAAAAAACATAAGAGGTGATATAAAATATGCTTCCATTCTGCTTTAAAAAAGGAGATGATGAAAGAGAGGAAGAGAAAGGGAGGGCTGAGAAAGGGAAAAATTTTTAAATGATAGAATAAAAATAAAAGGAATAATTTTTTAATGCTAGGGTAGAATAAAGGATTCAAAGAAGAATTAAAGGAAGAAAGAGGAAAAGAGAAACAAAAAGAAGGAATCATAAATGTTCTGAGATATTAATTGAAGATAAACTACTTCTTGTAGCTTTCCATTCATCTTTAGATAGAGGGCACCAGAATAAAAAATGCTTAATATTTTCCCTGTTTAATTTTTCACAGAACATTATTTAAGGGGACTATACTAGATATTATAAGCAATACAAGGAATTAAAGAAACAGAAAACTGCTTGACTATTTTGACTGCATACCTGAAAAGTTAAATGATACTCCAAGCAGTATGTGATTAAGGACTAAACCAAAAAAGTAAATGGAAAGTATAGATGTTCTGGTTTCTCATTTTACAACGTAAAGTTCTGTAAATACTGCCTAATATTAAAGGGTCAGTGAGCAAGGCCAGACCAATGGTCTATGTTAGGTTCATGAATGAATGGAATGATGATTCATGCTTGGTTCAGAAAAAGAGTTGTTTTGGCTTCTATTTGCGCCTAAAATAGCTGATAAGCAGAGAAGCCCTGCAAAGGTATGAGAATAAGATGCAAGTAGGTGAAAGTTGCTGCTCTTTGCTTCCTTTAAGTCTCATGGATGCCTATCCAGAGTTTGATGGTCTTGGTAGCCCAATAAAGTATCCACCAAGCTGAAAAAACACAGAATTTGGGGCTTACTATGTTATATGCCTCCGATATGTCTATACAGAAAAACAACTTCTACTGCCACATAAGACAGTAACTCTGCTACCTAATGAGCCACATATCCAGGTCTGCTCTTTGCATCCTAAGCCATAACTTCTTACTGTTTCAGCAGTAGGTCACTCAGCTTTAGTTACACTGCAAGTACTAGGCGTTTTCCGTGTGTCCACTTAAGGGCTTTCTGTGAGCAGGTCTGACCAAGAATCTCAGCCAGTGTCTTAGTTAAGATGCTTTCAGCCACAAGGAAAGAAAAAAAGATCAACTCAGCATAGTAAAACAATGAAGAAAATATTTTGACCCAAATATTGACAATCCAAAATGGAGGCAAGCGTGTGGTTACTTCAGAGATTCAGGAATGTCATCAAGGACCCAGGTTCTTTCTCTTTTTGCTCTGCAGTCCTTGGCATGCCATGATTACAGATATCACAGCCAAACAAAACTATAACTAGCAGAAGAAAAGGGACTGTTTCTTTCCTATGTATCACTTTCCAAAAGCCAGGAAACTTTTTCCTGAAGGTTCTTTTCCCACCCCACCTACCCCCCAAAAAAAGAAAAAAGGACAAAAAAGAAAAAGGAGGAAAAAAATACTTCACATGTCTAACTAGTCAGAACTGAGTCACATGTACATCCTTAATCAATGGCTTGCAAAGACTGACTTGGAGTACTCCTGGATTACCCCTGGAGTCATGTGATTTGGGATGGTCAGCTGAAAAAATTCTGTTCTATCTTCAGGGAAGAAGGGGAGAATAAATGACTGTGGGTTGGTAATAGCAATGCCTGATAAATCAGTAAATTGAGGTTTAAATGTATTGTTTAAAGTTATATAATTAAATTCACAGTTGGGATCGAATAGTAAACTGAGGTAGTATTAATATATTCCCCTTTCTCCTGCCTTAAATCCTATTAAATGACAGGTTGTATTTTTTTTTAGTGACTAAATTCATGTCACTGTAGACAAAAAAAAAAAAGTACCATTAGCACGCTAAAAATTAAGTCATTTTGAAATATAAAAAGCAAACATGAGAAAGAAACAAAATTATCATATGCAAATAATACAACTGTTTATATAGAAAATCCAAAACAATCAATAGGGAACTTAGAACAAATAGAGTAGTTCAGCAAGGATTTTAGATAAAAGAACAAGAAACAAAAATTAATGGTAATTCTTTTTTCTAGAAAATTAAATTAGAAAATTCCAGCAGTTAGGGAGGCCAAGGCAGGTGGATCACCTGAGGTCAGGAGTTCGAGACCAGCCTGGCCAACATGGCAAAACCCGTCTCTACTAAAAGTACAAAAATTAGCCAGGCATGGTGCCAAGCGCCTGTAATCCTAGCTACTCTGGAGGCTGAGGCAGAAGAATCGTTTGAACCCAGGAGGCAGAGGTTGCAGTGAGCCAAGATCATGCCTCTGCACTCTAGCCTGGGCAACAAGAGTGAGACTCTGTCTCAAAAAGAAAAAAAAAAATACATTCACACTGTTCAAAACTTAGAAGATTTAAAATCATAATTGAAAGGCAAAAAGAATATCCAAATAAAAAATACTCATGAAAGAAATTATATCTTCTAATTAATTGGTTGTTGCTAGTAAAAAGATGACAGTTGTTCCAGATTTATTCAGTAAATTCAGTGGAATTCCAACAAAATCTCAACATGGAATTTGACAAACAGATGCTAAATTTGTTTTAGAAGCATCAATACAATCTTGAAGTATTAATAAAATGAGGGTGTACTTGCTCTACCAATATCAAGATTTAAAACAAAGCTTTAAAAATTAAAACAGGCTGGATGTGATGGCTTACACCTATAATCCCCCCATTTTGAGAGGTTTAGGAAGGAAGATTGCTTGAGGCCAGGAGTTTGAGACCAGCCTGGGCAACATAGCAAGAGTCTCTGCTGAAAAAAAAAAAAAAAAAACCAGTTGTGGTGATGTGCAACTGTAGTCCCAACTACTCAGGAGGCTAAGTTGGGAGGATCGCTTGAGGCAGGAATTCAAGGCTGTAGTGAGCTATGATTGTGCTACTCACTCCAGCCTGGGTGACAGAGCGAGACCTTATCTCTAAAAAAAAAAAAAATTAAAACTGTGGAACTGGGTTTTAGAGCAAGACCTTGTCTCTAAAAATATAAAAAATAAAAAAATTGCCAGGCGCTGTGGCTCAAGCCTGTAATCCCAGCACTTTGGGAGGCCGAGGCGGGTGGATCACGAGGTCAAGAGATCGAGACCATCCTGGTCAACACGGTGAAACCCCGCCTCTACTAAAAATACAAAAAATTAGCTGGGCATGGTGGCGCGTGCCTGTAATCCCAGCTACTCAGGAGGCTGAGGCAGGAGAATTGCCTGAACCCAGGAGGCGGAGGTTGTGGTGAGCCGAGATCGCGCCGTTGCACTCCAGCCTGGGTAACAAGAGCGAAATTCCATCCCCAAAAAAAAAAAAAAATTTAAAACAGTGTGGAACTTTCATGAGGATAAATAGTTCTACCATAATAGAGTTCTACATAATAGAGAGCCCAGAAACACACCCAGACATATTGAGAGACTTAATAAGAGGCAGCGGTGGCAATAGAGAAAGAATGGCATGCATCATAGATGCTGGTACGTTTGGCTATCCATGAGGAGAAACAAATTAATTAGATCCTCATCTCATACAATACACAAAAATAAACTCTAGGTGTTTTGATGACCTAAATGTGAATACAAAAACATCTCTATAGCCTCTTTAAAATGACGTAAAGGAAAAAGTTAATGTTTACATTAAAATTTAAAACTTGTAAGACAAAAGACACCATCTGCAAGGCTAAAAAGCAAAACAAAGACTCAAAGAAGATATTTGCAACCTCATATGACTGGCAAAGGACTAGTATCCAGAATATACCTAGTTCATAATCTGGTATTCCTAATATACTTAACTTCATTGGATTGATACCCATCTATTCACTTACTGGTCATATCCTCTCCTTCCCTCTTCTCAAATACAGGATACGGTTTTTTTTGTTTTTGTTTTTGTTTTTAAAGATAGGATTTCTCCATGATGGCCAGGCTGGTCTTGAACTCTTAACCTCAGGTGATCCACCGACCTCGGCCTGCCAAAGTGCTAGGATTACAGGCGTGAGCCACCACGCCCAGCTACAGGAGACTGTTAACGAGAATTTAGCGCCATGCCTAATGATTTGAGAAAAGAAAACAGGAGTGTACTCAGATATACATTATAGTTTGCCTCTTTTTAATGAATTTTAAGATCACTTTAAAAATAGATGTTGAAAAAAGTAAAATATATAAATAGATATCATTTCTTGGCCCTAAGTATATCTCTCTGGCTGGTATATACTTTTTACTCCTTGTATAAAGGAGTAAAAAGATTCTAACATTTTTAATTCAATTACACAGTTATGAATAAATCTCCGGTTGGGAGGAGATTGATGAAAAACATCCTAAGAAACTAGTATATCTGTACTGGTTGAGACTTTTAGAAAACAGCAAAAAGGAAGGAGCTGGTAATCAAAAAGTAATACAAAGTAACAAACCTTTAGGTATAATACTGGCTTACTCCTAAAATAAGCAAAGACCCAAGAAATATATCTACAATATCAATATATTTTGGGAAAAATAACACTACCGAAGATGGGTAGACCTGTTACTTTTAGAAAGTGATATCATGGGCTGGGTGCAGTGGCTGAGCGCCCGTAATCCCAGCACTCTGGGAGGCCGAGGTGGGCAGATCACCTGGGGTCGGTAGCTCGAGACAAGCCTGACCAACATGGAGAAACCCTGTCTCTACTGAAAATACAAAATTAGCCAGGTGTGGGGACGCATGCCTGTAATCCCAGCTACTCAGAAGGCTGAGGCAGGAGAATCACTTGAACCCAGGAGGCGGAGGTTGTGGTGAGCTGAGATCACAGCATTGCACTCTAGCCTGGGCAACAAGGGCGAAACTCCGTCTCAAAAAAAAAGAAAAAAGAAAGAAAGTGGTATCATATTAGCTGACAGAAGATACAATTTTTCTACTCCAGTTTTGTTTTCTTCTTCCTCAGCAAAAACCATGATCTTCATAACTATCAAGAGGAGAATAATATAAAGAGAGAGTGACAGTGAGACACATAAACAAATATACACTTGGTAATCTTAAAACAAGTCAAGTCTAGATATGTATGCATTAGGGTACTGAAGAAATGTATGTGTTTGACATTATAAGAACCACCATTGATAATCTTTTATATATTATAGAGAATGGAAGTGACCAGAAAACAGAATTAGGATCAAAGGACAGGAAAAAAGAGAAACCTTTAACCTCCAGGTTTCTGACAGTGAAAAATGCCTAAGACAATAAGCTTCTTTAAACAATATTTTTTTTCTTGGCAAGAATTCCTGCAGTAGTTAGATCAGAGTTTCTCAGCCTTGGCACTTTAACATTTGGGGCTAGATAATTCTTATTATGGGGGAGATGTTGTGTGCATTAAGAGTGTTTAGCAGCACTCCTGGCTTCTGCCCACCAGACATCAGCAGTACTCCTCCCCAAGTTGTGACAGCAAAAAGGTCTTCAGATACTGCCAAATGTCCCTTGTTTGGCAGAACCATCCCTAGCTGAGAGCCTCTAGGCTAGACAGTCATCTTTTAGGTTTCCTATAGAAGGATGTCTTGGTAAAACATTGGAAAGAAAATCCATTCCAACAGGCAAAGTGACAGCCAGCCTGAACTGCATACGTTTGTTTTGTACTTAGCAATGGGTTTGCACTCTTCCACTGGCCACAGCCCCACATTTCCTTTTGTTCTACAAGGCTTTTAACCTGTCCTTTATAGGCTCTTGTGTTTGTGTCTAAGCACTGACAACTAAGGACTAACAACTAATCTCCTCGCACTTGCCACCTCTCTGAAAGTTCAGATTTCCAAGAGCTAAGGAATGTAGTGATTCTTTTGGGAAGGCTTTGTTGGAAGAAGTGGAACTTGACCTGCTTGCTGAAAAACAGCATTTTAATAATTGGAGAGAAGAGGAAGGTCAAAGTCGGACAAATATACACAGCACTAGTCAGGTTGCACACACAGTCAAGGGGAGGAAAAAATGAAAAAGGGTTAATTCAAGGGCAGAAATAGACCAGGCTTCCTATAACAGAAAGTACCTTAGATTTATGCTATTTAGAATAATTCCTTCTACTTCTAAAGAAGGGCCTATTACTACTTCTCAGGCATCTTCCCTCCATCCCCACCCGTTTTATTCGCACACTATCTCAGAATTCGAAGGATATATAAAGCTAAATGTTCGGAATGTATTTTTACCTGCCCTCATTGCTTCCTCTCCTGTTTTTATACTTGCTGTTCCCTCTGCCTCAACTCTGTCCTCCTCCTTGCCACCTCACATTCTCATCCTTTAAGGCTCTGCTGAGCTCACTCATGCTTCTTGGTCCCTGTCTTCATCCCTAGGCTGTATTAGCTGCTCCCTCTGTGCTGCTGTAGATGTGTCTGCCTATGCAGACAGAGTACCTGTGCATTGCACTGTTGTGTGTTGGCTTCTGCCATTCAATAGGGAATTCCCAGAAGGACAGAAATTTGCTCACCTTTGTAACCTCCAAACTTTGTACAATATCTTGAATGTATTGAGTTTTTAAATAAATCTTTATAAAAATTAACTTGATTTATTTAAATTTATGTTCATGGTCTTTCAAGTTTAAGAAGTATATCAGTTGATATTTAAGAGTCTCTTTGACTTTTAAAACTATAATGTTGGTATCTTTCTTTTTGAAGTGACTCAGAATGTTTTAACTTATTCCACAATGCCTTAGAGTTGTCATTTTAACATTTATCTTATATTGACTTTTCTCCAGAATTGGTTTGTTTTCTGATGTAATGGGAGTCAGAAAATGACTGAAGCTAGAATTAAGAGTTGAGCTATTTGGTGGCAAGATATTTAATCACTGTTCATAGCTCTTTGGATTCTTGTATAAAACTTTTATAGGCTTGCTAGTGTATGTATAATATATTAAAATATATTAATGTATGATATATAAATCTATAATTTGTGTTATATAAAGTACCATATAAACATAAAATAGTATTAATATTATTGTTAGTTATCTTTCTGAATACTTTATTTATATCAAATTATTGAGGAAGAAATTTTTTAAGCTATAGACTGTTTATAAGAAAATCTAATTTCCAAGAACACTTCTTTTGTTACCAGATAAAGTTAAGGCATGCCTGGCGTGCCTGTGACCTGGAACCCTAATCCTGGTCTAGACTGATCTTCCAAACCAGTGTTCATAGAAAATGGTTCTGGGAGATGAATGTTAATGGTTATATGTCAGAATTTATTTATCATTTAACCTAATGATAAATAAATTGCATAGTATATCCCCCTCTTGGAGATCCACAATGTGCTTTTGGCCAATTAAAGGCTCATAAAATTACTGCAGTAAATAAATCTGTTTTACCTTGTGTAACCCATCATTTCCAATACTTAATACAGAACAGCATGCTGTTTTCCCAGCACATCTATTAATATCCTGCTGAACAATGTTCTTTAGCATACCAATTTGGGAAATGCTGGTCTAAAGTAATTACTTTTTCTAGTTAAATAAATAATCCATTTTTTCAGACCATTTGTTTCTTACATAATACTCTCTAGCTGACGAAATCATATTGGATTTTTCCCAAGTGTGTATCCACCAGACAGTACCCCCAAGTGAGAATACCCTCCAGCTTGCTCAACTGTCCCTTCATCTTCCATACCTTTGTAAAATGTGCCCTTATTGTATACCTGCTTTTACATTTATAACATTCAAGACCTAGGGCTGGTATTTCTTTATCACAGCACTTATCTAAAATAACTACTAACATGTTTTTAAAAGTACAATAGCCGGGCGCGGTGGCTCAAGCCTGTAATCCCAGCACTTTGGGAGGCCGAGGCGGGTGGATCACGAGGTCAAGAGATCGAGACCATCCTGGTCAACATGGTGAAACCCCGTCTCTACTAAAAATACAAAAAAATAGCTGGGCATGGTGGTGCGTACCTGTAATCCCAGCTACTCAGGAGGCTGAGGCAGGAGAATTGCCTGAACCCAGGAGGCGGAGGTTGCGGTGAGCCGAGATCGCGCCATTGCACTCCAGCCTGGGTAACAAGAGCGAAACTCCATCTCAAAAAACAAAGTACAATAAACAGGTATATACACATGTACATACATGTGTGTGTATCCTACTTTTAAATGCTTTGCCATAGTGTTTTAGAGGCAATAAGTGTTTTATAAATATTGGGAATTGCCAGCCTTTTGGAAAATAAACATAGGAAATAATCTTACCAAACCCGCAACACTAAAACTTTTTAGTAATCAGTAGAAAGTTTGTGTTACTTTATAAGGCCAGTGTTATGCTAGTGTGTAGAGATATGATGTCTTATTGTCTCCAATTTTCTTTAGTTGATACACCAAAATCGGCAAGCTATCTTAAACCAGTTTGCAGCAACTGCTCCTGTTGGCATCAATATGAGATCAGGCATGCAACAGCAAATTACACCTCAGGTAATGTGAGAAAACCAGACATCATTAGTATTCCTTTAACCTACACAGTGTTTCTTGAAGTGTTGACTTGAGTGTCTTTGAAATGGTCTGTGAGCTGATCTTTTAATGATGTTTGTAGTGTAGTTTTCTTCTAGGATGAATTAATAATCTACTTGCGATACCTCTTACTGATATTTGATCTAAAGCAAAAGGTGCTTTGTTTTATTATTATTATTATTGTCATTGTCATTGGATACCAGATGACTCAGTAGACAAAACTTTTATTGCTGTAGTGAATAGCACCAGTAACAGGAAGCCTCTGATATGAAATTGTGAATGGTACCTGAAACCTGATCAAAACCCAGTCACATTGCTAAGCTATTTTAACTGTCTTGTGTACTGTGCTCAGTATGAACCTCAGCATTTTCTAGCTTTTATTTGTTTTTAAAATCCCTTTTTTTAAAGAAACCCAGAGCCATTAGAACTTTAAACATAAAAAGAACTAGGTGGACTTGTAAATGTAATCTAGTTACTCCCTACTTTACCCCCACACATACTTAAAACATTTTTGTTTCAACTACTTACTCATATTTCATAACAAAGTTGATGTGAAAATCTGGGAGATAAGGAATTTTAGAGAGGATTCAAACAAAACTCTTTTCCTATCCACAATATGGAACTAGATGGATTGGGGACAAATACAGGAAGCCAGCACCTATATTATTAAGGGGATAAATATAGCCATGCATTGCTTAAAGACAGGGATATGTTCTGAAAAATATGCCATTAGGCAACTTCATAATTGTGCAAAGGTCATAGAGTGTATTTATACAAACCTAGATGGTATAGCCTACTAGACACCCTGGCTATATGGTGTAACCTATTGCTCCTAGGCTACAAACCTGTACAGCATGTCACTTTACTGAATACTGTAGGCAATTGTTATGATATTTGTATATCAAAACATATCTAAACATGGAAGAGGTACAGTAAAATACTGTAGTACTGTAATCTTGTGGGACCACTGAATGTGGTCCATCATATGCAACTGAAATGTCTTACTGCTGAAATGTTTTTGTGCAACACATGACTCTATTGACTGAAGCTGTTGATAAGCAGCAGATACTGACATCTTCCTGGATCCAGATTTTAGTTTATCTGTCTTACAAATTATAAATCTTAGTGCTAGCTAATTCAGGGGTAATTAGGTTGTAAAGAAACAAGACCCCACTTTTGGATTCACATAAATGTAATTCCCATCAGAAAGTCTTATTTCATAGTTTCTTCTAGATTAGACTATATCTAGTTGGCAAGAGCTGTATGCTTTAACCAGATTCTCAATCTGAATTGACATTTTCTGAAGAAGGCTTTATTGTTATGCCATGTGATACTGAAAAAGTGATTGTAACCTAATTTTACCACTTACTTCCTCATCCATAATATTGTAACTATTAAACCACTTACACTAATGCCTGGAATAGTCTTAAACTTCAGTAATAGTATAAAATAGCGGCTTCCATTTATTTCTTTTTAGTTTTTTATTTCTACTTATTTTCTTTTTAACTGATAATTTAACATAGGCATTTGATCCTAGATTTCTGAGTCTTCCTTTTTTAATGGTATATGTAGGTTTTTTCTAATGTAAAGGTTAATACATGTTCATTATAGATAGTTTGGTAAATACAGAAAAGTATAATGAAGAAAATTAAAATCACCTATAATCATATTTTATTCATTTAAATAAAGTGGGATAATGATCTCAGTGAGAAAAGAGGAAAACTGAGTTTCTCCCTACCAGAAACATGGTAAAATTTTTGGAATTGAAAAAGTCTCCTGATAATTTAATGAAGGATAGGATAGAAGTCATCAAGCACATTTTCTTTTACTTCTTTGTGGTCTTCATGTTTCTCTTAACAATTTTCATGGCCAATATTATAATACTAATTAATGTATACTTTCTTTGAACTTTCTCAGTTCTGTGTGACTTTTAATTGAGATTTGTATTCTCATTTATAATTGTCAGATATTGTTTTAGCATTTCTTGACTACTTTTAATCTGTAAAATGTACTTAATTCATTTTTTTCTCCTGTGATTATTAAGAGGTTTTTGTTCCTTTTCTGTTTTAGTTTCTCTTGTTCAGTGATAATTGCTATGTATTTTATAACCCCAAGCAACTAGGCTTTATCCAATAAACTTTTCAGGATAGATAGTGATTATAATAATTTTAATAAGTGAGTTTTTTCCTCCTTTTCAGCCACCCCTGAATGCTCAAATGTTGGCACAGCGTCAGCGGGAATTGTACAGTCAACAGCACCGACAGAGGCAGCTAATACAGCAGCAAAGAGCTATGCTTATGAGGCAACAAAGCTTTGGAAACAACCTCCCTCCCTCATCTGGACTACCAGTTCAAATGGGGAACCCCCGTCTTCCTCAGGGTGCTCCACAGCAATTCCCCTATCCACCAAACTATGGTACAAATCCAGGAACCCCACCTGCTTCTACCAGCCCATTTTCCCAATTAGCAGCAAATCCTGAAGCATCCTTGGCCAACCGCAGCAGCATGGTGAGCAGAGGCATGACAGGAAACATGGGAGGACAATTTGGCACTGGAATCAATCCTCAGATGCAGCAGAATGTCTTCCAGTATCCAGGAGCAGGTAGGAGGGTCACAACTTTATGTTGTTCTAAGTAATCCTTACAGGTTTAGGTCTCTCTCCATCTTCATATCCATGTGCAGACATTGAGACAGTGTGAAAGAGGAAAGACATGGAAGTTGGGAGACCCGGAATTCAGACACAGCTTTTGACGCTAAATGGTTTCGGGCTTACCTCCCTTTTATAGCTGAGATGATGAATTAGAGGATCAGTAAGGAGCTGTCTGACTAAAATTTTGAGCATTTTGTATGCAAAGTACATTCTTTTTTTTTTTTTTTTTTTTTTTTTTTTTTGAGACGGAGTGTTGCTCTGTCACCCAGGCTGGAGTGCAATTATGCAATCTCAACTCACTGCCATATCTGCCTCCCGGGCTCAAACGATTCTCCTGCCTCAGTCTCCCGAGCAACTGGGATTACAGGCACATGCCACCATGCCCAGCTAATTTTTGTGTTTTTAGTAGAGACGGGGTTTCACCATGTTGCCCAGGCTGGTCTTGAACTCCTGACCTCAGGTGATCCAGCCTCCTTGGCCTCCCAAAATGCTGGGATTACAGGCATGAGCCACCACACCCCGCCCATTCGCTTATTTTTAAATTTCTCTCCTGAAGCTCCATGAAAATTAAATGAAAGTATTCCCCACACAATGGGTTTTAGTACATTAATTCAAAATTTGCATGTAGTTCTTTCATTGTGTGGGAGATTTTGTTTTTCCCGGTTTGCATAGAATAATCTCCACAAAGTATCTCAGACTACTCATTGGTGTCATCACTCTCAGCTGCTGCAGTTGCAGCTTCCTCTCCAGTATCAGTCAACTTTCTGGCTTCCAAAAGCTTTTTTTCTTTTTTAATCTTTCCTTTGGCACTGCCTTCCATTCTCTTTGTCCTGGGTGATAATTCTTCTTTTCTATCACTTTGAGATTCTAATAGGTAGTGGCAGTGATGCATATCTGATTAGTCTACTATGTTTAATCAAACTTTTATGCAAAATTAATTGTCAATTCCTGAAAAAAAATGGAAATAAATCCCTTGATTATATAAATGAAAGAAAGAGGTAAATTTTAAGGCTGCTTAAAAATGTATTTGAATGAGAAGGCTGCTGTTCGACTTGAATAAAATGTAGAAGTTATACAGATTTTTGACATGGCAGTATGCTTATCCGCTTTGACAGCCAAATCAGTTTAGAGTTTCCATTCCGATGGTAGCAAGTACTAAAATCTTTTGACTGTCAAATTAAGCATCTAAAGACTCATTCCAGAGAGCACCATAACTCTCAAAGACATTTTAATCAAAATTATGCCACATCAGTTTCTTTGTCGTCAAGACAATGAAGTCATCTTTGGCTGGTTTATATCACTGACACTAACTGCTTGGGCAAGAAAAGGATTATAAATCCATATTTTAATGATATGGTTGTCTGAACAGGAGTGGTCTTCAAAAGAGTTTTGTTGCCATTTGTCTTACAATTTCTTTATGCAAAGAATTTGACGAGGCTTTTTTACTTTAGCCTGGGGAGATACTTACTCAACATTAAAAGACTTGTATGGTTATCTGCATTCCTATTCCTCTTCCAAGATGACAGTCTGGCTAAAACAGCAAATGGTTTTTTTATTGTTGTTTGTTTCTTTGTTTGTTTTTGAGACAGAGTCTTGCTCTGTTGCCTGGGCTGGATTGCAGTGGCACGATCTCGGCTCACTGCAACCTCCACCTCCCAGGTTCAAGCAATTCTCATGCTTCAGCCTCCCAAGCAGCTGGGATTACAGGTGTGCACCACCACGTCTGGCTAATTTTTGTATCTTTAGTAGAGATGGGGTTTTGCCAGGCTAGTCTCAAACTCTGCGGGGATTACAGGCGTGAGCCACCACACCTGGCCACCAAATGGGTTTTTAACAGCATTCATGATATTGATTGCAGATCCTTAAATCAAAAGATTTACCTCATGCATTAGGGGAAAAAAGATTTATCTAACAAAAGATAAAAACTCACAAAAGATTTATCTCATGCGTTAGGGGAAAAAAGCCAAACATTAATAAATTTCTCATCTATTTATTCTAAGGGTTTTTTTTTCTATTTAAAAAAAGTAGAAATAGGCCGGGCGCGGTGGCTCAAGCCTGTAATCCCAGCACTTTGGGAGGCCGAGGCGGGTGGATCACGAGGTCAAGAGATCGAGACCATCCTGGTCAACATGGTGAAACCCCGTCTCTACTAAAAATACAAAACATTAGCTGGGCATGGTCGCGCGTGTCTGTAATCCCAGCTACTCAGGAGGTTGAGGTGGGAGAATTGCCTGAACCCAGGAGGCGGAGGTTGTGGCGAGCCGAGATCGCACCATTGCACTCCAGCCTGGGTAACAAGAGTGAAACTCCATCTCAAAAAAAAAAAAAAAAAAAAAAGTAGAAATAGTACTTCTGTCAATTTTCAGGTATGCACTTTAAAATTTCCTCTGGAAAGTCAAGAAAGGAGAACTTTATATCCTGCTTTCATTCCTTAACAAAGCCACCTACAAAGGTGATGCTTCAGTGCCCCGGTTCTCATGAAATTGACAAGTTTCTTTCACAGTTGTGGGTCTCATCTTTCATCTGTCTTGTGTCAACATAGAAGACAGTGAGCTGAAATAGTGGAGTGGGTGGAGCTTCCGCTTTCTCAGGTAGCATGATGGGAAAGACGTGTGGTCCCTATCATGAGTATCCTATCTGGTGCCTGGATTTTTCTTCCAGACCAACTTCTGATTGACAAAAATATTTTCACAAAATAAGAATTTGTTTTTTATGAAGTCAGCATTCATACTACAAACAAAACCCGGAAGCTGCGTGCAGTGAAGAGAACAGTGGTCTCATCCAGTCCCAAACTGAAATGAAATGGCAGGGCTATCAGTTCTTCTGTGGACTGCTTCAAAATAATACTGGAAAAACTTTTAGCTTTTCTGGAAAAAATAAGAAATTTAAAGATGCAATGTTTTTAATTTGTCACCACTCTTAATTATAAACTTGCTGTAAATTGATCAGCAATCTCGTAGAGGACTAGGTTTTGTGTTGGCACAAAATCATGTTCTGGAAAAGTTCTGGCCTTTTCAAAAACAGTTTTTTGTGGCTTTAGGAAATCCAGATAAAAGGGCTCATTGGCCTTTGTTTTATGCTTCTATTCCTAATAAATCAGCCACACAAAAGAACCAAAATATTATGTGTCCCAGAATGTTTCCAGGTTTCACCAATTAAGGTCCATGATCCAGCCCACCTGTTTTGGTAAGTAAAGTTTTACTGGAACTCAGCCATACTTACTAGTTTATATATTATCTGTGGCTGGTTTCACATTGCAGAGTTGAGTAGTTGTTAAAGAAACTTTATGGCCTGCAAAACTGAAAATATATATTATCTGGCCTTTTGCAGAAAAAGCTTGCTGATTTCTGTGTTAAGCGATGACAGTAAAACCAAAGGATAACTGCATTAGCTTTGCTTTATAACCTTTGCTTTAGCCTCTTTCAGCTTAATATAGGCCCAAAGTAAATGAAGGAACATGTAAGTCATAGTAATGGCAGAGTAACTTTTCTTATATTTCTGAAAACAAGAAACTTTTCCAGACTCTCATGCTATGATGATGAGTACACAAGAACAGAATCAGACATTTAAAAATTGTTTTCAATGAAGGCAGTATTCAAAGTAAGTATGAGAAATTGGTTAGTGTATCTGCCCACTTCGTGGAATCCTTGAAGCCCATTTAGAGACCTCTTTTCTGTGAACTATAATAAAATTCTCTTCCACCTACCCCTCCTCAGGATCTCATCTCCTTTTGGGGCTTCAGAGACCTTTACGTGCTAGTGAGTTTATTCTCTATCTCTAAATGATATCTCTCAGCTCATATGTACAGCAGCCTACTGGATACACATACTTGTATTTTCCACCAACACCACAAACTTAACTTGTCCAAACCTAGACTCATCAACTCCACGTCCCCTTTTATAGTTCAGTGTTACAACTACAATAAACTTTCTGAGTTCCAAGAAGCAGCACATATCTTGTTGTCTTTTACTTCTAGGGGCTTTGTACATTCTCTATACTCTATCTAAAGTATTCTTCCATTACTTCTCATTCCTATTCTTTCCTCCTCTCAGATAAATCTCCTCTGGAGAGTCTTCCTGGACACTCCCAATCATAAAGCACTCACCATCCTGTCTTAAAACCACTTGTTAATCTCTAGCTGCTTTTCTTTTTAAATAGCAGGTTCCTTGCACGAACAAAGCATGACCTTTTTAACCATTGTTTCGCCAGTGCTTAGGACAGTGGTCTCACAGTGAATAAATGCTTAATTAATCTTTGAAGAAATAAATGAATGAAAGTATGAATTCTAATTCTAGTTGACACTGTCATATGGCTGCGGTGCTAGTTATGGTCATTCCAGCAGGGAGACTTTACATAGTCTAGGCCAGCCGGGCACAGTGGCTCACACCTGTAATCCCAGCACTTTGGGAGGCTGAGGCAGGCGGATGGATCATCTGAGGTAAAGAGTTTGAGACCAGCCTGACGACATGGCAAAACCCTGTCTCTACTAAAAATTAAAAAATTAGCAGGGTGTAATGGCGTGCACCTGTAGTCCCAGCTACTCAGGAGGCTGAGGCATGACAATCGCTTGAACCTGGGTGGCGGAGGTTGCAGTGAGCTGAGATCACACTACTGTACTCTAGTCTGGGAAATAGAGCAAGACTCTGTCTAAAAAAAAAAAAAAAAAAAAAGTGATAGTCTAGGGAAAGACAGAACTGTAGAATTTTTCATCTAGAAGAACTAGATTATCCTATTGATGCAAGTTATCCAAGGCCCAGTATAATAGCAGAACTGGGACAAGAACTCTATTCCTCTAATTCATTATCCACAGGCTAGTTCTTTTTACTAAAACTGGGTCATTTCACAGAGGATTTTTAGAGAAATGAAACCACTCTCTATGATACTGTAAGGATGGGTACATATCATTACACATTGGTCCAAACCCACAGAATGTGCAATACCAGGAGTGAACCCTAATGTAACCTATAGAACCTGGGGGATGTTGATAATGAGGACAGCTGTACATGTGAGTGAGTGGAGGAAGGGGTATATAGGAAATCTCTGTACTATCCACTCAATTTTGCTTCGAACCTAAAACTTCTCTAAAAAATAGTCCTTTTAAAATAATAAAAGACCAACACTAAAAACAACAGCAGCAATAACAACAAAAGGAACAACAAAAAAGTCATCTTATAAAGGAAACTGTTCATTCCAGTAGGACAGTTAGAATGTGAGATGAGGCCAGAAAGAAATCTCAAAAAGCTTGCTCTTGTGCTTGGAGTCTCTTATTTATTGTTTACTGTTGACCCACAAAATAATATTTAGAATATGATAAGCATCTTTTTCCCCTCACATACATATTTTTCTTTCTCTTTTTTTTTTTTTTTAAATACAGGGTCTTGCTCTGTTGCCCAGGAGTGGCATAATCATGGCTCACAGCAGTGTCTAACTCCTGGTCTCAAGTGATCCTCCAACTTCAGCCTCCTGAGTAGCTAGAACTACAGGCGTGTACCACTGTGCCCAGCTAACTTTTTTATTTTTTATGGAGACAGTTCTCGTTACATTGCCCAGGCTGGTCTCAAACTCCTGGCCTCAAGCCATCCTCCCACCTTAGCCTTTCAAAGCACTGGGATTACAGGCATGAGTCACCAAACCAAGGCTGTGTTTTTATGAAAAAATTAATATCAGCATAAATGAGGTTAAAAACACATTAATACAAGCAAGTGTTTTTCTTTTAAGGATCACAAACAAAATAGTTAAAATTTAAAATGGAGAGTTAGTGTACAGACATTAGAATTGAAGATGGTGGCAAAACAAAAACAAAAAACCCACCCTCTAGAGTCACAAATAAAAAAAATAGAGGTTGGGCATGGTGGCTCATGCCCATAAATCCCAGCACTTGGGAGGCCGAGGCAGGTGAATTACCTGAGGTCAGGAGTTCGAGACCAGGCCGACCAATATGGAAAAACCCCGTCTCTACTAAAAATACAAAATTAGCTGGGTTTGGTGGCACATACCTGTAATCCCAGCTACTTGGGAACCTGAGGCAGGGGAATCACTTGAACCCAGGAGGCAGAGGTTGTAATGAGCCGAGATCACACTATTGCACTCCAGCCTGGGCAACCAGAGTGAAACTCCCTCTTAAAAAAAAAAAAGGAGACCTTATATAGTCTAAATCAAAATTATTTACCAGAGATTAAATTACATTTAGAGGAAGCAGCAAGGAGAAAATATGTAACTTCATTTATATTATCTTTACCAAAAATAAATAAACCTCTAGTGAAAGAAAAAACTATAAAGTCTAAAGTTAGGTCAACTTTCACAGAAAATTTAAACTAGTTTTAAAATTGTAGCCTATAATAAAAAATGAGTAAATCAACTACATCTCTGGTAAATATAATGATTTTCTCTTTTTATTTAACCAAATAAACCAAGTAAAAAGAGGGGGAAAAATCACTATATTAACAGTGACAGAACACAGTAGATATACAGGCACATATGTATGTGTTCACAAAGAGACATAAAGAACATAGGAACATGTTTGTGATGTAATGTTGAGGGAAAGAAGCAGGTCACAGAATTATATAGGATTTTATAAAGATATAAAGGAATTATACTAAATTATGGGCAATCATACAATGGCATCCTTTTTCCTGCACCTTTATAACTTTCTCTGCCTTAAAAGTATTTGACTGTGAGATGTATTTTGTCAGGAAAAAAAAAGGAAAATGAACAGAGTGCTAGCATAAGACATATTTTTTAAAAAACATTTTTACTCTTTTAAATTCTTACAAATTTCTACTTTTGGCCAATAGAGTAACAGGGACCAGACTTACTTTTCCATCTGAAACAAATAAACAAAAAACAGACAAAGTACATTCAACAGTAGTTCTTGAGCTTGTCCAGACTGCACTGCAGAGAGGGGGAATCCAGCAGGAGCCAGGCCATTTCCCTGAGCTGAGGAGGTGGAGCTGGGAGTCTGGGAAAGCCCTGGCATCTAGAGGTAGCAGGGCACAATACCAGAGAGGACAGCACTACACAACGAATTGTGAAATATGCAGAGGGTCCCATTCAAGTCTTCAACTGAGAGCTGCTGTGTGCACACAGGCATGCATGTACATGTGTACAAATCAAGGCCAGAGAAAACCACCTAAAAAGATAAGAGGGAGCAGTCTTCAAAGTTTACATGGGACCAGTTCCTCTTCCTACCAGCCAGAGTCGAAAACCTCATAATTCAGAGGGTATCAAGTAGAATATTCAGAGATGGTTTACCTTAGTAGTGGGGCAAAATAAACTAAACTCTGCTCCTGTCTGATTAGGCACAAGACCTAAAAGAATTAAACTGTTTCTGTGTAATCTAACCACAGCCCAGACAAAAGTCAAAAATATTTAAAAGAACAGAAAAAAATCTAACGCCTAACAAGGTAAAATTCACAAGGTCTGAAATCTGATTTTTAAAACTACCAGATGTGCAAAGAAGTAGGAAAATACAACCTGTAATGAGGAGAAAAATCAGTCAATCAAAACTTCAGTAATTACACAGATGATAGAATTAGTAGAGACATTAAAGCAATTATAAATTATAAATTCTGTATGTTCAAGAAGCAAGAGGAAGCTTGAACATGTTAAGTAGAGCCATGGAAGATATAAATAAAACCCAAGTCAAACTTCTATAGATGAAAACTATAGTGTCTGAGATTTAAAATAAAATTTAAAAAATGCTAGATGGGGTAAACAGCAGATTAGAAATTACAGAAGAAAAAATTAGTAAACTTAAAGATAAAACAATGAAAACTATCCAAAATGAAATCAGAGAAAAAAGACCGAACAAAAACTGGTAATTTACTGGAAATTGATCTCATAATTCAGTACAGTTGCCATCAGAATTTCAGCATGCTTTTTGGAGAAATTAACAAACTTATCCTAAAATGTATATGGAAATGCAAAAGATTTAGAATAGCCAAAACAATTTTTAAAAAGGAGAACAAAGTTGGATATCTACCTAATTTCAAATATTACCATAAAGTCACAGCAATCAAGACAGTGTGGTACTGGTACAAGTGTCAACATAGAGATCACTGAAACAGAATAAAAAGTTCAGAAATAAACGCTTACTTTTATGGTCAGTTGAGTTTTGACATTTAGGTCAAATGGCTGCTAATAAGCATCATCCTAAATAAAAAGGAACAGCCTACGGCAAGTGCTCCAAAATGGCAGACCCTCCAAAACATGCTAGTGATGAAGGCCAGACACAGAAGACCATGTATGGCTACATTTACATGAAGTTTCCCCCAGAAAGCACATCTTTTAGAGGCAGAAAGCAGATCAGAAGTTACCTGGGACAAGGGTGGGAGCAAGGATTGACTACAAACAGGTACAAGGGAATTGGGGGAATGATTAGCTGTCTAAACTGGATTGTGGTAATGGCTGCACAACTCTATAAATTTACTAAAAATCATTGCATTATCAGTTACAGTGGGTCAATTTCGTGTTGTGTAGATTATATCTGAATAAAGTTTAAAAGGGGGAAAGAGGAGGGGAAGAGTGGCCCACAAAACTTTCTCATTATTTTTTATTTCACACTTGGCTTTTTTTTTTTTTTTTTTTTTTTTTGAGACAGAGCCTCGCTCTGTCACCCAGGCTGGGATACAGTGGCGCAATGTCATCTCGCTGCAACCTCTGCATCCCAGGTTCAAGCCATTCTCATGCCTCGGCCTCCCAAGTAGCTGGGATTATAGGGGTTTTTGTATTTTTAGTAGAGGTGGGGTTTCTCATGTTGACCAGGCTGGTCTCGAGCTTACCTCTGCCTCCCAAAGTGGTGGGATTACAGGCATAAGCCACTGCACCCAGCCACACATGGCTTTTTCTTAACTATTTTTTTCCCTATTCAAGTTTAATTTATGGCCAGGAGGCCACAGCAGGCGGATCATGAGGTCAAGAGTTCAAGACCAGCCTGGCCAACATGGTGAAACCCCATCTCTACTAAAAATACAAAAATTAGCCAGGTGCAGTGGTGGGTTCCTGTAGTCCCAGCTACTTGGGAGGCTGATGCAGGAGAATTGCTTAAACCCAGGAAGCAGAGGTTGCAGTGAGCTGAGATTGAGCCACTGCACTCCAGCCTGGGTGACAGAGCAATAGAAAAAGTTTAATTTACTACAAGTAATTTATCATGTATGTTCATGCATATTTTTACACTTAGAAATTCATATTAGCAAAAACGAACAGAAACAGATCATATACAATTCTGCGGCCTAAATCAACTTCTTGGGGAATGGAAAGCATTATTCCAAGCTTACATTTATTTATCTATTGGTTTTTGCTGAGATTTCTTGCCCTTGTTTAAGATACTAAATTTTTTCCATGCTCTGTTTAATACAATATTTGTAAATATATTGTGACAGATCCTTTTGGGTTTTTTCATTTATGGGATTAATAAATTTATAGTATATCAACATAAATTAATTTGTGTCAATTTGCAGGAATGGTTCCCCAAGGTGAGGCCAACTTTGCTCCATCTCTAAGCCCTGGGAGCTCCATGGTGCCGATGCCAATCCCTCCTCCTCAGAGCTCTCTGCTCCAGCAAACTCCGCCTGCTTCCGGGTATCAGTCACCAGACATGAAGGCCTGGCAGCAAGGAGCAATAGGAAACAACAAGTAAGGGGACAGTTTTTATATATGAGCATCTTTGATAACTGTGATAAATCCCTGATACTAATAAATGCTACAGTGGTTGAACCTCAGAAACATTATGCAAAGTGAAAGAAGGCCAGCCACATTTGTGTGACGTTTCCCCAAAGAGACAAATCTGTGGAGACAGAAAGCAGCACATAAGAACGGCTGTGCTTTCATGGGCTGATTGTATTCACAGTCTAAGTAGATTATTGGCTACTTCCATTTGCATTATGGAAAGAACTACATTTTATATTATCAGCAAAGAAAAATGATTATTAAATCTTCTAAGTATCAGGTCACTTTTAAGGCAGATTTATGTGCTGACAGTACAGAAAAGTGATCTAGTGGCCCCAACCTTTCCATTCTAACCTGAGCACACCTGCAGAATATGATGAACTCACATCAGTAACAGAGCTTCCCTGGGACAGACGTAGAAATGGATACTTTTTAAAAAGTTTTCTTTATAAGAACACTTTAAAATCTTATAAATCTAAAACCAAGAATGGCAAGATGTCAGAATTCAATAGAGCTAAGTAGTGGGCATACAAGTTTCACTTTTCTCGGTGTGTTTAAAGACTTTATAACAATAACCAAAAGTTTTTAAGGCTTACTCCTTTTGAATCTCTAGATTTTTAGTGACCTTGACTTACCCATCTTACTTAGAATTATCTCACTAAAGTCTTTTTTTTTTTTTTTCCCAAATCCTGGCTGCTGAACTTTTCACACATCACTCTGAGTTTTATAAGAATTTTAATTTGGTTGTGTCTTAGTTCTAATGACAGGGAAGCTGTCTGATCTGACAACATAATAAGTAAGGCAGTTAAAGTTGAAAACACAAGACTGTATTCTTTTAAAGTTCATTGAAAGGTGAGAGAAAATCTTCATGTTAGAGAACTGTATAACTCTCAATGAGGACCATGTATAAATTAGGTAGAAATGGAACCATGTCTGTAATACAAGAGGAATTTAGTTTCCTAATGTATTCTAATCCCAACTTCCTAAACTCAATTTGGATTTTGTGGCCCATCATTATAATCACTACCTTACAGGCACTCTTAACTTCTTTGCCCAGCTCTCCCTCTGTTGCACTTGTGCCTGGTAAATTTCTCCCTAATGAAATCCAACTAAACTCTTACTTCATACCTCCACCTAAGCACTGAAACATGGCTTGGGGGAAAAAAACAACAACAACAAAAAAAAAACAGTCATGCTGACATGTCTCAATAACCTATTTCTCTGCTCCCCTTTACAGTTAAATTCCTTAAAAGATTATACTGTATCTACTTCCTCTACTCCCACTCCTTGTTGAACTAATCAGGCTTTCATTTCTATCATTTCACAAAAAGTATCCTTGTCAAGATGGTTCAGTGTCCTCTTCAGTGCCAAAAGCAATGCTCATCAGTAGCATTTGACGTATTTGAGTGTTTATCCTTTCTTGAAGCTCTTCATTTGGTTTCTAGAACAACTCTCTCTCTTGAGAAAAGTGACTCTCTCCTACCACTTAGTCTCCTTGAGGATCTTCCTCATCTCCGTGACCTCCATTTGAGGGCCCAGAGTTTATTCTAGGACCTCTTCCCCATACCCACTCCCTCTTTTGGTTACATTACCCATCTTACTATTGTCAATGCCTGTTTCTATGCTTATGACTCCCAGATTTAAACCTCCAGCACAGATGGCACCATACTATATATCCAGCTGCCCAACCAATATCTCCACTTACAAGTCTAATAGGCATCTCAAACTTAGCATGATGAAAACTAAAATGATATTTTCACCAGACCTGTTCCTCTAGGTTACTTTTTCCCATTTCAGTAAATGACAACTCCATTTTCCACTTTCTTTTTCAGAAGAAAAATCTTTCTCTTTCTCACATCCCACATCCAGCACATCAGCAAATCATGTCAGTTTCTTAGCACCTCTCTCTTCTTACCTATTCCACTTACGCACCTTAGTGCAAGCCACCATCATCTTTTTCCTGGGCCATTGCAGTAGGTTCCTCTCCTGTTTCTACCCTTGCTCTACCATCATTTAATCTCCACATGGTAGCCAGAGCCATGTGCTTTTAAAACATGAGGCAGTCTATGCACAACTCATTGAGTAGCTCCCCACCTTACTCAAAATACAAAATAGGTCCCATGAAACCTCACATCATCTTGTTCCTGGATACCTCTCTGATCCCATCTGCTATTCTCATCGCTCACTCTGCCACACTGGCTTCCTTTTATCCGTCTGTTCCTCAGATGTGCTAAGTACACTGCAAACTCAGGATGTTTGCATTTTTTTAATCCCTCTGCTGGAATGTTCTTCCCTCAGTGGCCACATGGTTTGTCTCACACTTTAAGTCTTTCCTTAAATGTCACTTTATTAGACGCAGACATTAAATGTCATCTTACTACACTTCCCTGACCATCATTTCTGAAATAATACCACTTTCTACCCCTGGGGCCTCCTTTCCATTCTTTATTTTTCTTCATAGTGATTAATACTTGACATTAATTATGTGATAGTCTATTTGTGATTTGTCTCTTCCATCTAGAATATAAGCCTCATAAGAGCAAGCACTTTGTTTTTTATTATCTCTTTGTCTCCATCCCCTGGAACAGGGAGGCCCTTCATATACATCTATTGAACAAATGAGTGCAAATACTCCCTAAGTCAACATCTTGAATTCAGATTTAAATATGGATACAGGTTTTTGTTTTATTTTAGTAGTTTCTGCAAACCTTGGCTTTCCAAATTGTTTGGGAAAGAAAACAGTTACCACCAACTCTTGAAACACTCACACTTGCTCATTTGGTTCAAGTGCAGAAGCTTATTAGTCAACATAAGCATTGTATATTAGCATATATCACCTGAAGACAGTGACCACTCACTATCTCTGTCACACAACACCAGATACCATGAGGAACACTGAAAAACAACTCCTGCTGCCAAATAATGAAGAGTCTAGTTGGTGAGGGGGCAGGTTAGGGAGAATTAAAACATGAATCATTAAGTAGAATGATGTAATAGAGTTCAGAGATAGTGTAATGTGATTCGTTGTCATTATCTTTCTGGTGGCAAGAGAAAGAAATGGTTAAACAAACCTGTGTGTCCCAGAACTGGGTAGTGCTTCTGTGTAAGACTTGTTGATGGGAGAATCCCATTGCTTATTAGCATTTTAAAGGATAAGAAGTCCTGTTGCTGGGCGCAGTGGCTCACGCCTGTAATCCCAGCACTTTGGGAGGCCAAGGCGGGCAGATCACCTGAGATCAGGAGTTCAAGACCAGCCTGACCAACATGGAGAAACTCCGTCTCTACAAAAAATACAAAATTAGGCAGGCCTGTGGTGGCACATGCTTGTAATCCCAGCTACTTGGGAGGCCGAGGCAGGAGAATCGTTTGAACCCAGGAGGCGGAGGTTGTGGTGAGCAGAGATTGTGCCATTGCACTCCAGCCTGGGGAACAAGAGCAAAACTCCGTCTCCAGAAAAAAAAAAAAAAAAAGTCCTGTTGTTTAACCTTTTGTTTCTCAGACTTATTTGACCAGGGACTTCCCTGATTGTTAATACCTGTAATATCTGTGGAACCCACTCTGGGCCAGAGTATTCTTGCTTCTCTTTTTTTCCATCATTTAGTAGCTACCAAATACCTAGTGCTGCCCTGAGAAAACTGTGATAGCTGCCACAAAGCAGGCAGGAAAACAGAGTGGGAAAGAGGGCCTGTGAGTGTTGGATGTTAGGTGCCAGTGAACCCAGATGTCTTTCTAGGACCTAGGAGAGTGATTGCAGCTGCAGAAGAGTTTGGTCTTCCTTTGATGGAAGATGGTAAAATGGAACTATTGGCAGGATCAGTTTGACAGAACTTAAACTAATATATAGTCCCAAATAGTAATTTGAAAGGAAATTAAGCCCTAATTTTTTTTCAATAAGTATGACATCATTGCAGTCCTTGAAGCTTCTGCATACATTAACTTACATAGCCTTACTCCTCCACAGTGGTGACTTATTTATCAATTGACAAACGAGCACTGTCTAAGGCAGAAATGTTCTCATTAGAAAATAGGCATAGAGTCTGGGCCCGGTGGCTCATGCCTGTAATCCCAGCACTTTGGGAGGCCGGGGCCGGTGGATCACCTGAGGTCAGGAGTTCAAGACCAGCCTGACCAACATGATGGAAACCCATCTCTACTAAAAAAAATAAAATAAAATAAAAAATTAGCTGGACATGGTGGTGCGTGCCTGTAGAGGAGGCTGAGGCAAGAGAATCACTTGAACCTGGAAGGCGGAGGTTGCAGTGAGCCAAGATCATGCCATCATACTCCAGCCTGGGCAACAAGAGCAAAACTCCATCTCCAGAAAAAAAGAAAAAGAAAATAGGCATAGATTAGTAGGCTTTTCTTTCACCTTTAGTTGTGGGAACACTGCCCCACAAGCATACACACTGTACTTATGGGGGCACAGTGTAGGCATTTGTATTTTCTGTAGGCATTTATATTTTATAATTACTTGGGGGAAAATTTTATACTTTTCTTCAGACCTGATAAATAGGCTGTTTCTTGGCCTGTCGATTCAGTATGATTACCTTAGTCTACTGGAAACTGTAAATGTCAGTATATTCTTTTTAACACTAAGAGCTAGCAAGGAAAAGATAAACTATTGATGGGGAAAATTATTTTCAGAATCAAATTCTATAGAATTAACATTAAAATAGATGGAATTTTACCAGCAGTTTATTGTTAACAATTAATATATAGTCATAAAATATTTGGTGTTTATAGAACTTATGAAAGACAGAATTCATATCATTATCCTTTAGATGTGTATATCTGTATCACTGAAAATTTTCAGGTTTCAAATAAAGAGTCAAGTTGAATTTAATTGGAGTTTATTGCTTACTGTTCTTCTTACTAATAGAGACTGATTTGACATTTGAGATCTTTGGCATAACAACAGTCCAGAACTTGGTTATGAAGAAGGAAGTCAGTAAAACAGGCTCTCTGAAAAACAATTGCTTATGTATTTTGCTTCCTAGAAAATACATGAAGCTATGTTCAGGCCTGAAAAGACCTTGGAAGTCTTTAAAAGGATTAAATTTGTTACCTAAAAACATTTGGTTTATACATCTGGTTTCCTCTTAATTTATAGCATATTGAAAGTGACCAGAAGCTAAAACCTTTAGAAGTGACAACAAGCTATAGGACATTGAATAAAGGCTTTCAGATTTTAGTGTGCATGAATAGTTAAAGATGCACTTTTCTATACCCATCCCTACAAAATGTGATTCACCAGGGCTTGAGTAAAACCTGGGAGTCTCAATTATCAACAAGTCCGAGGGTATTCTCTTGTAGATGGTCTCTGCACTACACTTCCAAAAATCTCTGCCACTTCACTGGCGTAGATACAATAAAACCAATAATAAAATAAAAAACAATCTGAACTGCACCATTTGACAGCACTGAATAATAACCCATACCATTATTCATTTATTCATCAAGTAATTACTGAGTGCCTGCTATATGTCACATGTTAATAGAAATAAATGGAGCAAGATACCATCATTCCCCTGAAGTATTAAGTCTAAGAGGCTATACAAGCAAACACAATTTAAATATGCTGTCTTTGAATCATTCATTCCTGTGTTAATTAATTCAGTGAACATTTATTGAAGATATATATATATATATATATATATATGCCAGACAATTTGCTTAAATAGGACATTCTCTGGTTAGATAGGTAAATGTCAGTTACCTAGAAGATTTTACTTACATGGAAAACTTCCTTTCTTAATTATTTAGATAAATTTGTATCCTAGCATCTCTGATATTGTGCCAGATAATTGTTACTTAAAATGAGCTCTTTTCCATTATTTAACCCCTATGTAGAGTTCAGAATGTTCTGAATTATGTTCAATTTTTATATATTTTAAGAAGATACAGTCATGCATGCAATTTAAGGAAGTAAAATATTTTATTTGGAAACAGAATCTAGTCACATTATCCCCTCGTTCATGATCAGTGGATGTAATCTGGATTGTTTTTGAGTTTACAGTGTGTTCAGTCAAGCTGTCCAGAACCAGCCCACGCCAGCACAGCCAGGAGTATACAACAACATGAGCATCACCGTGTCCATGGCAGGTGGAAATACAAATGTTCAGAACATGAACCCAATGATGGGCCAGATGCAGATGAGCTCTTTGCAGATGCCAGGAATGAACACTGTGTGCCCTGAGCAGGTAAGCGGCACAGCTGGCACACTTGCCACACACATGCCACACCACATCACAGTTCATTATGCTGAGGAAAATCAGGTATGTTGACAGTTACTCATCAGAAACAGCCACACTTCTTTATTCTTTCCTATTAACTTTTAATAGTTACTGGCCCTTAAGATATACAATGAAAAATTTTGACAAGTTCTTTTTTTTTTTAGATGGAGTCTCACTTTGTCACTCAAGCTGGAGTGCAGTGGTCAGTGGTGCAATTACAGCTCACTGCAGCCTTGACTGCCCAGGCTGAAGAGATGCTCCCACCTCAGACTCCTAAGCAGCTGGGACTACAGGCACATGCCATCTTGCCCAGCTAATTTTTTTACTATTTGCAGAAATAAGGTCTCACTATGTTGCCCAGGCTGGTCTTGATCTCTGGGACTCAAGCGATCCACCTGTCCCAACCTCCTAAAGTGCTGGGATTACAGGTCTCGAGGCACTACTCCTGGCCTTGATGGACTTTACAAATAAGATTTTAGTTTCATGAGATTTTAGTGTTTTAGATTTATCATAAAACAGTACATAGCCAGGCGTGGTGGCTCACGCCTATAATCCCACCACTTTGGGAGCCCGAACCAGGTGGATCACAAGGTCAAGAGTTCAAGACCAGTCTGGCCAACATGGTGAAACCCGTCTCTACTAAAAAAAAAAAATAAAAAATTAGCTGGGCATGGTGGTGTGCACCTTTAATCTCAGCTACCCAGGAGGCTGAGGCAGGAGAATTGCTTGACCCCCAGAGGCAGAGTTTGCAGTGAGCCAAGATTGCACCACTGCACTCCAGCCTGGGCAACAGAGCGAGACTCTGTCTCAAAAAAAAAAAAAAAAAAAAATGCATGTAATATATTGGCTTGGAATATTTCTTTGTACTCTGAACCCATTTTCTTCATTTCTACCTTCAATAAGCATTTATTCAATAACTACTCTGTGCAAAGATAGCCTTGTGGGACATGCATATGTACAAGTTGGGAAAGATACAACATGAACAAAGGGTCATTTTAATCATAGGACAAAAGAAATGTGTAAAAGATGGGCCATACATGTTTCTGTCAGATAAGGGTTGTATGCACAATTGATGAGGGCTTAAAAAAAAAAAAGCCCTGGTTAAAAAAGTCATTATGAAAAAGTTGCCTAAACAGAACAGAAAAAGAACATTCAAGATTGGTTATCACAGCATGACCTAGGCAGGATAGAGGTTGAAAAGCTAATTAATGTTAAGGGGATATTTATATTATATTTAGAGAAGAAGTTATGTGGTAAGCTTTTTGGATATATTGCACGCCATCTAAGTATTTGGAATTTATCGTGGAGCCTCTTACAGATTTTTAGAAGAGTATGACTAAATTCAAAACAATATTTAAGATTATTGAAGTAACTCCCAATAGTTGCTATTCTAATTATTTGTATCAGCAACCACAAAGTACGCTATAGTAACGAGGCTATTACCATGCAGCCATAATTTATAGCAAATCATAAAAATATATAAACACTGTGTCCAAAGTGTTTATATATGTCCCTTGTGGGACATGCATATGTACAAGTTGGGAAAGACACAACATAAACAAAGGATCATTTTAATCATAGGACAAAAGAAGTATGTAAAAGATGGGCCATACATGTTTCTGTCAAGAAATTGTGCATACTTTTTTATAGAATTCCTTTTTGGGGTGATTTTTTTAAAATACCTATTTCTGTCCTTAGTAAGCCTAAGGAAGTTAGCAAAAGGAAAAAAACAACAACTTAGTGATCTGTGTCTGACAGTAAAATAAAAGAACTAACTAGGACTGTTTCTTTTTGTTATTCAGTTATTAGAATTATTATCTCCATTATATTAAAACAAAATAATTTTTAAAAATAAATTAGGTAAAAGTAATATTTTAAGTGGGTTTCTAATGTAGTTGGGTCTTGCTTTTGTATTTTAACTCAGCAATTTTTTATTTTAACTCAGTTCTTTTAACTCAACAATCTTCATCTTTTAATTGGAGTTATTTGTCCATTTACATTTAATGTGGTTATTGATATGATTGGATTTAAATATCCCAACTTATTTGGGGTTTTCTGTCCCATTTTTTGCCTTTTTTGTTTAATCGAATATTCATTTTTGTTGCCATATTAGCTATGTAAAACTGTTTTGCTATTTTAGTGCTTGCTTTAGAGTTTGTTGTGTATGTATTTTGCTTAATATAGTCTATCTTCAAATGTTATTATATTACCTCATGTATAAGAATCTCATTACAATTTATTTATATTTTGTCCCTCCTGTGCTGCTGTTGTCATACATATCATGTCTACATATGTTCTATTCCCTGTAATTTATTTTTTCTTTAGTCAATTATAAATTTGTAAATTCTACTTGTAAATTTTTTTACTAGTTAAAGAAAAATTTAAAGAAAACTTTTTAAAAAGCATTTTTATATCTTTTTTATATTTACCCACATAGTCACCACTTTCAATTTTCTGCATTCCTTTTTGTAGTTTTAAATTTCTATTTGGTATTATTTTCCTTTTACCTGAGGGTCTTGCTTTAACATTTTTATTGTGCAGGCCTGCTGCTAATGATTCTTTTAGCTTTTCTGTGTCTGAAAAAGTATTTCACGTTTATCTTTGAATGTTCTTTCCCCTAAACTCCAGCTCGGCAGTTTCAGCTTTCAGTGCTTTCAAGATGTTGCTCCACTACAGTATTTCTGATGAGACATTTGCTGTCATTTTGTCTTTGTTCGGCCATGTATCATTGATGTTTTTCCCTCTCTGGCTGATGTTAAGATTTTTCTCTTCACCACTGGTTTTGAGTAATTTGATTATGATATGCTTTGGTGTGTTTTCTTAATATTTCTTATTCTTGGGGTTCATTGAGCTTCTTGATTCATAACCATATAATCTTCATTAAAATCTTTTTGTTGTCTTTTTTGGGTTTTTGTGGGTTTTTTTTTATTTTTTTGAGACAGAGGCTCACTCTCTTGCCCAGGCTGGAGTTCAATGGCACAATCTCCACTCACTGCAGCCTCCACCTCCTGGGTTCAAGCAATTCTCCTGCCTCAGCTTCCTGAGTAGCTGGGACTATAGGGGTAGACCCTCATACCCAGCTAATTTTTGAATTTTTAGTAGAGACGGGGTTTGACCATATTGGTCAGGCTGGTCTTGAACTCCCGACTTCAGGTGATCTGCCCACCTTGGCCTCCTAAAGTTCCGGATTACAGGCGTGAGTCACCACGCCTGGCCAAATTTTGGAAAATATTGACCATTATTTCTTCAAATAATTTTTGCCACCATCCTCACTCTCCTTCAGAGACTTCAATTGCATGCATGCATAATAGGCCACTTGAAATTGTCTCACATTCACTGATTCTCTGGGTTTGGGGGACTTTGGGGGAGTGGAATAAGGTTCAATTATTTTTTCTTTGATTTTAGATCATTTATATTACTGTAGCCTCAGGTAAACTGATTTTTTTCTTTTGCAGTATCTGTTTATCTGGTGTATTTTTCATCTCAGATATGTTTTCATATCTAACAGTCATATTTGGATCCTTTTTATATCTTCCATGTCTCCAACTTATCTTTCATATCTATTCAGTTTTTCCTCTTGTTTCTTGAGCAAATGGAATATGATTATTATAATAATTGCCCTGATATTTCTTACCTATCAGTTCTATTATCAGGATTGATTTCAGTTGACTTTCCTTTTCTTTATGCATCATATTTTTCTGCCTCTTTGCATGCCTGGTAATTTTTTATTGGATACCAGACATGAATTTTACCTTGTTTATATTCCTACAAATATTCTTGAGCTTTGTTCTAGGAAATAATTATGTTACTTGGAAAGTTTGATCCTTGCTTTTTTATTTAGTGCGACCAAAGCAGTATTTTTTCTTGGGCTAATTTTAACCTTATCACCAAGGTAAAACCATTCTATTATGCTACATGATACTACATGAATTATGATGTTTTCCACTCAGTAGGTGGTGGGGGGCATGGGAGTCAGGACCTATTCCCAGCCCCGTGGGATCTTTGGGAATTGTTCCATTTCATCTATTTAGGTGATTCTTTCCCCTGCATCTATAAGCTGATGAGTACTGAGCTATAGACTTGAGGGCCACTGCAGATGTATTCCAGAACTCTCTTTGATATTCTGCTCTGAGGGTTCTAGCTGCATCTCCTTAACTCAGGGAGCCTGCCAGCTGCTGCCTGGGCTCCTTTTCTCCATGGTGTAACTGGAAATACACTCCAGGCAGTAGGCTGGGCAGTTGCCACAGTAGGGACTGTTGAATTGTTAGGGATCACCGTCCTTCATTACCTTTGTCTAATGTCTTAAGTGCCTTTGTTTCATGTCTGGTTGTTGGTTTTTGGGAGGTTTTGTTTGTTTGTTTGTTTGTTTTGAGACAAAGTTTTGCTGTTATTGCCCAGGTTGGAGTACAATGGCATGATCTCGGCTCACTGCAACCTCTGCCTCCTGGTTCAAGCGATTCTCCTGCCTCAGCCTCTTGAGTAGCTGGGATTACAGGTGCATGCCACCATGCCCCACTAATTTTTAATTTTTTTTTTTTTTTTTTTTTTTGTATTTTTAGTAGAAACAGGGTTTCGTCATGTTGACCAGACTGGTCTGGAACCCCTGACCTCAGGTGATTCGCCCGCCTCTGCCTCCCAAAGTGCTGGGATTACAGGCATGAGCCACCGCGCCTGGGCTGTTGTCTGTTTTTTTAGCTGATTGAGGCAGGAGGATAAGTCTGATCCCTATTACTAAATCTTGACCAAAGTGGGAGTCACTAATAAACATGTGTATGTGTGAATTAACTTTTTATTAAAGTATCTTATATAAGAATATAGAGAAAAGTGTACAACTCAATGGATTTTCACAAACTGAACACACCTGAAAACCACTCATATCAGAAACAGAGTGTCACCAGTGCCCCAGAGGTTCTCCGTGTTCCTTACACACTCTCTACCTCCACAAGGGAACTACCATCCTGGCTTGTAACGACACAGTTAATTGCTAAGCTTTTCATTTTTGCTGTGCTGCTATTACTTTTCTGTCAGTGAGATTATTTTTCGTTGAAGAATTTGATTTTCAGCTTAAACAACTAGCTTATAATTTGATCTTGTATTTACCTTTAATAGATAAATGATCCCGCACTGAGACACACAGGCCTCTACTGCAACCAGCTCTCATCCACTGACCTTCTCAAAACAGAAGCAGATGGAACCCAGGTCAGTAAGGCAATTCTAAGCCCAGAGCTGTCAGACGTACTCTGAATACACAGAGGTCATTGTGTAGCATCAAGAGCCTGACCTTGGGAGTCAGACCTGGGCGTGAGTCCTGCCTCTGCTCTTCTTAGCAGTGTCTTCCTGGGCATGTTATAGCGCTTTCCTGAGCTGCTGTATAACCACAGAACTAACATGATACCTGCTTATAGGATTGTTGAGAGGATTAAATGAGATAAGTTCAGATGATTTAACTCAGTGCTTACATAAGATCAAGTGATCACAAATGGTGGCAGCTAATTGTGATTCTGTAAATAAGCACAGTGCTAAAAATTCATCTGTAATTAAAATACCTCAGAAGATCTCAGTAACTTCAGACAAAACAGAGTGCCTGCTATATACTTCACCTCCTGAGAAGTGTGTTTCAAAACAGCACAAACAGCAAGCACTTTCTTATATTAATAAACCTAATTTATAAATTTTAGAGGAAGGGCTTAATTCACTTTGGTAACTTTGGTTGAACTTTAGCCCAGGCTGGAGTGAAGTGGTGTGATCTCTGCTCACTGCAACCTCCACCCACCCCCCGGGTTCAAGAAATTCTCCTGCCTCAGCCTCCTGAGTAGCTGGGATTACAGGGGCCCACCACCATGCCTGGCGAATTTTTTTGTATTTTTAGTAGAGACGGGATTTCACCATGTTGGCCAGAGTGGTCTCGAACTCCTGACCTAAGGTGATCCACCTGCCTCGGCTTCCCAAAGTGCTGAGATAGGCGTGAGCCACCACACCTGGCTGAAGTTTAGTCTCTTAAACATTTTTAACACAGGCAGTATGCCACAGATGGCAATAGGAAGACACATAAAATATGTTCTCTCCCCTTCAGGTGAACTGTGGGGAGAAGTGAGAAAAGGAAGCTTCATTTGTGAAATGCTTGTGGCTTGCCAGGCACTGTGCTATGCACTGTATGCATTATCTCATTTAAGCCTCACTGTAACCCTATGAAGGAGGTAGTACTCCTTTTCTTCACAGATGAAGAAACTGAACATGAAGAGGTTTAACTACATGTACCATTCACAGTACTAGAAAGAGGAAGAGCTGAGGTTCAAACCCAGGTCTTTCTACTGCCAAAGTCCACACTGTTTCTGCCATACCAGTTAGGGACTATTGAAAGATAAAACACATCAATATATGCACATAATCAAAGAAGGTAAATTATTAAATTTATGTTACAAGTAATGAACCATAAGCATTCAAAGAAAAGAGAAATTGCTGAGATGGCTAGAAGAGCATTTTTACAAGAGGTAGAACTGAACTGAGCCTTGAAAGATAGTTACCAAGACAAAGGGAAGGAAAGGAGGATGGTAGTTGTTGGAGGCGGGTGCAGAGATAGATCCAGAAGTAGAAAGAAGTGGAAGTAGAGGCCACAGAAGCAGGGAAATAGTAGTATCTTAGCATAGTCGTGGAAACCAAATCCACTGAAGGTAAAATGTTTATAAGTAGTATTCATAGGAATTAAAATTGGTAAAGTGGTGTGGGGCAACTTTCCAGAAGCCTTAAATGCTAAACTAAGGGATTTGGATTCAACCCTATGGACAGAAGAGTGAAAGGGCACATCGATAGAAGTGCTAGTTCAGGCTTCGTCTTGGGAAGGAGAAAGTGAAGGGAGATGTACTGGCCAGCTGAGAAGGACAACGATTAGTGGGAAGACTGGGTTCACAGGCTGAGCATTAGGAAATAGGATCTGAGACCTCTGAAGGTAAAGAGAAGGCATTTTGGCTAGGTGCGGTGGCTCCAGCACTTTGGGAGGCTGAGGCAGGTGGATCATTTGACGTCAGGAGTTTGAGACCAGCCTGGCCAACATGGAGAAACCCTATCTAAAAATACGAAAATTAGCCAGGCATGGTGGCAGGCACCTGTAGTCCCAGCTACTCAGGATGTTGAGGCAGGAAAATTGCTTGAACCCAGGAGGTGGAGGTTGCAGTGAGCCAAGGTCACATCACTGTACTCCAGCCTGGGCGACAGAGGGAGACTTTGTCTCAAAAAAAAAGAGACAGAGAGAGAGAAGGCATTTTAAGATCAGGGAAATGAAGACTCTTCATTCATCAGATGTCTTTGAAAGTCTCAAACCCACAGAAACATTACTGGGCAGCTCAACAAATTAGTTAAACCCAGACAACCATGTTTTAAAGTTCTGAAGCTCTGCCCTGAAATGGTATTTGAACTGAAGTAAAAACTATGCCAGAAAATCTCCAGAGGTTGTGACTCAGCTGTCACACCAGTCCTCTCACCTGGAAGACCTCAAGCTTTTTTTGTGTCATGCTTTGCCTATCTGAGAAGTTATGGTAATATATGAAGTCCTCTGTGGACTGGTCTAAGACACCCCTTTTTAAGTGATAGTTTAAAATGACTGAAATGGGTTTTAGAGTTTGTTTAGTCTTCTCAATTTTCTCTATTTTCAATAATACACTTTTTTAATTTATTTGAGACAGGGTCTTCATCTGTTGCCCAGGCTGGAGTGCAGTGGCACCATCACAGCTCACTGCACCCCCAACCTCCCGGGCTCAAGTGATCCTCCCACCTAGCATCCTCAGTAGCTGGGACTACAGGCACACACCACCACACCCAGCTAATTTTTTTATTTTTTGTAGAGACAGGTCTCACTGTGTTCCCCAGACTGGTCTCAAACTTCTGGCCTCAAGTGATTCTCCTGCCTCAGCCTCCTAGAGTGCTAGAATTAGAGGCATGAGCCTCCATGCCCACCCTAGACTATCTTTTAAAAACTTTTAGTTTTAAAGAAGCAGAACTTTCTAGTTTGTTTTATCATGCCTTTACCAAGAACTTTTTAAGAATTTGGGGACAAAAACACTTTATGCCCTGCCCCAATATTTCATATGTAGAAACATAAACATGAAATTTTATATCTTGACTTTTTTTTTAATTATTGCCTAAAAATGAACTATAGTTTGTGCTCGTGTGAAGTTTCAGTGGTAGAATCTTCTTTCTGTCGTGGCCAATTGTGAAATCTGTTTTTGCTTCAGTGTTTTTGTATTTAACCAGACAGCAGCTGGGGAGTGAGTTAGACAGAAATATAAAGACAGATGTACAGAAAGGGAGAAGAAAAGATGAGAAGAGGACTCGGGGAGGAGAGGGACTAGCTGTATTGGGAAACAGAGATGGGTTGGGGAAGAGGTAAGGCAGGAGAGAACAGGAAGAGAACACAGAGAACAGAGGAGCAGGAAGAGGGATGGCAGGGGGATCATTGACCTAGGAAGAGAGGAAGGTCTGGTAAAGCTCTAGAAGGAAAGAGTCAGAATGCAACATTATAGAGCACAAAGGCAGGGCGAGGGCACGAGGCAGCTGGAGAGCAGACTGGGTGCGTTGGTGTGTTACAGACACAGGAGAAAGAGCCCAGAGGAGGCGGTAGCAAATGGGAGCAAGTAGGAGCTAGAAGCCACATTCGGGAAACCAGGGAAAGGGGAAGAGGAGGAGAAAAGCAGTGCTAATCTAACTAGAGATTTATTCCTTAGGCACTAGGAAAGCTCTGCTCAGGGGCTGTCTGCCTTATCTGAGAGGGAGGAAAGTGGAGATATAAATGGATTAAGAGAATAGGAGACCAGGGCCCAGACTGATGTCCAAATTTGATGCATAGGACATTTGACATTTGGCTAATGAAAGTTGATGGAAAACAACTTTTATTCCATTAGTATAGAAAAGTTTTCAGAAAAGCTGAGTGTAATTGGTATGAATTAGTGATAAATGACCGAAAAAAATACACCACTAATCTAAAATGAAACAGGAGACACAGGATCTATTAAACAGGAGACACAGCCTTGTCAAAAAGTTTGAGACAGTTAGATGCACTTAGATGCCTGATAAGGCATCTCCATTCCTGGTCTGGAACATTTACAAGTGCAGTATTGGCCTTAATCCGTTCTACGAACAACTTTTTAATAAAGCTGGTTGGTAAAGACTAACTTCTGGCTTTGTTTTCCCCATAGAATGTGCTAGAACTGTACAACTTTAGACATTTTTAAGGAATAAGTGTATTATTACTGAAAGTAGTAAAGGGAAAATTCACACTGTTCTCAAGTCTAGTAGACTTACTGTTATTTTTAGCTTATGTGTTTAAATGATTGTCTATCAGGGGAAAAAAAGTCAAATATAAAATTGTTCTAATGATAATTTATTGTAATGGTAAAGCCAATATGTGAAAGAGCTATGTAATAATACATTTAAATACTATAAAAATCTTTTGGACATTAACCTTAGATGCTGATGTCCCATTATTGAGGTGTGGTTTTATTTTGCTAATACTGGTTGAAAGCCCTTAATTTTTCATTGACATCATGAAGATTTTTTTATACTACTGAAATCATCCATAGAATGGTTTTAAACCAGTTTTCTAAATACCATGTATTTTTTAAAACCTACCACTGGACACCCAGACTCTGAAACTGGGCTTCTCCCAATCTTGGCAACGTTAGTAATAATACTCACTTTCAATATTGATGGCAACCCTATAGGAGGCGTGACCATTCCAATTTTGATTTTATTTTTAAAGTGTGAACTTTCCAGAACCCTGAGCAAAATGAGTGCAGCGATTTTCTTTTTGTAGGACAAGAAGACAGAAGAGTTCTTCTCTGTGGTGACTACAGACTAGAGGAATGCTCTAGTGAGTTTCCACTTCAAGTAGTACCCACTCATAAGCCGGGGGGGCAGACCCTTCTGTCTAAACACATCTTTTATTTGTGTTCCAGCAGGTGCAACAGGTTCAGGTGTTTGCTGATGTCCAGTGTACAGTGAATCTGGTAGGCGGGGACCCTTACCTGAACCAGCCTGGTCCACTGGGAACTCAAAAGCCCACATCAGGACCACAGACCCCCCAGGCCCAGCAGAAGAGCCTCCTTCAGCAGCTACTGACTGAATAACCACTTTTAAAGGAATGTGAAATTTAAATAATAGACATACAGAGATATACAAATATATTATATATTTTTCTGAGATTTTTGATATCTCAATCTGCAGCCATTCTTCAGGTCGTAGCATTTGGAGCAAAAAAAAAAAAAAAAAAAGGAGTTCGCTTTTGTTGGAAGATTGAAAGATTCTTTGTTTCTTTCGTTGTAAAGGCCTTGGATATTGAAAAAATACCAAGGCAGAACAGTTGGACAATCTATTTCTTGAGCCAAATTTAATTATTCTTATTTTTGTAATCAGTCATTGGCTTCTTATCTGGATGAAGGCTTTTGGAGGAGAACCAAAATGACAAGTTCCAAGAGGAAGACGAAGCTCCGCCTCCGCCGCTCAGTCCCAACCCTGCCCAGGAAGAAGGGCCCGTGGGGCTTTGCCTGTGCCCGTCCACCAAAGGCTCTCACGTGTCTCGAAATCAGCAGCCCTCCCCATCCCAATCCCAGGCAGCTTGTGTGTACAATCAGCTTCTCTAGCAACTCTGTATCTGTTGGCTTCAAGAGAATATTTTGCCTCCACATATGTACCCCTTCTCCTTTTTTTAAAGATGGATTTAAACCAAGATGCCTCCAGGAAAGAGGACGAAATGAGTATATTCACAGAGGAATCCAAAAAATACAGTTTGGGAGAAAATGCAATAATTTTTGATGAGATGGGTGAAGGACAAGAAGTGAGTTCTGTCACTTATTGTAGATACAGTTTTCTGATTAAATCTGGAAAAATAAAAGGCAGCCTGTTCTTTCTGCTTTTATTGTATTAACAGCTGAGGTAGCTAAAGTTATTTAAAATAAAATTAAATTTATGATCCAAGTAGCTTATTTTTCCCTTTAAATATCATTGTAAATATATTTGATTTCTTGTAGAAATTGATTTCCTTCTGTTTAATTTTATCCTTTTATTATACTCTTGATTTTTCTAAATTTGTGTGTGAAATATAACATTGATTGAATTGCAGTTACATTTGGCTAGTAATATTTCACTTTTTTAATAACTGTGATGCCATGTATGGATTTACTTTGGGGTTCAAATCAAAATGCCACTGCCAGAAAGAGCTGTTCCAGCTGATCTAGAGCATACTGCCCTAGAGTGCCCCTGGGATCATCTGAACAGAAGTGCACAGGCTACTTGTACAGAGAAAAAAATAATACTCAAAGGAAATCTTCATTTTTTAGATTGACTTTGGGAATTTGAATTTTCATCAGTGCAAATATAAATTTCTCTATCCTGCTCTGAGGCTAATTGGTACCATATTTTCCCTTTGTGTCTTGTCACTCTGCCACATCCCATCTCATCGTGGTCTCTGAGTCAAGAACCCAGTGAACTGACTTTCTAGTTCTAGAAGTTCCGCCGCAAGGCCAGGAAAGCTTGAGAAAGGTCTTGTGGAAGAAGCAAAGGTAGACCCCTATCACTCACCTTTGTCTGCATATCTGGGCCTGTGAATGATGACAGCATCTGACATTCTGCACCAGCTACCTCTGCCTCCATGGCAGAGAAAAGGCCATAAGAACAGTGGAAGAGGAGCATGGACTCAGACTTCAAGGAAGAAGCCATTTCCCCAGGTCCTTCCTTCCTGCATCTCACCACCCCTAGTTACAGATAACTCCATTGAACAGCATCTATTCAGAAACTATACCGAGTAAAAAGATTGGTGGAAGGGCTCATGTGGTTAGCAACTATGAAACAGAAATAGGACACTCAGTTACAAACATTATCTCCTTTAGTTTTTCAGAAAATGCATCCCTGATTTCATTCATTTCCAGCTTGAGAGCCATATTACTCTAGTCCCTATCAAACTGCTCTAGAAGGTCATTTCCATTTTGTTTGTGACTTCAGGAAATTCACCTTTAACTTCAGCATTCCAGATGAAGTTTCCTGACTCAGTGTTTTTGCATAAGGAACTAGAAAAGAAAAAGTGGTAAGGAAAATTGGAGATGCTAACATCCTCCCCCATCCCAACTGCACCTTAAAATATGCATGTCACCTTCAAGGTTTTATAATTGCACTGTTTGTTTTATGTATGTACAGATTAAAATTATTGCTACCTTTGAGGAAAATAAAATTGCTTGCTTCTATGTAATTCCTGTCATTCCACAGGAAATTCACTTTTCCAGCTACTGAATAGAATTTGTTTAACAACCTCATGGGTTGCCTCTTCATTTACAAGGAAAAAATGAAATGTACCTCGCTTCTCAGCCTTTTGGCTAAGATCAAGTGTAGAAATGAAATGTACATTCTGCAGAAATTGCCAAAGCCCAAATTAACAAGTATTATAAAAGGATGATAAAAGAAAGCATCCCTGAAGCCAAAGATCCTTAAAGTCATCCTAATTTGAGACAGATCGTTGAAATTTGAGGTCAAACTGAAGTCATGATAGTAGCCCTTGCGGGGTTTTAACTGTGCCGTTGCCTGATGATTAAAGATTTCTAGGCCTACTGTTTCTTGACCCGGAAGATCTGGTTTAGGCAGCACTTCATGGCCATAGATGCCATGTCTCTGTCAATTATTTTTTTTTTAAATATATCAACATTTATCAATAATAGGTATTGTGTCTTAACTTGATGAGGCTCCTTCATTGTGATAATGCATTTTATAGGATTTAGGCCCTGTTGCTTGTATGTTTTTAAAGCATCCTAAATACACCAACTTGGCTAAGTAGGGCTAGGGTGTAAGAGTTAAAGAGGAAAGAAACACGAAATGAGGCTCAACAGTTGAAGACAGATTTATTTTAGAGAAAATAAACCTGAGAGAGGCTTCTGGCTGATTTCCATCAGGCGTGCTTTCTCTTACAGACTAAGAGTATACATTGGTTTTAGGGTAAGGAGGCTTATCACAAGCTTGGAATTTTTCTGTGAGAGAAGTTTTATGGCGTGGTTGGAATGTCTCTGGGTGGAGGGGAGGTTATCTTGGGCCTGACATCTTTCCGGCCACAGGGGGATTATCTTGAGCTAGTATGTCTTTGGTTGGAGAGGAGTTTGGAGTGTTTCTGCTCGGAGATGTTATTTGTGGTTTATGGTCATGCTGACCTTAGCCATTAGGCTGATGCCCTTTGGATTTAGGCAGCTTTTGGTTAAGGTGAATATTAGAATGAGGGGCTTGTCCAAGATGGTGATCCTCCTGTTCTGTCATAGGGTAAATGTGATTCCAGAGGGCTCAAGGAGGGTATTCTTCCCACACACATTCCTAGACCTAAATGTACACAGATTTGATAACTGTTTTCTGAAGTCCTATTTATGGGGGACAAAACCTTTTTTTTCCCTAGTTGAGATAAGGTAAAAATGAAACTTCCCTTAGATGAGGCTGAACATTGATTTAAAGTTATCCCTAAGTGTACGGGTGAGAAAAACAAAAACAATTGAGGAAAAAGTGTGATTGTTAGAAGGAAGTTTCACCTTTGTGGTTTCACCTAAGGAAGGTTCCATTCCTAAAGGAGACCTCAGAAATGGCCTCCTGAGCCCTGACAAAGAAAAAGCAGTTGCCTGCTTACAAAGGCAGTTATACTGATTTTCTAGTTGACAGTAACTGATCTTCTCAGAAGGGCACCTCTACTTGAATAAAGTGAATAATTCAGAGCAAGCCTGAGCCTTGACCATTCCTGTGCCTCTGAAGATCTTCTTGATTTAATTAAGCCATTAATTCTTTTTATTGGAGAAAACTGCCAAAGGAAGCATACCTCTGTCCAGAACCCGTTCTGCCAGCACTAAATTAGTTTTCTTTCTATATTTTTCATTTCCCCCAGAACTTGTAACAAGATTGAAGAAACACAAAGTCCAGGCCTCATTCCCCCATTCAACACATTGTATTGGCTTTATCTGAGGAAGTAGGGATATGAAAGGCTCCCAACAGGCCTGTGCCCTGCCCTAGTGGAGCTTATATTCACATCAGGGTATTTAGATCAAGGTAATCACACCTGGATTAACTGTCACGCAGAAGAATTCCAAGTAGTTTTGTAAGCAGGGCCTCGTCTAGAGGGCGAAGGCAGGTTCCTGTGAGGAGGCAGTGGCGTTTGAAGTGAGGTTTGCTCAGTGGAGAGCCAAGTGAACAGAATTGTGAGAAGCAGCACGTGGGAAGGCCTGGAGACAGGGAGGAGCCCGAGAACTGCTTGTTCAAGTTGTTAACTAGCGTCCTCCTGAGCTGTCATCTACATTAGAATTAGGTCAGCCCATGGCTCCAGGAAGAACAGCACTAGGCATTGGGGTCCTCACTTGGCAATTGTTTCAGCTCATAGCTAAAATCTCTTCCACAACTACCCCTGTCCCACCAGAAGTACAGGTTTCCATATCTTCACAGTACTCTGTAGCTGATGACAATATTAAAAGTATTCAGAGAGAATAAATTGGTACTGTAACAATTTCTAAAATACTTCCCTGCACATTATCTCATTTAATCCTCTGCTGTCCTTGGAGAGAGTTGTAGAAAACAAGCCCTGGGTGGGCACAGGGCTCACACCTGTAATCCCTGCACTTTGGGAGGCTGAGACGGGTGGATCACCTGAAGTCAGGAGTTCAAGACCAGCCTAGCCTACATGCTGATACCCCATCTCTACTAAAAATACGAAAAATTAGTCAAGCATGGTGGCAGCTGGCTGTAATCCTAGCTACTCGGGAAGCTGAAGCAGGAGAATCACTTGAACCCAGGAGGTGGAAGTTGCAGTGAGCTGAGATCATGCCATTGCACTCCAGCCTGGGCAACAAGAGTGAAACTCCATCTCATAAATAAATAAATAAATTAAATAAATAAATAAATAAATAAATAAATAAAGTCCAGGCTCAGTGGCTCACACCTGTAATCCCAGGACTTTGGGAGACCAAGGTGGTCGATCACGAGGTCAGGAGATCAAGACCATCCTGGCCAACATGGTGAAACCCCATCTCTACTAAAAATACAACATTTAGCTGGGCATGGTGACACCCACCTGTAGTCCACCCTATTGGGGAGGCTAAGGTAGGAGAATCACTTGAACCTGGGGGGCAGAGGTTGCAGTGAGCCAAGATTACGCCACTGCACTTCAGCCTGGCAACAGAGCGAGACTCTGTCTCAAAAAAAAAGAAAGAAAAAGCTCTGGAGGGGTATGACACAAACACTACCATTTATCAGTGGAAATTGGGAGTTGAAACCAAGTCTAATTCCAAATTCTGGATTCGCTGTCCTGGACTATATGACCTAGGATGGATTCTGAGTCTGTGGACTTTAATTGTGTGACCTTAGTCAGTGCTTTCATACGTGCAATAACTAAAACAGCTTTGAAAAGAGGGGCAAGAACTCCGGGGTTGAGAAGAGAGGATCTGGCTCCTCTGGAAGCAGTCAGAGCCTGGCCTTCTGAGGCCTCAACTAAATGGGGATTGTCTTTGGCATATGGTCGGAAGGGTGTCCCCTACCGTTTGGGAAAAGCATTCTGTCCCTGCATATCTAAACAAGGAATGAAAAAAGAGCTCTATGAAACACAGTGTCATTCCCTTAGCTTAAAAGAATCCCGGAAAATGTGGGTTCCTTGTGGGGCAGGTATAAGAATGACTGACAGAGGATCCTTTTTGTGAGGCAAAGGAATTACAGACCCTGCAGTTCATCCTAGGAGAGCAGGTTTCTTGGATCAGACCTTGGAAGCACTTGGCTTTCCCTGGCTCTTGATCCTACTGCGGACAAAGAATCGTTCTCTTATGCTGTGGAGTCTGGCTCTGGTCTAATTGTTTGTGCTTGTCTCTGAACTTTGGTAGTTTGTACAACCAGCAGAAGCAAGCAGTGCCCACAGGTGTCCATAACAAACTTGAGACATTAGCTTGAGAAAAGAATTATGCTGAAAGGAATAACTTCTGTTCTGCCGGGTGTGGTGGCTCACGCCTGTAATCCCAGCACTTTGGGAGGCTGAGACAGATGGATCACGAGGTCAGGAGTTCAAGACCAGCCTGGCCAAGATGTTGAAACCCTGTCTCTACTAAAAATACAAAAATTAGCTGGGCACAGTGGCACATGCCTGTAATCCCAGCTACTAAGGAGGCTAAGGCAAGAGAATTGCTTGAACCTGGGAGGCGGAGGTTGCAGTGAGCCAAGATTGTGCCATTGCACTCCAGACTGGGTGACGGAGTGAGACTCCATCTAAAAAAAAAAAAAAAAATTCTGTTCCATTAGGTTTTCCCATTCCAGTGCCCAGGACCCCTCAGGTAAAGCAAAACCCCAAGACCATGGTGTGGTATTTTCTCCTTTTTTCTTTTTGGAGTCAGGATTTCTCCCAGGCTGGAGTGCAGTGGCATAATCATGGCTCACCGCAGCCTCAAATTCTTGGGCCCAAACCATAGTCCCACCTCTAGCTGGGACTACAAGTGCATGCCATCACACTCAGATAATTTTTTTTTTTTTTTTTTTGGTACGGGCGGGGTGTCGCTCTGTTGCCCAGGCTGATCTTCAACTCCTGGCCTCAGGATGAACTCCTCTTCATCCTGCTGCCTTGACCTCCCAAGTGCAGGGATTATAGGCGTGAGCCACGGCGCCCAGGCTTTATTCCATTTTTATGACCTGTTGCTGTATTGGCACAGTACAGCAGTATGGGAAGTACAGAGACACTGCTCTGAAGCCACTGCTTTCCTAGCAGTGGAGAGTCTACATCAATTAATCAGTTACTCTGCCTGGCAATGTACTAGGCTAGTAACCCACTTTTGTGTGAATAATTTCTTAACATTTGTATAGCACTTTCACATATTTGATCTGCAAAATCCTATAAAGCAATTACAGTAGGCCATTTTACAGATGGTGAAACTGAAGCTCAAATTCATAGTCAGGTGACAAGTGCTTGGCCCAAGACTCAGTCCTTGGATTTTGCAATGAAACCTGCCAGTGTTTCCACTGCACAATACAAGTACTAGAGATAAAAGCACCTGGCCGGGCGCAATGGTTCACACCTATAATCCCAGCACTTTGGGAGGCTGAGGCGGGCAGATCATCTCAGGGGGACAGATCATCTGAGGTCAGGAGTTCCAGACCAACCTGGCCAACATGGTGAAACCTCAGACTCATACAACTCAAAGCTTAGGCTTTAAATTTTCATCCTACCTTCAGTAGAAAGCTTCTAAAAAGGTTTTTATTAAGAACATTTTCAAGTGTCTATGAAAGTGGAAACAATAGTATAATGAACCAGTTCTAAGTTTTTAATCATAGTCTTTGGTATGTGGTTTTTATAACCCCAAATAAAGAGATGACTTCAGTCACTTTATTCATTTCCAGCTCAAAAGTAAGTTGTGGTTAGTCATCTTGGGAATCTTTAGACCTAAGAATTTGTCTTAAAAATTGCACAATAGCTGTTTTAAATAATGACTATATCACAAGTAATTTAATAGTAATAACAGAATATATATTTTTTCAACCAACAGATATTAATTGAATACCTACTATTTACTGTAAGGGTTATTGCCGAGATTAAAATGAGGAAACTGAGGCCAGTATAAGAAAATTAAATGCCAATTTATTCAGCTCCCAGGTGAGGTTCCATGGTCCCGGGGAAAGGGGCCAGAGAAGTCGGGCATGGGAAAGCATGATTTTATAGCGAGTGGGGTGTCTTGATTGGTTATAAGGGAACAGGACGTGGCCAAGGCAAGCTGCTATTGGTAGGTAGGTGGGATTTCCGGTGAGCGGGCTGCCCAGGGGAGTGGGACCTGGACGGGGCAAAATGCTATTGGGCGGGTTTTGGCGGGGCTTCTTTTAAATTTTGGCGGGGTTTTTCAACGGCGGGCTTAGTGCCAAGCACAGAGTGGTGACGTAGTTTTCAGGCGCGGAGAGGGATGGGCGTGTACAAGCTTCCTGGCGAGGCAACCGGCCTTACGTTTACCAGGTACCATTTCAGGCACTGAGGCTACCTCAATGAAGAAAATACAAATCCCTGCCCTCATGGAGCTTGCATCTAATGAAGGTTGGCTGACAAACCAATGAGCAAAATATATGGTGTGTCAGATGATAAGGGCTGTGGAAAACAGTTAAGTAGGGAGGAGGATAGGAACTAGTGGAGTGGAGTGGTCACAGTTTACAACAGGAAAGTCAGAACACACCTTCAGAGAAGGTAACATTTGAGTGACAGCCAGAAGGAGGTGAGATAGTGAGCCATGGCAGTATGGAGAAAGACCTTCCTAAGCAGCAGTGCAAAGGCCTGGAGGCTGGAGCAGAGCGACTGAGAACTGCAGGAGTCAAAGAGGTAATGAGGGACAGGATGGTGTGGAGCCTTGCACCCAAATCAATTCTTTGACTTTTATTGAGATGGCAAGGCGCTACTGGATTTTAAGCAGGAAAGTGGCATGCTTGTGCCTGTGTTTTAGTCGGGCTATACTGGGCTTTGTGTGAAGAGCTGTTATGAAGAAGGCAGATGCAGAAGCAAGGAAACGTTAGGAGGCCACTGCAGTCATCTAGGCAAGAGATGGTGATTTGGACTAGGAGGGTAGTGGTGGAAATCAGAAGAAGTGGTCAGATTCTGAATCTGTTTTAAAGGTAGAGAGTCATCTTGAATTGTAATCAATCAAGAAAAAAAAATTTTAAAAAAAAAGGCCGGGCGCGGTGGTTCAAGCCTGTAATCCCAGCACTTTGGGAGGCCGAGGCGGGTGGATCACGAGGTCAACAGATCGAGACCATCCCGGTCAACATGGTGAAACCCCGTCTCTACTAAAAATACAAAAAATTAGCTGGGCATGGTGGTGCGTGCCTGTAATCCCAGCTACTCAGGAGGCTGAGGCAGGAGAATTGCCTGAACCCAGGAGGCGGAGGTTGCGGTGAGCCGAGATTGCGCCATTGCACTCCAGCCTGGGTAACAAGAGCGAAACTCCGTCTCAAAAAAAAAAAAAAAAAAAAAAGGTAGCGACAATAGGGCCAGATTTGGTGGCTCACGCCTGTAATCCCAGCACTTTGGGAGGCCTAGGTGGGCAGATCACCTGAGGTCAGGAGTTCAAGACCAGCCTGGCCAACATGGAGAAACAATGTCTCTACTAAAAATACCAAAATTAGCTGGGCATGGTGGTGGGCACCTGTAATCCCAGCTACTCGGGAGGCTGAGGTAGAGAAATGCTTGAACCCAGGAGGCAGAGGTTGCAGTGAGCAGAGATGGCACCACTGCACTCCAGAGTGGGCGACAGAGCAAGACTCTGTCACCAAAAAAAAAAAAAAAGGGGCTGGGTGCAGTGGCTCATGCCTGTAATCCCAGCACTTTGGGAGGCTAAGACAAGTGGATCACATCACAAGGTCAGGAGTTCAAGACCAGCCTGGCCAAGATGGTGAAACACTGTCTCTACTAAAATACAAAAATTAGCCGGGCATGGTGGCATGCATCTGTAATCCCAGCTACTTGGGAGGCTGAGGCAGGGAATTGCTGGAACCCAGGAGGCAGAGGTTGCAGTGAGCCGAGATCACACTACTGCACTCCAGCCTGGGTGACAGAGTGAGACTCCATCTCAAAAAAAAAAAAAAAAAAGGTAGAGACAACCACATTTGCTGACATACCAGATATGGGGTATGTGAAAAGAATCAAGAATGACTCGCCCAGGTGTGGTGGCTCACACCTGTAATCCCAGCACTTTGGGCGGCCGAGGTGGGTGGATCATTTGAGATCAGGAGTTCAAAACAAGCCTTGCCAACATGGCAAAAACCCTGTCTCTACTAAAAATACAAAAAATTAGCCAGACGTGGTGGCGCATGCCTGTAGTCCCAGCTACTTGAGAGGCTGAGGCAGGAGAATCGCTTGAGTCTGGGAAGCGGAGGTTGCAGTGAGCAGATATTATACCATTGCACTCCAGCCTGTGTGACAGAGCAAAACTCCATCTTGAAAAAAAGGAGAAAGACTCTCAGGTTCTTGACCTGAGCAACTAGAGGATGGAGTTGCCGTTAACAGAGATGGGGATGAAAAGCAGGTTTAGTTCATTTTCTATCACGGTAAGTTTAAGATTCCTATTAGACATCCAAGTGATCTTAAATCAGCAGTTGGATATATATGGGGCCTGAAATGTATGGGAGTGATTGGAGTTGAAGATATAAACTTGGAAGAGATCAGTATATAGTTGGTTTTAAGGTCATGGTTTTTAAAGACTAAAAGATGACTGGAACCCAGGTCTCTTAACTGTCTCTCCCACATTAAATAATCGTGCCGAGCAGGGTTTGCCACAGGAACGAAGATCGTTCAATATTTGAAGTCTAGGAGTACAATTCACCACAGTAACAACAGAGAACAGCCGTGTGACCATTTTAATAGATGCAGAAAAGGTATTTAAGACATCCATTTCTGAACTGAAAAAAGTTTTAGCCAACCAGTGGCAGAAGATAAATCCCTTAATCTAATAGAGATTTGTCAAAACTCTTAACAAATAACATACCTAACAGTGAAGATCACAGAGCATTCTCACGAAAGTCAATAGCATGTCAAAGAGGTCTGCCAAAACTGCTATTATTGCACTAGAAGTTCTGGCCAACGCAATAAGATGAGAAAAAGAAATAAGTATGCAGATTGCACTAAAAGACTACATCGTGGTGATTGTTATATAGTGCCTTCCTAGAGTATTTTTTAAATTGGTCCTCACAATCCTGCTAAAACTTATTCACAGGTGAGGAAACTGAAGCTAAATTGCATAGCCATTAAGTTGAAGTGTTGAGCCTTAATATCAAGTCTCCTGGGACCGTCACCTGCCTTGCTTTTTCCATTTGTATCACAAACAAGTAACAGCATATTTCCCGTGGTTCAATTTCTATTCATGCAGCCGCATCATCACAGTCTCGTGTCTTATTATTTCAGGCGGCCTCCCCACTGATGCCCCAGCTTTCTCATTCCCAGCAAATAACATCTTTCACCTGTTGCCCGATTCATCTTCTGCTTTTACCCTGAGCATTTCTTATTCCTTACCTCCAGTGTGGCGGCAGAGGTAGAATGCTTCATCCCCACTCAATGTTGTCTTCCTTTTTAACTGATGTAATGCTCCTATTCTGTTGTTCTGCCTTACTCTTCCTCCTCATGGAGGCAATCACCCACCTAGTTGGTCATGTGGAGAAGTAAGGATAAAGGGAACAAATTCCCCACATTCGATCAAACTTTGATAGATTGGTTCCACTCAATTAAGAGACGTGGACCAACTAGGTAGGTGATTGCCTTTGGTCCACATCTCTCAACTGAGTGGAACCAATCTGTCAAAGTTTGAAAGAATGTGGGGAATTTGTTTCCTTTATCCTTACTTCTCCACATGACCAGTAGGAAACATCAACTTTGGAGAAGGATCTGCTCTGTGTACTCACACTTTTCCTTAAGACAGGGAACTAGCAATTCTATTTAGGCCATCACATAAAGCTATATCTTCTAACCAATTGATAATAAGTGATATTTTTAAAACCTGCTTTTTGTCTCATTTCTCAAGAACCTAGATTCAGAACTTGGGTGCCACTTATTTGACCCTTAAAAATCCCCTCAGTTGGCTGGGCGCGGTGGCTCACACCTGTAATCCAGCACTTTGGGAGGCCGAGGCAGGCGGATCACCTGAGGTCAGAAGTTTAAGACTGGCCTGACCAACATGGTGAAACCCCATCTCTACTAAAAATACAAAAATTGGCCAGGCATGGCAGCACATGCCTGTAGTCCCAGCTACTCGGGAGGCTGAGGCAGGAGAATTGCTTGAACACAGGAGGTGGAAGGAAGCTGTAGTGAGCTGAGATGGCATCACTGCACTCCAGCCTGGGCGACAGAGCGAGACTCTTGCCTCAAAAAAAAAAAAAAAAAAAAAACCCTCAGCTGAAATCCAGCCTTAAGCCAGCAGTCAAAACACACCATATCTGGATCTTAAAGAAGGACACGCTGGTGCTGTGCTAAGCCTGGCTTCAGTGGACAGATAAAACCTGTCAGGCAGTCACAGCTGAGGACAGTGGTTCTCAACCATCTTTCCACACTAACGCCTTCCTATGAGTTACGATGGCTCACTACTGCCAAGATTCTCAACCAGGAAGCAAGAAGGAATTCACGCCCTTAGGACAGAATCTCAGAATCTGTGGGAAAGTTCTGTGTTGATTAAACAATAAAACAGGCAATTCTTAACCCGCCCCTGGAGGGAAGCCCTCCCCCGCTCTGCCAGCGCCATGAGAAGCAGTGACCTAGGCTTTGACCCTCAGCTTTCCAGGTTCAAAAACTCAACTTTGTCAGCTCATCCAGTGATAATTGGGCTCTAGGGTATTGAGTGACAAAATTTACAGTGACGGGAGGCTGATTTATAATCCAGAATGTCAATCAATTTAAAAGGGAAGATACAGCTTTTCAGCACTTCAACTACTCGTGACCCCTTTTCAAACTACCCTCCAGTATCTAGATGGCTGGAAAAACAAATCGGTAACCAACTATGAGAGATTAGAAAAATTGAGGCTGGGCGTGGTGGCTCACACCTGTAATCCCAGCACTTTGGGAGGCCAAGGTGGGCAGATCACTTGAGGTCAGGAGTCTAAGACCAGCTTGGCCAACATGGGGAAACCGTCTCTACTAAAAATACAAAAATTAGCCGGGTGTGGTGGTGTGTACCTGTAATCCCAGCTACTAGGGAGGCTGAGGCGGGAGTATTCATTGAACCCGGGAGGTGGAGGTTGCATGAGCCAAGATTGTGCCACTGCACTCCAGCCTGGGTGACAGAGCGAGACTCTGTCTAAAAAAAAGAAAAAAGAAAAACTGAACTAACAAAAGACCTGGTTTTCAATATCAATCCTGCCATTGTCTTTGACATTGGCAAGTCAAAGCTGTTCTGAATCTGTAAACTCTGAGACTAGACAGCCTGCATCACAAAAATTGTCAGGATTGATTCATATGGGACTACTTTGTTAACTATAAAATGTTTTTCACGTATAAGAAACCTACCAGCTGGGCGCAGTGGGTCACGCCTGTAAACCCAGCACTTTGGGAGGCTTAAGCGGGTGGATCATGAGGTCAGGAGATTGAGACCATCCTGGCTAACCTGGTGGAAACCTGTCTTACGAAAAATACAATTAGCCAGGTGTGGTGGTGCAAGTCCCAGTTACTTGGGATGCTGAGGCAGGAGAATGGCTTGTACCCGGCAGGTGGTGGTTGCAGTGAGCTGAGACCACTCCAGCCTGAGCAACAGAGTGAGACTCCGTCTCAAAAGAAACAAAAAATCCTACCAAAGCACAGGGGATTCTTTTCAAGGATGTAGTGTCTATTCTAGGGCTTGTAGCACAATCTTGCTATGTTGGCGAAATCATAATTTTGATTATGAAGTCTGGCACTAAGTACACTATATTTGGCCACACGTACTAAGGTTTTGCGTTGTACTAAGGTTATGCGTGGCCAAATATAGTGTACTTGGTGCCAGGTTTCAGCTATTTGACTTCTTCCTGTGAGCACTTATACCCTCTTATAATGTGTTGATTCTAAACTACACACATTTATTCCCCTTTTAGGCTGGCTGTCTCCAGAGCCCAGGCTGTTTCTAAGTAGCACTAGAGCCTCCACTTCAGTGGGTCTGGGGTGGGGCCTGATAATCTGCATTTCTAATAAGTACCCAAGTGGTACTGATCTAGGGACCAGACCACCGCTTTGAAAGCCACTGATCCAGTTCAAATGGTAATGGTCTTAAGCTGATACCAATAAGATTATCTGTTGCCTCCCTGCTACTTACTGCCTTGCTGTCACTCAGCCTCAGTGCATGAGTGCCTGCTCTTCTCCCGCTTGGGTAGACGTTTATGCTGTTTGTGCTGAGATCTCTGCTTTAGGGATTTGCCTAAATCTGCCATCTCCCAGCTGTGTCTCATTTCTGTCTAGCTTTATATTATGTCTTACTGAAGAATTCAGAGCTCAATTTTTTTTTAAGATGCAGTGTCACTTAGAAACCCTTTCCTAATTGACTTGAATGGAAATATCAGGAGGTACTTGATGATTCTTGGATGGCATCGCTTCCTAACAGAAAGGGGTAGATAATAGCCTACTTGACGGAAAACCCTTAGGGGCAGCTCTGAGGGCTGTGCCGTCTGCATCTTCCTAAATTTAGGTTCTAGGACCAAATCCCAGGCACTGCTCAAAGGGGTATGTACATCCAAACATATTTAATCCACGCAAGCACACTGCAAATCCCTGCTTTACCGATAAGAGAACTGGGTCTCAGGGAAATTAAGTGACTGCCCAAGTGTACAGAGCTTGAAAGTCTGAGATCCAGATTTGGACTCAAGCAGTTTGACACCGAAGCCTAGGCTCCTACCCAGTTATGCTATCCAGTATAGTGCTCAGGAAGCTTATTCAGTGTTCTGAAAGAGTGGATGCCTCCTACTTTTTTTTTTTCTGTTTCTTTTTTGTTGTTGTTATTGTTTTTTTTTTTTTTTTTTGAGACAGAGTCTCGCTCTGTTGGCCAGGCTGGAATGCAATGGCATGATCTCAGCTCACTGCAACCTCCATCTCCCGGGCTCAGGCAATTCTCCTGCCTCAGTCCCCATGGTAGCTGGGATTACAGGCGCCTACCACCACACACAGCTAATTTTTATATTTTTAGTAGAGACGGCATTTCACCATGTTGGCCAGGCTGGTCTCAAACTCCCAACCTCAGATAATCCGCCCACCTTGGTCTCCCAGAGTGCTGGGATTACAGACCTGAGCCACTGTGCCGGGCCATGCATCCTACTTTTTTAAACTTTTAAGTTTAGGGGTACATGTGCAGGATGTACAGCTTTGTTATATAGGTAAACTTGTGTCATGGGGGTTTGTGGTACAGATTTGATCACCCAGGTATTAAGCCTAAAACCCATTAGTTATTTTTCCCGATCCACTCCCTCCTCCCACCCTCCACCCTCCACCCTCCATCTTCCAAATTGCTCCCTGAGTATGTTGTTCCCCTGTGTGTCCATGTGTTCTCATCATTTAGCTTCCACTTTTAAGTGAGAACATGCAGTAATTGGTTTTCTGTTCCTGCATTAGTTTGCTGAGGATAATGTATATGCCTCCTACTTAATAGAAAAAAAGCAGATATGGTCAACTTCAATGTTCTTGCTCCTCCAATCTATAAATGTACGTGTGTCTGTATCTTCACCATCTGCCTTTCCTCCACTCAGAAAAGAAGTTTCCCCTCTCTCGGCTCAAGGCCAATTCTTCCTGATGCCTTTGACCCCACGTCTTCCTGTTTTCTCTGGACTTCATCAATTATTCTATTTGGTAACTTTAATCTCTGCTCTCCTCACTCTCTTTCTCCTCTTCCACCGTCAACTTGCTCAAGATCTAAGAAAATCCCCACTAGGAAACCCAGCATTGCTCTTTCCTGCCCCATTCAACCATTATCCTGTCTCTCCTCCCTTTCAAGCTTCTGGAAGGGACACTTCTCACCTCTTACCTCCCCCACATTCTTGTCTCAACAGACTACAATCTGATTTCCACCCTCACTATGCTATTTAAACTTCACCAAGCTCACTGGTACATTCCCAATTGCTAAATGTTTCCATGTTTTATTTACTGAAATTCTATGCTGCACGATTGCTCTCTACCCCTTGAACTTTTCATTCACTTGTCTTCCTGGGGTTGGCTCTCTCCTCAGCACTCTACCGATTTTCCCTGTGAGACACCATCCACTCTCCTCGATTCAGGTGACCACCTGTCATAAAGGTAATTTTTTTTTTTTTTTTCCTGAGACCGAGTTTCACTCTTGTCGCCCAGGCTGGAGTGCAATGGTGCAACCTCAGTTCACTGCAACCTCCGCCTCCCAGGTTCAAGTGGTTCTCGTGCCTCAGCCTCCCGAGTGGCTAGGATTACAGGCGCCCACCACCATGCCCGGCTAATTTTTGTATTTTTAGTAGAGATGGAGTTTTGCCATGTTGGCCAGGCTGGTCTCAAACGCCTGACCTTTGACGATCCACCATCCTTGGCCTCCCAAAATGCTAGGATTACAGGCATGAGCCACTGTGCCTGAGTTTTTCGTTTTTTTTTTTTTTTTAGTGGAGACAGGGTTTCATCATGTTGGTCAGGCTAGTCTTGAACTCCTGACCTCAGGTGCCTCCCAAAGTGCTGGGATTACAGGTGTGAGCCCACACACTGGGCCCATAAAGGGAAATCTTATCTGGGATCTTAGTACAAAGTTATCTAAGGGGGAAGGGTAATACTCATATAGATTCTTACTACCTGAGGGTAAAAACTATTTTACATACAGCCTGCCACAATAGGCAAACCATAGATATCTGTTGAGCAAATTACCCCTTATAAACTTTGCTTCACAGATACCTAAGCAATTTCTGTAGATGTGTCCAAATGTTTACAGAAATATTGTAAACATTGTACAGAGTGTTACAGATGTTCAAAGGGAACTATCATTTTTGGCTGGGTAAGAATTTTTGGCAGTGACAGCACTTGAGCTGGAAATAGTTTCAGCCATGTCCAGGGGAGGAGTAATAACATTCAACTCCCATGCCAGAGATGAGAACAGCAACTGGAGTGACTCTGTGGAAACATCAAGTTTGAATAAGGGAATAGAAGATTCAACTAAAAATATAGGTAGGAGGCTGGGCGTGGTGGCTCACGCCTGTAATCTCAACACTTTGGGAGGCTGAGGCTGGCAGATCAGCTGAGGTCAGGAGTTCAAGACCAGCCTGGCCAACATGATGAAACCCATCTCTACTAAAAATACAAAAATTAGCCAGCATGGTGACACACACCCTGCTACTCAGGCGGCTGAAGCAGGAGAATCAATTGAGCCCAGATTGCAGTGAGCAGAGATCTTGCCACTGCACTTCAGCCTGGGCGACAGAGAGAGACTCCGTCTCGGGAAAAAGAAAAAGGAAATAAACATGAGGACCGCCTGAAGGCTAAGCTAAGGAGTGCTGGGATTACTCTGTAGGCAGGGAGGAGCCTAGACCACACACGTGCTCAGCCGTCCTATCTGATGGCAGAGTGGCTGCTGGATTGGAGCGTCACACTGGAGGTGAACAGACCATGGGGCACTCCAGTGAGCAAAATGAGAGGCTGACACAGGGCAGTGGCACTGAAATGACAAGAAAACAGCTGTAGTACTTGGCAGATTTCATCGAATCAAATAAATTTGTATCTATGTACATATATATAAACACACAAATTTTAACTTATTATTATTTTAGAGACACTGTCTCACTGTGTTGCCCAGGCTGGAGTATGGTGGCACGATTAGAGCTGACTGTACCTTTAATTTATGGGCTCAATCCTGCCTTGGCTTCCCAAAACCCTGGGATTAACTGACGTGAGCCACCGCTCTGGCCAAATTTTAACATCTTTGTTATTGAAATACAATCAATTGCATGTTTTAATTTAATTGCCAGCATTTTTTAAAATAATACATCACATATTACTGCATCATAAAGTTCATGTTGTCTTAGAGTCAATGAAATATGATACCTGGCTGTGAGTAAGAAACAAGGAATTCAAAAGCAAAGTTTCAAACCTGGGTGATTTTTGTTTTGCTCGTTGCCCAGGCTCAAGTGCAGTGGTGTGATCTGGGCTCACCGCAACCTCCACCTCCTGGGTCCAAGCCATTCTCCTGCCTCAGCCTCCTGAGTAGCTGGGATTACAGACATGTGCCACCACACCCAGCTAATTTTGTATTTTTAGTAGAGACAGTGTTTCTCCATGTTGGCCAGGCTGGTCTCAAACTCCTGACCTCAGATGACCTGCCTGCCTTGGCCTCCCAAAGTGTTGGGATTACAGGCGTGAGCCACTGTGCCCAGCCAAACCTGGATGATGGAGTTTCCTTGATCCCCACAGGAGAGCATAACCAAATCTTCTATTTGAGTAATGATCCCCAGACAATACTGCTCACCCACCTTCCCCACTTGAACTTATTAATAATAATAAGAGGAAGTAGTTATTAGTGACAACTTTAATATGAACACGTGCTTAACCCTCAAGAAATTGTCACAACTGAAAGAGGGGAGCAAGCTGACACTGCAGGGAGCACACGATGCTTAGGAATGGGTGGCCTGCTGTTTCTGGATCCAGTTGATATTCAAGCATATCAAAGCAGCAGTCATTTGAACAGTCGGAACTTCTTCAAATACTGGCCCACTTCTTCCTTGGGGTAGGGCCGGAGAGCAATGCACGTGGCAATATTCTCTGGTTGCTCGAGCCATAGCATGTGGTCAATGTTCTTCTGTTGCAGGGTCTCAGCCAGCTCCTTTAGGGTGGTCTCATCTGGGGCCTAAAGGAGAACACAGAACACAAACTGAATAGCCCATTTAGGAAGTGTCAGAAGGCCAAAAAAGGTTTCAGGAGTCCTCGTAACTGAAAGTGGAATAACAGCTTTACCAAAGAAGGAGCTGCAGAACAACCATGCCATTCCTTGCTGCACTGGGGAGGGGAGAGAAGCTTCATATTCCTGTTCAGAAAATGGAGATTTGTATCTTCCCTCGTGAGATGCTGCATGCCCAACACACACATGTAATGTGTAATTCTGCTCTGCACGTTTTCTAGCTCTCCTATGGCTATGCCCATAATTTTAAGTGCCTCTGACTTTAACAGCTGCCCAGTGGAAGGATTTCTTCTTTTTGAGATGGAGTCTTGCACCGTCACCCAGGCTGGAGTGCAGGGGTGCGATCTCGGCTCACTGCAGCTTCTCCCTCCTGGGTTCAAGCGATTCTCCTGCCTCAGTCTCCCAAGTAGCTGGGATTACAGGTGCCTGCCACCACATCCGGCTAATTATTTTGTTTTATTTATTTATTTTTTTGGGACCGAGTCTTGCTCTGTCACCTGGGCTAGAGTGCAGTGGTGCCATCTCGGCTCACTGCAACCTCTGCCTCCTGGGTTCCAGCAATTCTCCTGCTTCAGCCTCCCAAGTAGATGTGATTATAGGCACCCACCACTACGCCTGGCTAATTTTCGTATTTTTAGTAGAGACGCAGTTTCACCATGTTGGCCAGGCTGGTCTTGAACTGACCTCAGGTGATCCACCCGGCTCAGCCTCCCAAAGTGCTGGGATTACAGGCATGAGCCACTTTGCCCAGCCTCTCTTCGTCCCTTTATAAAATAGGAGGATTAATGAAATTCGGCTCAGACCTGTGCCTGGCACATACTAAGCACCCAATAAATGTTAATCCTGGTATCGTCTTATATTTTGTTGGCCTTTCTGACTACAACAGCACCTCAACTTAACCAGTAGCAACTCCTAAGTCCCTTTCTTGAGTCATGACTAACAACTAAGAATCAGCAGACGTCTTTTAAACTCCGGGGAGTCACTTAATCTCTGTGGGCTTCATATCATCTGCGACAAGAGGAGTCTGAACCTGATTTCCTGAGGCCTCTTCCTAGGAAGAAAATCTAAGTGAAAAGCCAGCGGCTTCTGTTCTGCCTACTCAGATTCTCAAGACATTTTCCTACAGGTTACCGCTTGATGTTTCACTACCCAGCAGCAATTTTCTTGAACGATAATCTGTCTTTGCCAGTTACCCATGAAGGGATTACTCTCCCCCTCCACCTGAGTTCTGGCTTAATTAAAGCCGTTTTTCCTTATTATAAAATATGTGCTTAAGGTAGAAAATTTAAAAAATATAGAGAAGCATCAGGAAATAACCAAAATCTCACCATGTACTACTTAATATTTAGATATATTTCCTTAGTTTTTCCTTTCGAAGCCTGGATCATTCTGTATATATAGTTCAGTTAGCTTCGAATCATGAGCACTCTTCCAGGCCACTAAATATGCTTCAAAACCGTTAAGGGCTCCCATGATTATCCTTGTGCAAAGCTCTTTGGGTGCATCTGATTATTTTCTTAGGCTATATCTCGAAGCAGCAGGAGAGACAGAGTCAAAGGGTAAGGGTGAGATTTGCTTGGTCATCTGCAAAAAGAACCTAACTGCTATTTTAAAAGGGGTACCGATTTACACCCCTGGTGCCTGGTCTATCTGAGGCTAGGTTCAATTTTTACTAAGGTTTTTAATATTTATTTTCAAATAATTTGGCGTCCTACCCAGGTAAATACTCAGTTTGACTTCACTTTGCACTGACCCCAAGCGAGAGCCCTCGACGTCTCAGCACCTCCCCCTCCGCCCGTGTGCCTCACCTCAAGGACCACTTTGCGCATGCGCCCCAGCTCTTGGAGGTAAGCGGCTGTGTGCGGGTGGTCGCGGTGAGTGTGCAAGGCCGCGGTGGCCGCGTGACAAGCCTGCGCTACCAATGCGCCCGCCGGCCAGGAGAACGGAGCTTGTGATAGATCCTTTCGTAACACCAAGTATTGTACCAGGACCTGCGGCTCCGCCCCTGAGGCCGCCATCTTCCTGACCACCCGAAAGACCAGACCTACTCTCCGGAGCATGCTGGGATCAGGGCGGGGCCCTGAGCGCCGCCATGTTTTTGTACGGCAGTATCGCAAAGCACGCCGGGACCGGTTGAGTTGATTTTGAAGACGTGGATGGCGGGAATTCTCGCCCCTGGCCTGAGTGAGCCAGAAGGGAAAAAAAAGGTAGGGGAAAGACCCAGTGTTGGACCGGACAGTGGCCAGGGTGGGGGGCTGAACAGCCTTCTTAAAACTTCTTTCCTGGCTGGGAAGCCCGCTGGACGAGAGGAGCGGCGCCTTCGGGAGCGTTTAGGGGGCGCGGGGGTGGGCGTGGACTCTGCTGGCTCCGACACTGGGAGCTGGCGGGCGGCTCAAGGCCGGGGGTCCTAGCGGTGACATTTGTGTCGTCCGCGGCCCAGGGGTTGTGCGTGAGTGGTGTGTGCCCTGCCGTCTGATTTTGAATGAGAATAGATATGATATGACTCTGTTGCTTTTTTTTTTTTTTTAACCAGCAAGGACATTGAGGTCCCTATCACCGCTTGCTGGACAACTTCTTGAGAAGGCCCTTGGGAATCTGAGATGGAGCAGGCGAACCCTTTACGTCCAGATGGCGAGTCCAAAGGAGGTATTCAGAGGGTCGCCGCCTTCCCCTTCCTGCTGCTGCCCAAAGATGATCCGCAGGCTGAGAGAGCCCTTTCCTCCTGGAACTGACGTGAGACCTGGCCCCGTTTGGGAGCAGAATGGTGAAAGAACCTAACACTGAAGACAAAGGGACAGGCAGCCAAGACCATTCGAGGAGGAAAAATGGCTTCGTTTCTAGGCTCCCACCCGTTTTGAAACCGATAAGCTGCATCCGTCATGTGCTGTGTTTATATTCTGAACTAGGGTTCTAGCCAGGGGTCTCTTTCCTCTCCCTGGATTTTTTGGGCCATTTATGCATTACTCCTGAGGGAGGGCCGGTGCAGGGCCGTGACTTTGGTGTTGGTCAGAACTGGGTTTGAGTCTTGGCTCTGCCATTTTAAATATTGTGATCTCAGGCAAGTCAGTTTATTTTCTGCCTCAGTTTCTTCATCTGGAAAATGCAAGTGAAAATAGCGCTGTTGCGGTGGTTGTGGAAAAGGTGTTTCTTTTGTGGTGGAAAGGTATTCAGACTTTTCAAGTAAAGCATTTAGCACGTGTCTAATATATAGGAAGTATTCAATAAAAGGTTTAATTCTTTACATACTCTGTAAGTATCTTAAGATGTAGAAAGTGTTTAAAGAATGCTTTATTGTTAGAGTTGCTTAGAATTATGAACTCTTACTTAGTCCTTAGTCCTTTGGAAACTGAGATTTACATCCGAATTTCTGTCCAGAAGTAAAGTTGCTTTCCTCTTTAGTGCCCAGTAATATTTGTGGACAGTTTGGTTTTGTATGACTTTATGTCCTGTGCTACGAATACTTTTTAGAACTTTGAAATACTTAATCAAGCCTGATGCCTAAATCCACAGGGTTCTGCACTAGTACTTTGGGAAAGCTTGCCATAAAACCCAACCTAAAATATTACAGTTTTAAAAAGAATTTCTGAGTGTCTCAGTGAATTTGGCGACCCTACTTTTCTCTGGGTCATCGTTATCCTTGACAACTGAGAAGTAGCTATATTCAGCTTAAGATGGCTTAAGCTGAGACTTTAGATCATAAAAGTGTATGGGGTAAGATTTATTGTTACTTTAAGACTAAAAATAAGTTTGGTGACTTTATGTAGTAGAAACATGCTACACATTCAGGAGTAACCTACTCTCTAGTCCAGGCCTAATTTTGTTTCTGTTAAAATAAGCAGTGAGGTGGAGGTTTTGGATTATCTAGAGACTTAGACCAGTCCCCTTATTCTGTACCCAAAACAATATTTAAACATTTAGCTGTTACCCAGACTCGTTTTATCCCTCTGCTTCTGTCATTTCAGCTTTTTGCTTATGATTTGAAATCTCCCCACTCATTTGAGAAGGAAGGACATGGAATTTTAGTTGCGATCAGATGATTTATTCAAATGGGCAGGGATTTTGACCTTTTTTGTAACCTTTTTTTCTGACAAAGCTGACTGATGAGCATGAGATGCAATCATAACTTCCAAGGTAAAGCAGGCTCAGCAGATAGACTCTCTTTTCTGTAGTAGCAACGCTAAACAACAAGCTAACATAGTTTTGAACACCTGCTTATCTCAGAAACTTCGGGAACAATGATAGCTCCTCTTTTAGTAATGTAGAATTTCCATAAAATAGAATTTGGTCAGGCATCACCTGTGCCACTCTAAATTAAACCGTGTGTATGTGCTTTTCAGAGCACCTCCTGGTTGGACATTAAATAATTTTTGTAAGCTCTATGAGGACAGGAACTTCATTTTGCCACCACGGTATGAATAGTTTCCAGCATGGTCCTTGGTCTATAGTAGATTCTCGATACATAGTTGTTGGACAGAGAGATTTGTTAATAAAGCAGTGAATCACGTGCCAATTGTTAGGACTAATTTATTTAAAATTTTGGTATTTCACGAATATTATTGCAGTAATGTGGATCTTCCTGTGGACATATGCCAAGTGAACTAATCTCCAGCAGCAACATGCCTGGTTGTCCATGTTTTGGTAAATATTTCCAGAGTGTTTACCATGTGGCAGGCGTTGTGCCAGGTATAAGGGATACATGGGTGAACAGAAATGCACATGGCCCCTGATTTAGGAACTTTAAGGTTTGGTGAGAGATAAGCAATCAAATAATCACGCTAATGAATATACAATGAAAACTATAGGACTGGGTGCGGTGGCTCATGCCTGTAATTCTAGCACTTTGAGAGGCCAAGGTGGGAGGATCGCTTGAGCTCAGGAGTTTGAGACCAGCCTTGTAAACATAGTGAGACCCGCGTTTCTTATTTAAAACAAAACAAACAAAAAAACTATAATATTGTCTCAGGCTCTTTGAGATCTTATGTGCTGGCAGCTGACCTTGTTCTGAAGGTGCTACAAAGGTTTCCCTGAGGAACTACTGCTTGCATTGAGTGCTAACGAGCTAGAGTAACTGCAGGTGAAGGTGGATAAGGGGCCGTGGAAGAGCATCTGGTGTAGGGGGAATCAGGTTGGTAAAGAAGCTGGGCAGGTTTGAGAGGCTGAGAGGAGGGCTGTGTGGAAGAGCATTGAGAAGGGGCAGCATGATACTGACGAGGGCAGGAGAGACGCAGAGGCCAGTAGGCTTCGTAGGCAGTGTGCAGTCATCGAAAGGCTTTAGCCAGCTGGATGATGTGACACAATTTAGGTTTTGAAATATGCCTTCATTGTATGGGCCACCTAGGAAACTTGTAATCGGCCAGAAATGGTGGTGGCTTGAACTACAATGGTGGCAGTGCAGATGGGGAAAATGGAAATATTTCAGAGATACTAGGAATGTATATTCAGTAGGATTTGGTAACAGATTAGGACTGGGGCAGGAGAAGGTTTAAGGAAGAAAGTACCTGGCTTACACAGCTAAGTGGATGATGGTTCCAGTCATGGAGGGGTTTAGAGGGGGAAGATGATGAATTCAGTCTTGGACATGTTGATTCTCAGGTTTCTGTAAGTCTTCCAAGTAGATGCACTGAGAAGGCAGGTAGATATTCTGCTTTCTCAGGAGCAGGAGAGAGGTATAAGCTAAAGATACGTATTTGTGAGGCATTGACATATATGGCCATTAAGGCTGTGGGTACTGATGAGATTTCTTCTGGAGAAAAGAGGTCTTAGGACTGAGCTCTGGAAAATTTCAGCATTTAATGGTCAAGGAGGAGAGTAGCAGCCTGCAAAGCAGAAAGAGGGGTCAGAGCGGTAAAATGTAAGCTTCACAAAACCAAGGTGTTCATCTCTAGTTCATCACTGTGTTCCTAGTGTCTAAAATAGTGCTTGGCACAAAATAGATCTTAATAAACATTTATTCAACAAGGCAAACCAAGAGGCTGGTATGCTAAGATTCAAGGGAAAAGAGGATTTCGTGAAGGTGGTGATCAGTAGAAGCATGTAGCGCTGGGAGGTGAGATAAGGGCGCTCGAAAAATGTTCTTTGGGTTCAGCAGCATGGACATCACTGTTGATCTTAGAGTCGTTTTGTAAAATAATAGGAACAGAAGTGAGTTTCAAGTGGGTTAAGGTATGAGTCACGGGCAAGGAAATGGAGAAAGTGAGTACAGGTTGAGAACTGAAAATCCAAAATCTGAAATACTCCAAAATCGGAAGCACTGACATGATGCTCAAAGGAAATGCTTATTTCTGATTTTGAATTTTCAGATATGGGATGTTCAGCCAGTAAGTATAATGCAAATATTCCCAATTCTGAAATCAGAAACACTTCTAGACCCAAGACTTTCAGATAAGGGATACTCAACTTGCATGGACAACGCTTTTAAGTAGTTTTCCTGGAAAGAAAAAGAGAGAAAAGGGCAATGGTAGCTGAAGGGGATTTGTGAGCAAGAATAGGCCTGTGAGTGAATGTGTGTGTGTGTGAATGAGTGTGTGTATGAGTGTGTGTGTTTGAAGGCATTTGAGACTTGAGCATATGTGGAAGGGAAATGAACACAGCTGAGAAAATGGGTAACTGATCATTGACGGCTTCTGAGAAAGCAAGAAGGGATAGGCTTCAATGACGAAAATAGGATAATTCTGCATATAGTGTGTATCTGTTTCTATTTGATCTCACACAATTTTTTTTAATGGTTTTATTAGCCGTAAAAACTGTAAGAGGTTTCCAGTCTTAATTAGATGAGTGAATAAGTTTTTGGATTCTGTCCCAAGGCAAGGAAAGAAGATTAAGATTTTCATACATTTATCTATATGAATCCTACAAAATAGATGCCAGGTGTACTTAAGAAGCTCGATTAAATAAAGTCTGGGACTTCTTTTTTAAACAAAAAGAAGAGCAAGACAGAGTCTTGCTCTGTCACCCAGGCTGGAGTGCAATGGTGCAACCTTGGCTCACTGTAACCTCTACCACCCGGATTCAAGCAATTTTCCTGCCTCAGGCTCCTGAGTAGCTGGGATTACAGGCCCATGCCACCATGCCCGGCTAATTTTTTGTATTTTTAGTAGAGATGGGGTTTCGTCATGTTGTTCAGGCTGGTCTCGAACACCTGACCTCAGGTGATCCCCCCCACCCCCCTAACTTGGCCTCCCAAAGTGCTGAGATTACAGGCATGAGCCACCACACCCGGCCTTGAGGGGGATTCTCTCCAGCCCGTGGTAAAGCTAGGGAATCATCCTTTACACACTAGAGATGTGGATTTTCGATAAACTGCAGACCTAGATAAGACACTGCTGCCTAATCAGTGTGTGATAGTTCATGTCCTCTCTCAAGCTCTCTTTGAAGAGGATCCTGTTTTACATCACTCTTCAACCTACAAGGTTGATGATCTTTGATTTCAATTGTTAGCTTCCTTGGTTTTATAAATTGACAGATACCTAACAATTCAGCTGGCCACAAAGTTCTGGTAAAAAAGAGTCACCTGTTCTTCCCTGAGAGGAGTCTTGTTGCCACAGTGAAAGATCCTTGGCTTCTTGTGAAATTCTCCTTTTACTCTCCTTAGGTGTTTTAGCTCACTTGGAAAGGCTAGAGACCCAAATGAGCAAATCCCGTAAACAGTCTGAAGAGCCACAGAGCGTGCAGGCCCAGGAAGGTGCTCTTGGAACCAAGATTCATAAACTGCGGCATCTGCGAGATGAGCTGAGGGCAGCAGTGCGGCACCGGCAAGCCAGCGTGAGTAGAAGGGTGGCATCGGCCGTTCCTTTAGATTGTCATGAACAAACGTGATTTGGGAATTGGCGAATTGGCAAATTTTTATAATGTGTTTTACTTGTGATCTTACTGGATTGATTGCAGTCCTTGATCCCTCAAATGATCAAACCTGTAGAGTTGGCCGGGCTCAGTGGCTCATGCCTGTAATCCTAGCACTTTGAAAGGCTGAGGTGGGCCTATCACTTGTGGTCAGGTGTTCGAGACCAGCCTGGCCAACATAGCGAAACCCTGTCTCTACTAAAAATACAAAAATTAGCTGGGTGTGGTGGTGCGTGCCTGTAATCTCAGCTACTTGGGAGGCTGAGGCATGAGAATTGCATGAACCTGGGAGGTGGAGGTTGCAGTGAGCCTAAATCGAGCCACTGCATTACAACCTGGGCAACAGAGCAAGTCTCTGTCTCAAAAATAAAAAAATAAAAAAGCCTGTAGAGTTGCAGTGAATATCACTGTCACCTAACATTTGTCAGGCACTACTGATAAGCCAGGCAAGTTCTTCCTGACAGATTCTTAATCTGCCCTAATAAACAGCTACGTTCGTTACCTCAATCACGTACATATTGGGTATATACCTAGTGGAATTGCTGGCTCATAGGATAGGTATATCAGGTTTAGTAAATACTGCCAGTTTTTGAAAATAATTGTACCAGTTTGACATTCCCAGCAAGATTGTATAAGATTTCCATTGTTTTGCATTTTTACCAATACTTACAGTCACCTGACCTGAGTTGTTGATACTTTTGTCGTTAGCGACATTTGTCACCCAGACTCAGAACCTCACAGGGAACTCGACCCTTCCCTTTTTTCCGTTTTTTCTCTAGCTTAGGTTCAGTCAGCAAGACCTATCAGATTTTTCTTTTATATTGTCTCTGTCCCTCCTCCATTGCCACCCCTCAATTATTGGCCATATATGGAATAAATATCAGGTGATTTGGATGCCAGGATTATGACAGTAGTCTGCTAGTTGGTGCATCTTCTAGTATTTCTGCTTTTCCAATAAATCCTGCACAGCCAAGAAAATGCTTCATGAAACATCACACCATTTCTCTGCTCTAAAACCGTCAACAACCATTCATTGTCTATGGGATAAGGTCAGCTTCCCTCCTTCTCTTCCTTTTCCATCTATACCTCTCTTCCTTCCTCCCTTCTTCCCTTCATTTTTTTTTTAAGTGCTGTATATATATGAAGTGCATAAATCTGATGGACTTTGTTACAAAGTTAGCACAGCCAGGTGACTGCGACAGAGGTTCAAGTATAGAACATTACCAATACCCTAGAAGTCTCCAGTTTGCCTTGTCCTAGTCACTTCTCTTAAGGTAACCACTATTCTGATTTCTGTCACCATAGATTGGTTTTACCTGATTTTGAACTTTATATAAATGTTAGAAGTACAAACTCTTATGTCTGACTTCTTTTGCTGAATCTTAGGACTGTGAGATTCACCTACACTTTGCTTATAGTGGTCATTTTTTTTTTTTTCTTGAGATGGAGTCTCCCTTTGTCACCATGCTGGAGTCCAGTGAGTGGCGTGATCTCAGCTCAGTGCAACCTCTGCCTCCCAGGTTCAAGCGATTTTCCTGCCTCACGCACCCGAGTAGCTGGGATTACAGGCATGCACCACTACGCCCAGCTAATTTTTGTATTTTTAGTAGAGAGGTTTCACTGTGTTGGCCAGGCTGGTCTCGAAATCCTGATCTCATGATCTGCCTGCCTCAGCCTTCCTGAGTGCTGGGATTACACTTGTGAGCCACCGCCCCTGGCCTGTGGTCATTTTTTTTTTTATTGCTATACAGCAATTCTATTGTATGAGTATACTACAGTTTACCCTTTCTACTCTGGTGTCATTTGGGTTACTTCACTTTGGGACGATTATGAATGTTGCCGCTATTAACATTTGTGTTTTCCTGTCCTTTGGTATAAAAATATACGCATATCTATTGGGTATGTGCCTAGTCAGATTGCTGGGTCGTAGGATATGCATATTAGATTTACTAAATTCTGCCAGTTTTTGAAAGTGATTATACCAGTTTAACATTCCCATACCAATACTTGCTATTGTCAGTTTTTAAATTTTGTCATTCTGATGGGAGTATAATAATACCTCATTTTGGATTGAATTTGCATTTGCCTCCTAACCACTGATGGTGAATCCCTATATTGAACATTTGAAAATACTCTATTGTGAAGTGTGCTTTTTTCAAGGCTCTTGTGAAATTTTTATTAGATTGTCCAGCTGTTAAACTGGAGAAATCTTTACATATTTTGAAGGAGTTATTTGTTGGGTATCTGTGTTAGGGTCTTCCTTAGACCGTGGCCTGTCTTTTCACCTCTAATTGTATCTTGTGATGAAAAGAAAATCTTTATTTTAATGAAGTTTGATTTAGGAATTAAATTTTATTCTTAGTGCCCTTGTTTCTTGTTTAATAAATCTTTGTCTAACTTAAGATTATGCTGATCTTTTCCTGGTATTTTCTTTTTTCTGAGACGGAGTCTCACTCTGTTACCCAGGCTGGACTGCAGTGGCACTCCAGGAGGCTTGAACCCACCTTCTGGGTTCAAGCAATCCTTCTACTCAGTCTCCCGAGTAGCTGGGATTGCAGGCATGCATTGCCACACCCGGCTAATTTTAGTATTTTTAGTCGAGACGGGATTTCACCATGTTGGCCAGGCTGGTCTTGAACTCCTGACCTCAGGTGATTCACCTGCCTCAGCCTCTGAAGGTGCTCGGATTACAGGTGTGAGCCACCTCGCCTGGCCAGGAAATGCTGTTTTATTTCTAGTTTGCTAAAAAGTTTTAATCATGATATTAAATTTCATCAAATATTTTTACTGCCTTTATTAAGGAGATCATGTGTTTTCTCCCTTATTTTATTAATTTGTGATATATATTGATTGCTGTTTAAATGATAAATTGCCCTCACATTCTCAAACCTAATTTGGTTTGATGTATTATCTGTTTAATATAATGCTAAATCTGACTTGCTGATGTTAGTTATTAGAACTTTTGCATCTAAATTCATGAGAGAGATTGCCCTATGATTTTTTTGTAATGACTTTGTCAGGTTTTGGCATCAAGTTTTATGTTGGTCTCAGAAAGCAGATTGACACATTTTCTTTTTTTTCTGTTGTTTAAAAGAGTTTATATAAAATTGGTGTTATTTTTCCTTACATTTTGATAAGGAGTTCCCTGGTGAAGCCCTTTGGACCATCTCTGTGGAAAGGGTTTTTAATTTCTGATCCAATTTCTTTGATCAACATAAGCTGTTCAGATTTCCTTTTTCTTCTTGGGTCACTTTTGGTATGTTGCATTTTGCAGTTTGTCCATTTTATGTAAACTCTCACATTTAAAGTTTGAAATTTTTAAAAAATAACCTACTGTCTTGTGATTAGAATGGATCAGTGGTGTCTCATTTTTTTTTAACAAGCAATAGAAAATGCATTTTTATTCCATATTTTAAAAATACAGACTTTCTAGCAACTTGTACATTTCTATTATAATAATAAATTGATACTCTGAGCCAAGAAAACAGTATCACCAAACGTTCATTTGTATCCTTTGTTTAGGGGTGTTTCACATTTATGCATAATTTTGCTTTTATAAAAGATGATTGTTACAATTAGGTATACATCCACTTGATTATGCCTAAGTTCTGTCTCTTAAAATATGTTATTTTAGAGAACCCATTGAACCATCTTATTCTTTTCTTCAGTTTTCTCCAAACAGTGGTAGAAGTACTATTTGATGAACAGAATAAAGAAAATTGTTTTTGACCACACTCAGATCATACTTGATATCTACAGTATAGTCCTGGCTACAAGGGAGTCCGACTCTAACTTGTGAAGTGGGCTTGTTTCGAAAGTAAAAATGAGGTGGTAACTAATGATAGTGCTAGTTATTATCAAAAATTAACAACTTTAGGTATTTTTGTTTTGGGTTTTTGTGGTTTAGGTGCATCCAAAATTTCTTCATAATCTGCGCTCATTCCCTTTGCCCAGCGACCAACTGTGACCATTCGATCCGAATTCTGACTTTCCAGGCAATCTTTCTTTAAATGTTCCACGGAGCCACAAAGTTTGCAACCACCACCATCAGCATAGAGTCCTTTGGGATTATCAGGACAAGCTCTGGACAGGTGCCCCATTTCTCCACAAACAGAACATTTTGCAAAAGGAAATTCACCAAGAGCCGGGTCTACTTTAGCCTTACACTTGGTTATTTCGTGCTCTGTGGACCCACACTTGTAACATATTCCAGTGTCCATATCTTGATTTTCAAGGGCAGCAGGGCGATCTGTCATTCCATGACCAGGTTTTCTGCAATGGAAACACACCATTTCATTTTTCTTTGCCGCTTGTCTTTTTAATCTTCCTTCCGTCGACTGTCTTTAAAGCAACTGCAGTTTCTTCCCTTACTTCCTGTCTGTTGCTATAATTTGCCCATTGTGAACCATCTGTGAATTCTGTCTTAGGTATTCCATGAATCCATTCACATCTTCATTTAAGTACTCTTTTTTTCTTTTTGTGTTTTGCTTGGGGTGCATCATTTTTAAGGGATAGCCTATTGGCTTCAAGTTGTTTACACTTTGGTAGGTTTTGGCTTGTTCCCCCAAAGGATCCCTTCTTCGTGTCCTCCCATGATGTTGCAGGCAAGGGTATTTTGTTATATGTAGTATTAACTCGTGCTCACCTGGTCATAATTTCATCAGAGGTACCTCACTGCGCTACCGCACACGAATTCCCCAGAGCAGCTGAGTTAGCAAGCCAGAGAAGCCAGCCCTGATGTCTCATTTTTTATTCTGATATTGGTCATTTGTGCTTGCTCTCACTCTATGTCTGTCTCCTCTATCAGTCTTGTTATGTTTTATCATTTTTGTTCTTTTTTTCAAAGAACCAACTTTTGGCTTTGTTGATTTTGTGTCTTGTTCATTTGTTTTATATTTTCATTGATTTCTGTTCATTATTATTTCCTTCCTTTTACTCTCTGAATTTCAGTTGTTTTTTTAGCTTCTTGAGATGAATACCTATTGATATCATTTAGTCTTCTTTTCTCTTAAATACACAAAAGGTTAAAAATTTTCCCTTTAAGCATGGGTTTAAATGTGTCCCACAAGTTTTCTTTTTCTTTTTGTTTGTTTGTATTTTTTTCTGGTTTTGTTTTTCAGTTTTTTTAAATTTTATACCCCACAAGTTGTGATATATTTTCATTATCATTTCAATTCAAATAGTGTTAATTTCCATTGTGTTATCATCTTTAGCCCATGGATTTGTTTTATAAGTGTACGGCTTAATTTTCAAAAATTTGGATATTTGATTTTTTTTTAAGTTACTAATTTATAGCCTAATTCCATATGGTCGAGAATATGACTCAGCTTGTGGTCAGTTTTTGTAAATGTTCCATGTGCATTACATGTTGATTTTGCATTTGTTGGCTCTTGTATTGTATATATATCAAATAGACCTAGGGTGTTTATCATGTTGTTTAAACATCTTATATCCTTAGCTGGGCATGGTGGCACATGCCTGTAATCCCAGCTACTTGGGAGGCTAAGGCAAGAGAATCACTTGAACCTGGGAGTCAGAGGTTGCAGTGAGCCAAAATTGCACCACTCCACTCCAGCCTGGGCAACAGGCTTAAAAAAAAAAAACTTATATCTTTACTGATTTACTTGTCTACTTGTTTTATTAGTTACCGAAATAGATGTGTTAAAATCTCCCACTGTGATTGTAGATGAATTTTTCCCCTCTTATTCTATGTTTCTGTATATATTAGGTACAAACAAATTTAGGAGTACTGTAGCTTCCTGATTTAATTAGCTTTTTATTATTATGAAATATTCCTTTTAACTTTTAATTAAACTTCTTGCCTTAAAATCTATTTTGACATTGGCCGGGTGTGGTGGCTCTCACCTGTAATCCTAGCACTTTGTGAGACTGGGGTGGGAGGATCACTTGCGCCTAGGAATTTTAGATCATCCTGGGCAACAGAGTGAGAGCCCCCAATCTTTAAATAAAAATTAAAACGTTAAAAAAAATCTACTTTGATGAATGTTGGTACAACAATAACTTTTTTAGGTTAACGTTTACAGGGTAAGTTTTTTTTCTTTTTGAGTTGGAGATTGGCTCTTGTCGCCCAGGCTGGAGTACAGTGGCCCAGTCTCGGCTCACTGCAACCTCCACCTCCTGGGTTTAAGCAATTCTCCTGCCTCATCAGCCTCCTGGTTTGCTGGGATTACAGGCATTTGCCACCACGCCCAGCTAATTTTGTATTTTTAGTAGAGACAGGGTTTCTGGGGCTCCCATGTATGGTGTTTGTGTGTGTGTGTGTTTGTGACCTATATCTTACTAATTTTCTAATCTTATTTTTTTCTCTGTACTTTAATCTAGATATGAAAATATGCCAATATGCCTATTTTCCACTCCATGTAAGATCTTATTTGGCTAGTTGGCTTTTAAATCTATTAAAATTCTAATTTGAGTTACTGTCTTTTTTTTGGTTCTAAGATTTCCATCTGGTTCTTTTTTTATAGATTCCAGCTCTTTGGTCTGAGTTTCCATCTTTTAGCCTGTTTTAATGACCATGCCGTCATTTGAATAGCTGAATGCCCTGGCATCTGTTCTGTTGTCATTTTTCTCTCAGTTTTCAGTCATCTGTTTCTGTTTTCTGGTATGCCTATATATTTTTTTTATAAGTATTGTGTACGAAAAAATTTACAGAGCCCGGGCGCAGTGGCTCACGCACGTAATCCCAGCACTTTGGGAGGCTGAGGTGGGTAGATCATCCAAGGTCAGGGGTTCGAGACCAGCCTAGCCAACATGGTGAAACCCCTGTCTCTACTAAAAATACAAAAATTAGCCAGGCGTGGTGGTGCACACCTGTAATTCCAGCTACTTGGGAGGCTGAGGTAGGAGGATTGCTTGAACCTGGGAGGCGGAGGTTGCAGTGAGCCAACTTCACACCATTGCACGCCAGCCTGGATGATGAGCAAAACTCTGTCCCCGCAAAAAAGAAAAGACAAACATATGGGTTTTGAATATGTTATCTTCCATGGGCTTCAGTTGTGGTGGTCTGTTTCCAGTTTGCCCTTACTCCTAGGGTGTAGCCTTTTTAGGGCCCTCAATTGAAAGTTTTGGAGTGTGTTGGGATGGGTCTATTAAGGCTCCTCTTTCCTGGCAGGCCCTGAAATCCACATTTTGCTCTTGCAAAATCTCTGCTTGGCCTTTTCCCCTTTAGGAGCTTCATTCTGTTTGGTTTCTTGATCCCCGGTCACACCTGTGCAGTTTAGGAATTAGCAAATGCTGGGGCGGGGGGTGTGGGCAGGTTGCAAGCAGAACGTTGAGTTCCCTTTAAATTGTGCTTTGATACCATTAATATCCAGTGTTTGTTCTGAATGAAATGGCTGCAGAGTCTAGTTTACGCCTTTCTCTGTGGCCCAGTGTGCCTTGCATATGAATAAGGAAATGCTCTGAGCTGCTGGGATACCAGCTGACTTCGGAGCATTTGTCAGTACTCTCCAGTCCTGGCTATTTGGATCCTTCTGGAACACCTTGAAACCTTCAGTCCTTCTTTGGATCCTTCTGGAATGCTCTCTTTGCTTATTTCTTTTTGGTATTTTATCCAGCTTGCATAGTTGTTCTCAGGGTGGGTCAGCCTGGTACCCTCTGCTGGGTCATAGCTAGCAGCACCCATCTTGGAGCCCTGGCACTTGAAACCCTGCAGTCTGACAAGCCCAGCTTTCCCAGCCTTGCCTCTTCACAGCCACCTGTCTTGTCTACCCTGTGCTTAGCCTAGACTTTCCGCACAACCTTTTCTTGCTACTCTCTCAGTCTTCTCCATTCTCACCAAAATTTGAATTGTTCTCCAGACCAGCACAATCTCTACTTCTGATTCCTGGCATTGTGACCCATGAGATTCTTCCTTTGCTGTGAATTCACAGCAATAACTGACCGGCCACAGTAGCATTTCTTGACGTATTACATCATATGCCCTGCATTGAGCTTTTATCCAGTGCGGTGAGGGCGGGGACATTGTGGTGTACCCCTTTGTACCTAGATTGATTTGCTTCGTATCTTGCAGGTGAAAGCATCTATTGCCAACGTAGAACCCAACCTAGCAGTGGAGATGAGTGAGCAAGAAGTGTTGGAAGAGAAACTGGAAAATGTGAAAGCCGTTCTGCAGGCGTATCGTTTTACAGGTTTAATTTGTTGGGGTTTTTTTTTAACCTAATTTAGTCTGGGCCTGTCTCTAGTGAGTTAGTTTGCTAGATGTGTTATCAGTCCTGGCCTTATTTCATGATAATTTATGGTATTTTATACTTCCTGCCCTCATCTCTCTCTCTCTCTCTCTCTCACACACACACACACACACACACGCAGCTGACATGCTATTTGTAGGCCTGTCTTCACCTACAAGATTGGCTGGCCCCTTTGTACCGCAGCTCAGCTGGTGGCTGGTTTATTCCATTCATTTTATCAGTTTGTCACGTGCCAGACCCTGTGCAAGAACTCCCTTTACCACTGGCTTGTTTTATGCTACTAGTGAAATAGTTTGAACTTTCCAAATCTGTTCCGTAAATAGGGATTTATTCTCCCATCTATGCCACAGGATAGTTGTGGAAAGAACCGGGGATATGACAAATTATTTCACACTCAGGAAAAAAAAGAATAGCTATAATTTAAATTTTTGGCCTGGCACAGTGACTCACGCCTGTAATCCCATCAGTTTGGGAGGCTGAGGCAGGAGGATTGCTTGAGTCCAGGAGTTTGAGACCCGCCTGGGAAACATAGCAAGACCTCATCTCTACTAAAAATTTAAAAATGAGCCAGATGACGTGGTATGTGCTTGTGGTCCCAGCTATTTGAAAGGCTGAGATGGAAGGATCACTTAAGCCCAGGAGGTTGAGGTTGCAGTGAGCTGAGATCGGAGATCGTGCCACCGCACTACAGCCTGAGTGACAGATTGAGATCCTCTCTCAAAAAAAAGAAAAGAAAATAAAAATTTCTTAGTAATTTGACATTTAGGATGTTTTTTCATTTTTACCATTCTTCCGTGGTTTTAAACAACTCAGTCTCAAAGTGAGCCGGAGTCAAGGGGAAGAATGAGCCAATGATACTCATTCAACAAACATTTGTGCACAAAGTGTACATATTCTAGGCACTGTGGAAGCTACTGGAGGCACAGATGAGGAATACGTCACCGCGGCCCGCCGTCTGCTGAGGTGTCGTCTTCTTTGCCTCAGGCCTCAGTGGTAAACTGACCAGCCGAGGAGTCTGTGTCTGCATCAATACTGCTTTTGAGGGGAACCTGCTGGATTCCTATTTTGTGGACCTTGTCATACAGAAACCACTCCGGATACATCACCATTCAGTCCCAGTCTTCATTCCTCTAGAAGAGATCGCTGCAAAATACTTACAGACCAACATCCAGCACTTCCTGTTCAGTCTCTGCGAGTACCTGAATGCTTACTCTGGGAGGAAGTACCAGGCAGACCGACTTCAGGTATCTCTTTGGGATGTTATATGCCTCATTTGTGGGCCCAAGATAAATGTAAAAGGGGAAAGGGGGGGTGTTTTCTGTACTTTCAGTGTTTTGTAACTCTGAGTGAGAAGTTTGACCATTGCCTTTCTGATGTTTCTTACTTATACAGAAGCACTATTCCACCCTCTTTTCTTTTGAATCTCTGGATGATGTTGAGCTTGGGTAGTGGTTAAAGGGTTATGCACCTCTGAATGGTGGTCTTTAAGCTTTTTTCGTAAGATTGTAGAGTCCAGATGTTATACTTTTGATCCAGCAAGGATTTATGGGGTGCCTGCTATGTACCGCTCCGAGTGCCTTGCTGAACCTTGGGTATAGATCTTATTAGAAAGAGGACAGTGGTTTCTGCAGTGCCGTGGAAGAATGCTGTCCCTCTTCCTTCAACTCTAGCCTACCTTTTTGGGTTGCAGTTGAGCTAAGGTTGGGTGAAAAAAGTAGATAGAAAGTGAATGCTAATAGGTTCTAAGTGACTCCTGCAAGCTTAATGTTTCCCCCTCTGTGTATGTGGAATAACTCTGAAGCTCTCAGTTGTAGGTTTAACTGAAACTGAAACGTGGATGCAGTCATGAAGCACCTCAGCCAGTGAAATTTTTGCAGAAACAGTCTCTTGCGGAGCTGTACCCCTATAGGCCTCTCCAGGCTGCCACTGACTCTTAGTTATCTTACACATCTTTTCCATTAGCCCTTTTTTCAGACCCTTTCCTGTGCTTCATTTATTTCTCTAAAATGTAATTGATGACCCCTCTTTTTGGTTGACATAATTCAAGTGTCAGTAAGCACCACCTTTGGAACTGCAGTCATCCTCTACTTCATTTTGTTCCTTACCCCTAGAGTGACTTTGCAGCCCTCCTGACTGGGCCCTTGCAGAGAAACCCACTGTGTAACTTGCTGTCATTTACTTACAAACTGGATCCAGGCGGTCAGTCCTTCCCGTTCTGTGCTAGATTGCTGTATAAGGACCTCACAGCAACTCTTCCCACCGACGTCACTGTGACATATCAAGGTAAGGAGGCTGCCTCAGTTCAGAAATTCTCATATCCCAGTTTATTCGAGTGAAACAGGTAGAATCCATGAAGTAGACCTCGTGAGACATTTTCTTCTGTTTATATACTGTGAATTTACTCAGACCGGAAAGATAGAACATTCTTTATTTCTACCAATCTTTTCCTTCCTCTTTGTAAATGGTAAACATGATCATCCCCATTTTCCCTCCTCCTTTGCCCACCCAACACTGCCAGTGTTCTTGCAGCTTATGATTTGTTTTCACTGGGGGCTCTGCTTCAGGAAAGATAGCTAATGATAAGGCTGAGTCATGGGTCAGTTATGGTGAATGGAGCCAAATACTCATTTCACTATGAAGTCAAATGGACATGATGCGTCAGCACACACACACTCCTCCCTATGGAGCAGTCTCTAAATGGAAATTCTTCCAGACTGGCTGAGAGAGACACTTTTTGGTGACCCTGTTTCAGTTAAATGACATGGGCAATAACGAAAAATTGGTAAAATGTTTTGAGAAGGTGTCTTGCTCTTTCACCCAGGCTGGAGTGCAGTGGCCCGATCTTGGCTCACTGGAACCTCCGCCTCCCGGGTTCAAGTGATTCTCCTGCCTCAGCCTCCAGAGTAGCTGGGACTACAGGTGCACATGCCGCCACGCCCAGCTAATTTTTTGTATTTTTTATTGGAGATGGGGTTTCACCGTGCTGCCCAGGCTGGTCTCAAACTCCTGAGCTCAAGCAGTCCGCCCACCTCAGCCTCCCAGAGTGCTAGGATTACAGGCAGGAGCCACTGTACCTGGCTGGGTAAAATGTTTTTAGGAGGCAGAAATTTTGAAGCTGCCCCAGATTTCACACCATCAGTCTTTGACTTCTCTGAGCAGTCTGATTGAAGTCTCCAGTCTCAAGATTGTCCAATGAGGGGCAGCCTTAGTCCAGACCAAAAAAAAAAAAAAAAAAAAAAAAAAAGCTGTATGGGTCCAGAATATCAGCGATCCAGGCTCTGATTCCCCCAGTTGCACTGGATGAGATTGATGGAATCTTTCTTTTTAGGAGTGGACGCATTATCCACTTCATGGGAGGAGCAGCGAGCATCCCATGAAACTCTGTTCTGTATGAAGCCCCTGCATCAAGTGTTTGCTTCATTTGCAAGAAAAGGAGAAAAGTTGGATATGAGTCTGGTCTCCTAACAGAGTGTTTTCATGGCACTGGGAAAACATCAGAAGTAAGTAACCAGAACTGAAGACAGTACCAGGCAGGTGGGGCCCACCCCCCTGATGAAAACAGATGCCTACCTTTTCATCAGGATGGAAGAGCAGGTTTGAGTATAGACACTGGCGTTTTGGAACAATTCCCATGATTGTCTGGTCACTTAAAATGCTCAAGATCATGTTTTTTCAAGGTATTATCATACATGTTAGCTGAAAATCAGAAACATCTGTGGGGCAATAAAAGCCATTTTTTGTAAAAGGTGTATCACTCAAGAAGTACTTATGAAGAAAATATCTGTGGAAAAATATCAAGTTACTGAGGGCATTAAGTTCTGGGAAAGACAAGGCAGTTGTCACAATAACTGCAACTAATTTAATGCCAGGAATAGAGATGCCAAAAATCCTAAAATTCTCAGAAAGGGCCCTCACAGAAATGTAGCACTCCACTCAAACTGCAGTAGCTTGATTCTGCTGAGAAACACTGATCTAAATAAGTGGAAAAATAACCCGCATTCACTAATGAAGATAATAAAGACCCAGTACCATTTTTTTTTTTTTTAAAGGAAAGTACTTCTAGCTTTAATGGAAGCTTTTAGTAATTCTTCCTCATTTTCCTGTTTGAAACTTTTGAAAAGGAAGTTCTTCAGTGTTTGGTCAGGAACAGCACGTTCTAGGCCACTGCTTTATGAAGCATATGTGTGAGAAAGCAGTGGAGATAAAATAATCAGGGTCCAATGTGTCTTAAGATTTTGTTTCCTGAAACAGATTGTAGAGCTCTGAATGTACTAAGTAAGTCCCCTCGGAAAAAGCACGGTTAGAAATCTGCCCATAAACTCAGTGTTGTCGTGAAGGAAAGCGGGTGTCCCCCAGGTCTTCCCTCTCCTGCAGGCTCTCCAGTTAGTGTTCTGATTTACCCGTAACTGTGGGCCTCTCATCTTCTGGCACCTCTGGTTCCTTGGCATGTGGGGTCACAGATGTGAAAACCTGTGTCTGGCTGACCTGGTTCTCGTGTTTGCATCCCTAGCTTGCCTTTGCCCGGGCATAGATAGGAGTTATGACTGCCCAGGGCCCAGGGCCACGTTCAGACTTCGCCCTGCAGTGGCCACTTCCTAGACCTTGTGGTCATTAAGTAACCTCCATGTGGGAGAGCTCCAGCGAACTCTGGGAGCAGTGCAGGGTACTAAAGCTGGCTTGGACTACCCTTCTTTAGAAACAGAATAAAATAGAGACGGGGCTGGGCAGCAGTTCTGGGGTACAGTGGGCTATGGTGAGACCTTCAAGCTTTTGCCCTCCAGGCCTGTGGTGGGGCCCAGTGGCATGAGTCAGCAAGGTATCAGCACTCCTCTGGTATTAACAGAATTTCCACAGCCACTTTCAAGTTGAATAAAGCTTTTAATAAAAGTCTTATTCTTTGTCAAATTCTCTCTTAAAGCAGTAGCAAAGGCGACTGTAGCAAGAGCTCAAAGGCAAGGCAATATCGGAAAGTGTATTGAACAGAAGATTAAAAATATAAATGTAGAAGATCTGTTTATATATTTTTCTTTCAGAAATAAATCCCTCCCCCGCCCGTGCCAGGTGAAAGGAAATATTGCACTTTCTGCTCTCATGACTAAGGAGACGGGTTCCAGAAGAACCTTTCAAGATTACCAGGAACATCAGGATGAGGGCCGTCTCAGTGAACTCGGACCATGTGGAGATAACCGGTCTCCAGCCTGAGCTCCCTTCAGAATGGGAGCAAAACGTTTCCAGCCGTGTCCCGCCGCCCCAAGCCCGTCTGAAACAGAGCTTCTCTGCCTGTGCTCCGTCCACAGTCCTGGTCAGCCCCGCGGCAAAGGCAGCATCGTCCCAGCTTTGCCACCCTCCTGCTCACAGTGGCCAGGGCCCCTCAGGGTCATGGAGGGCAGGGATTGGAACTAGGCTCTGGAAGGACCGTTCAGCCCTACACCTAAGACCCCTACACTGGGGACACTACAGGCACACTGAGGAAGAGCAGGGCCACCCTCAGAGCTCCCACGTCCACGAACGCACAAAGGCTGAGGAGATTCTAAACCTAAAGTCGGTGAGTGCACTTCAATCCGGGAAGGTCGGGACTTGGTCATGTGTCCTCTCCCAAGGCCTTTCTTCAGTTCCAAAAGATAAATTCTCCCTCCCAGTCTGGGCTGTCGCAGGCTAGAGGCATTCAGGAGCTGTCCTCCACCTGGTGGGGCAGCGTGACGGGGGGGCCGTTGGGGAAGGCGGTGGGCTTCTCCCGCCCCTTCAAGAAGAAGGTCAGCAGCTCCCCCTTCCCCTTCACAAAGATGGGGCCTCGCCTGACAAAGCGGAAGCCGTACTCTCGGAGGATGACTTGGGTTTCTTCTACCACCTGGGGAGGAGGGAGAGCAAGAACATGGTGGCACAGGAGGAGCTGAGCACTGATCCACACGGTGCCCACATGTGATCCACGGGTCCCAGGCGGTACACGGCCCTCAGCACCCTCCCAGCGCCAAGCCCTGACTTCCACCTGTGGTGAGCAGCAAGTGGGCAGCGGAGCACTGGAGTGAGTGGCTGGAGGCCTCTGTCCTAGGACGGCATGGGCCTGGGTGGCAGCACTGTTGCCTGGACACTCACTCTCTGTTCTTCTGTCCCCTTTTGCCCCTTTTGTGGAGCTTTTCTGCCAGACCCCATTGACACAGACACAGGACGGCTGAAGATTCATACCAAGAGGCAGACTAGACTCATCCAGAACTTCAACCCAGATTTGGTGGATGGGTGGAATCGTTTGCCCCTGTGCTAAGGCTAGCTACGGCAGAAACTCCTTCCCACTCGCCCCTTGCCTCTGCCTGCGGACTTACTGTTCGGGGCCCAGGATGGGAGGCAGGGGCGCGTGGGGAAGCCCTGTTCTCATTTGTTCCCATGCCCTGAGTCTGAGCACGCCCCAGCTCTGCTGCTGGACATACCTGAATGTTACCCATGACCCCCGTGGATTCCATCCTGCTGGCCACATTGACTGTATTGCCCCAAATGTCGTAGTGTGGTTTCCGGGCTCCGATGACCCCAGCCAGAACCCCGCCTTTGTTCATGCCTGGGGTGGAGGCATAAAGGTCAGCACAGCCACAGGCCAAACCCTGTCCTGAGCCTCAGAAGCCATCAACTCCCCTTATAGAATTTGTCATCAGACCTGTACCACAAAGCTCCTAATTTTGTAACACATCATTGTCCTTGTTCAACTTGGCTGTGTGCTACTGGAGGGTGGAAATCACACCTCCCGTTCATCCACGTGCTTGACAAGTGTCAGCTGCCACCCGCCCCCCAATATGCAGATTTACTCCGCATGGTAGTGGCCAGCTTCTGACACACCGGGTATTTCAAGTCTCCTGTGACCTTGTTCAGGAATGAGAAGCTCCCCTCAATGGGAAGTAGCAGGTGATCTTAACTCCTTTCAAAGAGCAGGCTGGTCTGGGAAGCCATGCCCTCTGCAGGCACAGAAACCCCTCTGGAAATGGATCACAAACTCACTTCTCAGTGAGGTAGGCCAGGCTACAGGTATAGCCTGACCCTTACATCATAAAGGTTTTTGGTTTCGTCATATAGAGGAGTGTGGACTAAAGGTCCTTCAGGTTCCCTAGCCCTGTGAGTGTGTGAACCTCCCTACGCGAATGCCTCAGTTATCCTCGTCTCCTGTCTCTCCTCCTGGTGGGAAGGGAGCCTGCCGCAGGGCTGGCCGGCCAGGAGTGCTTACCTATGCGCAGCATGAAGTTGTTGAAGGACTGGTTGTTGATGTTGGTGAGCGTATCCTTCATGGCCAGTGCGAAGTCAGCCAGGTCAGCCAGGTGCTGCCAGCGCTCTCGATCAGACTTGTCCTCCTGTGCCAGGGGACAGTGGAGAAAGTGTCAGGGCACAGTCACTGCAGCAGCCTGCTCTGTTGCCTTACTTGGCAGTGTTCTGGGGTGGGTTCCCTATACCTAGATGTTCACAGCCTATTTCCCTTTCTTCCACAAAGGAGTTGGCAGCCTTGCCAGCTCTAGCTTGCCACTGTGACGAAGCTCACGTGTGTCCCTCTAGCAGGTTTAGGCAACAACTGGGCAATGAGGGTAGAGAAGACAGACCCATGAGTCTGACTTCGAGATGGGCCTCTTCGCCTTGGCTGGCCCTGGCCCTTAGGTTTGTCAAGTTGTCCTTGTTTGGATCCTTCAACTAGGTGATAAGCACTGGAGGGGGATGGCCCACCTTGGACATGGGTTTTTTTTTTTTTCTTTTGAGACGGAGTCTCACTGTTGTCCAGGCTGGAGTGCAGTGGCACAATCTTGGCTCATTGCAACCTCTGCCTCCTGGGTTCAAGTGATTCTGCTGTCTCAGCCTCCTGAGTAGCTGGGACTACAGGGACGTGCCACCACGCCTGGTTAATTTTTTTTTGTATTTTTTGTAGAGACGGGGTTTCACCATGTTACCCATGATGGTCTCAATCTCCTGACCTCGTGATCCACCCACCTCAGCCTCCCAAAGTGCTGAGATTACAGATATAAGCCATCATGCTGGGCCTTGGATATGTTTCTTTAACCTCATCCCTACAATAGAGAGGGCCATGGGATGGTCACAGAGGTAAAACAGGTTGATGCTGTTTTAAGACCAAAGCTTGGGACCAGGGCCCCTTCACCGTGTTTTCTATCCTGGGCTGAATACAGGTCTAAATTAGCTTAACAAAAGTTCTGACGGCCACTCTGGAAGTTTCCATTGTTACATGATTGCATAGATGGTTCCTGTCCCCAGTTCCTATGAAAGCACAGAGCCTTAGGGGGTCTGGCCACAGAACACAACCATCTTAGGCCTGAGCTGTGAACAGCAGGGGGTTTTATGTCTGTTCTGTTTCTCTGCTTGTCAAACCTTCTCAATAAACCCTGTTTCTTATTTGTTTACATGGTGCTCCTGGTGTGTGTCTGGGACCCCTTTGCACCACAGTGCTTGTTTCCCGCATGCTGGGTCTGGGCTGCCAATCTCTGGCCTGGGGGCAGAGCCTCGTCTCCTCTCTGGTCACTGAGGTTACCTACCTTGTTGGAGCTGGTGTAGCCATTGGTGTTGACGTCGGGGGTGACTCCTGAGGCTGCCATATACGTGCTGCCAATGGTTTTGATCTTGGTGATCACCCGGAACTTGGGATTATCCAGGAGCTGAGGCCAGGATTCAGGAAAGAATTGTCAGCAGAGTCAAGAGAGATGAATGAGCCAACCCAGTGACACACGTGCCTGTTGACAAGGACCCCGCAAAACCCAAGAGATGGCTTCCTTTCAAAGTTTTTACTTATTCTACCGCTTATATGCCACATGATCCTGGGAAAACTTCCTGACTTTTCTGGGCCTCACTTTCCACAATCTCAACATTGACATAAAATTGCCAGTGTCCTAGGGCGGCTAAGCATGTGTGTAAAAGCATTCTCCCTGGTATACAGGTTACCCAATCAATGCTGACCAGCTCTGAATTTGAGGGGAGAGGAAGAGAGGGGTGTCAGGATGTTTCTTGGCCAGCTTCATCCCCTGTGACCCTGTGGGTGATGTCCCAGGCTCCCACCTCACCTCCCTCTTCCCGGCCCAGCAGTTCCAGGTGGCTGTGGAAATCCGTATACTGCAGAAGGGGCTTATCTGGAAAATAGAGCCACTCTAGAGTGACTCCAGATTCCCTGGCTTGTGCAGCCTATGTGATGTGGAATGGGCCAGCTTCATGGCCAGAGTGCGGGGTGGATGGACACTCACAGAGTCAAAATCCGAGATGATCTCATTGAGGAAACGCAGACACTCAATGCCACCATTGTTGATGCTCTCCTCTGTGTAGAAGTCGGCAAAGTTGGGCAGGGAGGCAAACATGACTCCAATCTCATCATACGTCTGGCTGTACAGCTCCTACAAAGAGGCAGGGCCGAAGGCTCAAAGCACGTCTGACTGACAGGATGATGTGCTGGAGAAATGCGCCTATCTTCCACACACGACATGGGCACTCAGCATTTTGGACTCACACATCTCTTAGATTATCCCAGGTTTTTTCTTTTTTTTTTTTTTTTTTTTGGAGACAGATTTTCACTCATGTTACCCAGGCTGGAGTGCAATGGCGCGATCTCGGCTCACCGCAACCTCCGCCTCCTGGGTTCAGGCAATTCTCCTGCCTCAGCCTCCTGAGTAGCTGGGATTACAGGCACGCACCACCATGCCCAGCTAATTTTTTGTATTTTTAGTAGAGATGGGGTTTCACCATGTTGACCAGGATGGTCTCGATCTCCTGACCTCGTGATCCACCCGCCTCGGCCTCCCAAAGTGCTGGGATTACAGGTGTGAGCCACCGCGCCCAGCCTATCCCAGGTTTTTTTTAAGGGTCTGGGTCTTGCTGTGTTTCTCAGGCTGGAATGCAATGGCAGTAAACAAGCACGGTTAGGTATGGCTGAAGCGCACTGCGGCCTTGAACACAAGGCGTCTGGGACAACAGGCATGGCTGTAGATTATCCCAACTCTGAATAATTTAAAAGTAGCTCATCACTATTTTTTTTTTTTTTTGAGACTGAGTCTGGCTCTGTCACCTAGGCTGGAGTTAGAGTGGGGCAATCTCAGCTCACTGCAACCTCCACCTCCTGGATTCAGGTGATTCTCCTGCCTCAGTTTCCTGAATAGCTGGGACAACAGGTGTGTACCATCAAGTCCAGTTTATTTTTGTATTTTTTAGTCGAGACAGGCTGGTCTCAACTTCTTGACCTCAGGTGATCCACCTTGGCCTCCCAAAGTGCTGGGATTACAGGAGAGACACCCCATGCCTGGCTATTACTTTGAATAAGTTTTAAAAACAGCTTCTTTAGTTCCTCTAACGGCCCCAGCTGTAAGAAAAGGGTACAGTGAAGCTGGGAACCACTCTGTTGCAAGAAGTTCACAGACAACAGAAAGGTGGGCTCTAGCCAAGGCCTTGTCTTCTGACACATGGCCTCAGAGCTGTGTGGCCCACATCACGATGCCCACAGCAGTGCCCTTCACAAGCCACAGAAGCTCCTCTTTTGCTGATACTGTGTATGCTGTTTAGATTCAGCCCTACCTGAGCCCCAATCCCCTGTCCTGAGAAGGCCTGGCCCAGGGGGGCTCCCTGAAAGAACAGATGGAGACAAATGGCCTCATAGCTCCAGGCTGAGGCCACACTCCTCACCTCATCTCTCTTCTTGGACCCCAGGAAATGGCGTGCCACGTGCTCAGGCAGCATGTTGGTGACCAAGGCCTCGTTCCAGCGTCGCATCTCATAGACACGTTCCTTCTGGCCGTGGACCTCAATCTTCCACAAGAAAAGTGTGCGTGCCAGTTTTTCTACCTACGGGCACAGATAAGGCGAGGCATGTGCTCTAAGCTGGCCATTGGATAGAAGGATGAAAAACAGGAACGGCTGGGCATGGCGGCTCACACCTGTAATCCCAGCACTTTGGGGGACCGAGGCAGGCGGATCACAAGGTCAGGAGTTCGAGACCAGCCTAGCCAATATGGTGAAACCCCATCTCTACTAAAAACACAAAAATTAGGTAGGCATGGTGGCGGGCACCTGTAATCCCAGCTATTCAGGAGGCTGAGGCAGGAGAATCACTTGAACCCAGGAGGCAGAGATTGTAGTGAGCCAAGATTGCGCACTACTGCACTCCAGCCTGGGTGAAAGAGTGAGACGTCTAAAAAAATAAAAACAGCACTGTGAATGTGAATGGAGGAGCTCCCCTTGCAAAGGCTGGAGGGATACCGGCAAAATGGCAAGGGAAGGAAGACCCTGAGAGGATTCCCTCATCAAAAAGGCCACCCAATAGTAGTGCAGATCCCAGCCCCAGTAGTTACAGTGGAGATTCAGGAGGCCTTCCATGTGTGGGGCCTGCTGGGACGCAATTTCAGCTGCAGGTCTGTCTCGTGGAGGTGGCAGTAGTTGGGATCTCCCAGCTCAGGGTGGAGTCCCCCCTTTCTAGCAGGCTCCATGTGGCAGAGAAGAGGATTGGGAAGGCTGTACTTTCCCTGGAAAGCCACTGGGGGGCACTTGAGCTAACACTGAACCCTAAGTACAGAGGATCTTTCTCCCTCTCCTCCTCCCTTACCTTTTCAGTAGGGGGGTTTGGGGGGTCTCACCTTGTCACCTAGGCTGGAGTGCAGTGGTGCCATCTCGGGTCACTGCAGCCTCAACCTCCCAAGTTCAAGCAATTCTGCCTCAGCCCCGCAAGTAGCTGGGTTTACAGGCTTGTGCCACCATGCCTGGCTAATTTTTGTATTTTTTAGTAGAGACGGGGTTTCACCATGTTGCCCAGGCTGGTCTCAGACTCCTGGACTAGAGTGATCCTCCCACTGCAGCCTCCTAAAATGCTGGGACAGGCATGAGCCACCACACTCGGCCTTCTCTTTTCCTTTTAACCCAACAAAATTTATCAGCTCCCTTCCGTTTCTCTTGGTCAGTTGTGGGAATGTAGGGGCCATGAACCCCTGGTCTAGGGGATAGAGGTTTGATTCAGGATTTTTGTGCCTTCACTCCATCCTTTCCCACCCTTACTCCCGTGCTTCCTTCGCCATCCTGGAGGGGGTCGGATGGAAGAGGTGAGGAACTGTCTTCCTGTGTGACTGAGGAAGGAGCCTGAATATAGAGAAGGCAGTGGCCTGACCAGGCTCACGTGTGGGACCTAGGAGCTTGGGCTCTTAGGTCCCAGGGCTGCTTCTCAGGAGGCCCTGTGGGCTGTCAGCACAGAGCGGGGGCATGCAGGCACTCACGTGGCGGGAGAAGTAGTAAAAGCTCAGCATCATGAGGAACACCATCACTGTCATGGAGTACTTGGAAGGCATCAGGGGCAGCCTGCCGGGCAGAGCATGTGCAACTGAAAGGGCTGCCATCTGCCTCCGGGGGGCGGCGGCGGGGGGCTGATTCCCTCCAACTAGATGGTGCTGCCTCCTGCCACCCCAGCCCCAGAGCTCACCCCAGCTCCTTCGGCCCTTTCACATCAAGTTGGGCTCCCCCAGGACAGCAAAGCTTTCTTAACTCACTGGGCTCCTCTCCAACAGCCAGGCAGCCCCTGGCCCCTCCTGACTACACCTGGCATTCGCATCAGGGCCGCTCCCCAGGAGTTTAAGCATTGCCTGACTGATCACAGAGGTAGGTACAACCATGCAGGAGTTCGGAGAAGCAAGAGACATCAGTGATGGGACTCTATAGCCATGGGACTGGGGCACAGTCTCACCATGGCTGTTGACGTCGTTGGTCCATAGTTTTACATGGAGCAGTGGTTAGTTTCCATTACTATATGGTATTCAACTGCATGAATATACCAGAGCTATGTATCCACTTACTGTTGATGTTATTTGGATTGTTTTTGTTTGTTTTGGGGGAGGGAGGGGGTGTATCTATTATGAACAATACTGCTATGGACACTCTCATACATAGATCTTAGCTCATGCATATGTATATGCATTTCTCTAAGATATGTGTGTGTATACACACACACACACACACACACACACATATACACGTCTGTGTGTGTGTATATAGGAGTGGAATTGCTGGGACACAGGTTTATTTTCAACCTTACTAAATAGATCAAAATATTTTCTAACATGGTTGTACTAACTCATACTCCCACCAGGAGTGTGAGAGTTACTGCTGCACTTAAAGTCGGACAATATCAAGTTTTTCTGAACCAGTACGTGTGTGATGGTATGTGTGTGATAGTATTTCATTAGCGTCGACAGTACGTTTGTGATATTTCGTTAGGGTGTAACTGGCATTTCCTTGACTACTTGAGTGTCATGTATTAGTGGCCATTTAGAGTTCTTCTTTTGGGAAGGGTTATACAGGTCTTACCCCTCTTCTATTAGGTAATCTTTTTATTTCTAAACTTCCTTGAAGGTCTGTTCAAACTGCTGAATCATAAAATGTTAAAACCTTGGCCCTGCAGGGACCTTAGAGGACTTACGGTTCAGTATCTTCCTCAAGATGAAACTGTGACTCATGCAAACTGACCTGCCTGTGACCCACAGAGAATTACTGCCTGCTGTAGGCTCAGAATCCAGGTCTAAAGCCAAAGCATGTTCCTCTCTCCTCATTTTCCTGCTGCTTGTCCATCTTGCCAGCCAGTTACATGTAGCTGGCATCCACCTGGCAGTGCCTTCCCGCTTCCCCCCTCATTGTACTGCTGCTGCTCTCCAAGCCTCATTGTCCTGGATACAGAGAGGCCCGGATGTCCAGGTCCGTGTTAGACTCATCTGGCCTCTGCTGCAGCCCTCCTGGAGGAACCCATGCCAGCTCCTCTAACCTGCACATGCCAGGTCATGCCCCTCCCGGGAGGGTGAGATCACAGGGCTTGGGCCTGTTGTATTCCTGTCTCTAAAAGAAGGGCTGTGAACACAGGCCAGGAGGGGAAGCCGTGGCCCTTACCTGTCAGTGCCGTTGAGCCCAGGGGTGAATCCCTGCATCTTCTCTGAGGCCACCATAGGTAAGCTGTTGGACAGATGGCAGCACAATCAGGAACAAGAGCCTGATGCCCAGCCAGACACTGTAGCATCCCAAGTCCTGCACTCGGGAAGAATGGGAAGAATCTGTTCCCAGGTCCTAGCCAAACCAGTGATGCATCTGTGAACAGCCAGGAACCCTGGTTCCTGAACAAGCCTTTGGGGACCCCTAGTGGCAGAAAGCCACCTCAGCACAGGCTCATGGCTTGAACTGAGAACTCTGGGGGAGGGAGGAAGGAGACAATACAGATCCCCAGTTGGGCTTCATCTTACTCATACTCCCGAAAACGCTTGTGGTCGTATTCATCAAAGATGGGGCGCCAGGCATAGAGGTTGATGGCGGCCACCGCGCCCGCGACGAGCAGCATGAGTGTGAGCTTCACCATGTGGCTGACCTGCACCAGCATGATGGTGGCGATGAGGGACAGCACGGCCACATAGTTGTAATACTTGGGGTTCTCCAGGCAGCGCCCCTCCGTCTCCATCCCTGCCGTTGTGTTGCCGGGTCCCACGTAGTACTGAAGACAGCTGAGCTGGAGGCCAGGACGGTGGGAGGGGACACATGTTCAAGAGGACAGCAGGCGCTGGTCACAGAGGGTTGTGTGTGGCAGTGTGCACTCAGTTGCCACCTCCCACAGCTCCCCCAGAAACACCAGGAAAGATGGGGACATTGACCAGGAAATAATCATATGAAAGTTAGTAACTGCAGCTAAGAGCCTTGCTGTCGCCTCATTTGACATTCACAAAAACTCTCTTCGGGTATTTTTAGTACTGTCCCTATTGTACAGAAAACTCAGAGAGGCCAGATTTGCCCAAACACAATTAGCAAGCGGAAAAGCCAGAAGTAGGAGCCAAGTCTTTAGGCTTCAAATCCAACATGTTCTTCCCCACATCACACTGTTGCTTCAGGAGGGACCGCGGGGCCATGAGCCCCACTCACAGCCTCCTGTGATGACACCCAGTCTCTGCCCAACCCCTTCCATTTGGGGGACAATCACTGCCTCTGGAGTCTTCATCACTGGTTCTGCTACTGGGCAGATGTGGCCCGAAGAAAGCCCCTCCAGAACCGGAATCAACCCCACCTTTTTGTAACTTTCACCCGGGGGGCTTGTCTTGCTTGCATGATTCCCAGCATGTCATTCTAGCCTGAGCATCTGTCGTACCTCCCTAGCTTTTTACCCCTTTATGGCTGACGGCATCTCCTGGTGTCCTGTGCAGCATCCAGGACCCTGTGCCATGGTGGTCCCCACACCTGGGCGCCAGGTTCCAGGTGTATTGTGACATGCAAGAGGTCTGGGGCTTTTCTCCCCTGGGTAGTGGCCCCCCAGCAACCCCTGGCCATGGTAGGCTCTGAAGCCCCTAACTCCTCATTCCCATTGGACTTTTTTTTTTTGAGATGGAGTCTTGCTCTGTCACCCAGGCTGGAGTGCAGAGGTGCGTTCTCAGCTCACTGCAACCTCTGCCTCCCAGGTTTAAGTGATTCTCCGACCTCAGCTGCCCTAGTAGCTTGGATTATAGGCGCATGCCACTGTGCCTGGCTCATTTTTGTATTTTTAGTAGAGATGGGGTTTCACCATGTTGGCCAGGCTGGTCTCAAATTCCTGACCTCAAGTGATCCACCTGCCTCAGCCTCCAAAGTGCTGGGATTACAGGCATGAGCCACCGCACTGGGCCCCCAGTGGACTTCTGATTAGCTGCAGCCCTAGAGCTTTTTCACTTATGCCACTGCTGGAATAAGTCTCCTTGCTGTTGTTAACATACAGCAATAACATTATATTTGGAAAAAAGGAAGAGGATGTATATGGTACTGCCACAATTAGAGGAGACCAAGACAAGTGAAAAGAGAACATTGGTGACAACCCTGGCAGGCCGTGCTCAGCACATGCCCAGCGGTTCTAAACCAACAGATCTGGGCTCCCAACTCCTGTTCCTTCTCCCCAAGAAAGCATTTGGCTGCCCCCTCATGGGGCCCCCAGTTTCTCCAGGAACTGAGGAGAGCAGAGAACAGGATGATTCTGTCTGCCCTTACTCATCTGGCTGTGAAGCTGCAGTCCCCACTGACCCACCTCTAGGAACACTGGCCGTGTTGGCTGGGTGAGGCGACACAGGGAGGAGAGCTCCTTCAGTGGAACTGGTTTACTTCCCTGGCCCTGAGGGCAACAGAAGGAGCCTTGCTGCAAGGAGTACTTAGGATATGCAAAAGGCTTGCGGGTCCTGCGTCCCTTACAGAGTGAGGTGGGAGAAAAGAACATACAGGACCAGGACTTAGACCTGCCTCCATTCTGGACTGTCACTTCCTGGCTGTGTGACCTAGAGCAAGTCAATGACTCCCCCACTCCTTTGTTTTTTTCTGAGACGGAGTTTGGCTCTTGTTGCCCAGGCTGGAGTGCAATGGTGTGATCTCGGCTCACCGCAACCTCTGCCTCCCGGGTTCAAGCGATTCTCCTGCCTCAGCCTCCTGAGTAGCTGGGATTACAGGCCTGCGCCACCACGCTCAGCTAATTTTGTATTTTTAGTAGAGACAGGGTTTCTCCATATTGCCCAGGCTAGTCTCCAACTTCCAAACTCAGGTGATCTGCCCTCCTCGGCCTCCCAAAGTGCTGGGATTATAGGCGTGAGTCACCGTGCCTGGCCTCAATGACCTTTTTTGAGCATTAGTTTCTCCATGTGAAAACTGCAGATACTGGTACAACTGCTCAGGACTGTTTCACAGATTAAATGAATCAACACATATAAGGCCCTGAGCACAGGCCTGGGCGCAGGGAACTGGGCTCTCGGATGCTGGGAGAGGAGAAGCTTCAAGAAAACAAGTCCGTCCCAGAGGCTCCCTGGACAGCGGGGAGAAGACTTCCTCCACTCGGCAGGGATGATGTGTTTAGGAACTTAAGAGCCACTCCAAACCTACATGACGGTGGAGGGATGGACGGAGAAACTGCTCATGTGACCCAGACAGAAGCCCCGCTCCGCTGAGAACAGGGGCGTACTTCAATGAGGACAGCAGGTGCTCACCATGTCCACGACATTTGCCATCACCAGGATGAAGATGGCTAGCATGGCCCAGGTGTTCCTGGCCCAGCGGGTCCGGTCAATCCAAGTCGAGAAGGCCACAAGCTTCTTAGGAAAGGCCTAGAAGGAATGGAATTTCAAGGGCCATGAGCCTTTGCCAGCCCTTTCTCCTGCCGATGTCACTGCCTGCAACTCAGACTGCCCCCGCATTCCAGGCCCAGGAGCCTCAAAAGTGGCTCTGCCTGGGAGTCGCCTGACAGCTGACAAAGGGGCAGAGCTGAGAAGAGGGTGTGGCAGTTGTGGCTCTGTGTGAGACCTCGTCGACATGCCTGCATGACAGCACAGCTTCCAGGTCGCAGCCCTTCCCAGAGCAGACACAGTGACCATTCCAGGAGGCCATGGGCAGCACCAGTCACCAGTCGATCTCCGTGAGGCGAGGCCAGGGCAGGGAGCAGTGTTCAGGGCTGGTCGTCTCTGGCCAGCTACCCGTCTACCCGGCTCAGTATTCCCAAGCGCTCCAAGTGGCCTGATGAGCCACCTGTCAGATTCATGTTCCTAAACACTGCTTTGTCATTCTGATCAAAAACTGCTTGCTACCCCAGTGCCTTACAAGAGAAAGTTTTAATCCCTTTAGTCTGGCTTCTAAGGGCCTTCACAATCGGGGCCAACCCATCTTCCAGCTGGGCCTCCACTGCTTCTCTACCCAGGTTCCTGTGTACCCGACTGTAGTACTCATGCATGTTGCAGTGCCACAGTCCCGCCACGCCTGCCACGGCCCACCACGGCCCAGCCACAGCCTGGTGGCCTAGCCAGAGTGAGTGCTCTGCTGATAGTGAATGAATGGATGGGCAAGTACCTGGACCGTCCTAGCAGAGGACGGTCTGTTTGTCAAGACTGGACAGAAAGAATAGCTTCATCACCACCCAGTTTTACAGGGAGTGCCACTCACTTCCAGAGGCTTCCGAGCTCAGCAGAAAAGTGCCTCTTACCCGGGGAAAGATGGCAGCCAGAGAGCAGATGGTCAGGATGAGGAGCAGAATCTCCCCCACCACAAAGGTCACATAGTTTGTCATTAGCCTGTGACAGAGAGAAGACAATTGGGGGGGGGCCGGAGGAAACAGTGAGATGGGGTGAGGGGCTCTGGGGTGAGGGGCTAGGAGAGGAAGGGACAGGAGATGGGGGACGGGGAGGCCTCTCAGCGCAGCATGAGCCTGAACAGCTCCATGTGACGCCAGAGAATTGCTGCTGCCTGCCATGCGGAACAGGACAAAGGCCCCGAGGAGGGGGCCACCAGCTGAGCTCTGGCCTGGGAGCGGGCCACTCTCCAGTTGCAGCTGCTGCCTGGGACATTTCCCAGAGAGGGAACAACTCACAGATGGCCTGGGCACAGCCCAGTATAAACTTGGGCAGGGATCTTAGGAACGCACCCCTGCCATGTGGCTGTGCTGAAAGCACAGAGCCCAGAGCAGCGCAGCTTCCTCAGTGCCAGGGGCTAAGAGTCTGCCCAAGACAGCGGCCCCCAGCTTCACAGCAGAGATGCTCGTAACATACCCACTGTATCTGCCAGCTCCCGGGAACCTGCTCTCCACACCCTCTGCTCACATCCAGTCCCACGTAACCAGAAGGTGCCCTGGCCAAGTGCCCCAGAAGCCTCCAGGTAGCTAAATCCACGTCCCATTCTCAGTCCCCTTCTGTCCTTGAGACCCTTTTCTTGCTCGATTTCTTGAGTCTCTGCTGGTATGCTGCCTGCTGGGGCCAGGTCCCTGAGTGGCTTCTCCCCAAGTCTCCCCCCTCCCTCAAGCTCAGCAAGTCTCATGCTGTAGCGCAGCCCACGTGCTGGTGACACCACGTTCATGTCTCCGACCCCACCTGCCCTCCGAGCTCCAGATCACGCACTCTGGCCTCCTCGGCTTGTGCGCATTGCAAACCTCACGCATCCCAAACCGAACTCCTGATCTTTGCCTCTCCACTCTCGTCTTGCCACCTTGTCCCCATCTTGGTTAATGGCACCCCCGTCCTGCCAGTTGCTCAGATCAGAAACCCGGGAGATGTCCTCCATCCTCACGCCCCACAACCAGTCTGCCAGCAAATCCTGTCAGCTCTGGCTCCAAAATACATTCAGCATCCATCTGTCAATCCAGAAAACTCAGAATCCAACCACTGATCCTCCTCTATCCTCGGCCTGGCCAGGCCGCCACGGTGACTTGTCCAGGTCACTGCCTGGTCTCCTCTGGTCTCACTGCTCCCACTGTGCTCACTGAGTGCTGTTCTCAGCAAGAGCGAGCCTCTCCGGACATATGTCACAACAGGGGACTCCTCTGCTCCCTCCTTCCAGCGGCCTCCGTGTTAAGAGTGGCAGCTGGCGCCCTTCGGTGGCGTCTCAGGAACCCCCATCTGGGCTGGACTCCTGCTACTCTGCCTGTGGCCCCTGTCCCCACTGTGCTGCCTCCTCACCGTGCCTCCAGGGGCCAGGCCACTCCAGCCTCCGAGCCTCTGTTGCAAGGAGGTGTCCCCCAGATAGCAGAAGCCTATCTGCCTCACCCACTCCTGGGCATTACTGAAACATTCCCCTGCCAGCGAGGCCTGCTCTCATCATCCCACAACAAAATGCAAACAAAACAAAACCAAGCTCCCAGCAGCATACCCACCTCCCTTCCTTGATTTCCCTGGATCTGCAGTACTTACCCCTGCATGGATCCATATTTTAATGGTTTAATTGCTTATGCCTACATCTTCCCCTACCAGAACCCAAGTTTCATGACAGCAGGGTTTCTGCATGCCATATCACAGCTGTAGCCCCCGCCCTGGATCCCCACGCGTGAAGCAGATGACCAATCAATACTTATGAAATGAGTGAATCTGAGCCTCACCACAGTCCTGAGTGTCAGCTGGGGCAGGGGTTGTTCTCCTCATTTCACAGATGAGGAAACATGCCCAAGCCCGCAGTGGCCTGCACGTGGTCACACACCCACAACCTAAGATGGTGTGACTGAGCCCAAGGCTCTTGACAAACTATAATCCCAGCAAGGTTCCAGACCCCTCCTCTGTAATGGGGAATCTCTGATTGGCTGAGGGGGAGAAAGAGAGAGTGGTCATCACCCTCAGATAGGGCTTCACCAGCTGGGGAAAGGACTCCAGGAGGCCCCACCAAGCCCTGGAGGACCTGCCGCCGTGACCAGAGCCCAAAATGTATCTTCACCAAGATGGGCCAATTAAGGGGCCGGGTCAGCTTCTGTGACTGAGGCTGATGCAATGTCCCCATCATTGTCCCAAGAACCAGTGAGGGCCCATCCAGCCAAGGTCTCCAGCCTTCTGGATGCCACTGTCCCTCAGCTCTCTCCATCCTGGCCAGATCCCCATTCTGATGCTAGGACTCCTCTGAAAGCTGGGGCTGGGAAAAAGAAGGAAGCCTGGGGCACCGCCTGCGGCCAGCAGGGGCCATCCCAGTGGGGGAGAGGGAGCAGAAACAAGGCTGCTCCCTAAGGTCAGGCTCCCGCTGAGACACCTGCCCCCACCGCACCGCCGCAGCTGAGGAAACTCGTGGCCCTCCCCCACCCTTCCCTCACCAGGGGTCGATGAGTATCTCCACCAGGGCCGTGCAGAGCAGGACGACGCAGGAGCAGCTGAAGGCAGCCCCACTCTGCTTCTCCTTCTCCACCGAGTAACGGGTTTCCATCTCAGGGTCCATGAACCTCATGGACAGGAGAAAGGTGTTTCTCTTCTTTACTCTGCAGCGGGAACAAGCCCCATGAATCCCAAATGCCACATCTGCTGGGCCTCACAGGGGGGCTGCACTTGGGATGCCTGGTTTCCTGAACCCCTTGTCAGGGCCCGAGAGGGGCGGTGGGCCCGGACGCCTCCGGGTGGCGCTTACACTTGGGCGGACTCTCGCTCAAGCAGGGCCTCGTTGAGCAGCTGGTTGAGCTCGTGCTCATCTTCGGAGGCGTCGACCACCCGGTCAGCCAGGTCCTGCAGGCGCAGCCTCCGGCGCGGATTGGGGAATGAGGGGTTGTCGGCCTGTAAGCCAGGGAGGCAGCGTGAGGGAGGCAGATGGGACAGAGTGGCGGGGAGGAGCTGGGAAAGACGGAGGAGGAAAGAACAAAAGAGGGCATCCTCGGGAGGACCAATCCCTCAAGCTCTAAAATCCCTTCCAGGAAGTCCCCATGCTCCATGTGGCTCTGTGCTGCCTGAGTCTCCACCCAAAGCTCCAGTCCTTCCTGGCTCCCTGGGCCCCCACCAGAGCTCTGCAGGGAGGGCCTGCTAATGACAGCTTTGTGGGGAGCAGCCCCTGGCTCCCGAGGAGACCTGTCATCAGAGACGCTGCTGGGCCGGGCAGTCCTGGCACTTCCTACTGCACGGATGTGGGGGCCATATACGTCAGCACCCCCGGACATGAATGGCCCCCCAACTCTAGGGCTTCAGGAAACTGTTAAAGGAACTCACATCTGGCTCATCTGGAAAGGAAGATCTGAGGGGGAACACGATGGGAGAGAAAAGAACGTCCTCATCACTGGAAGGCTGATAAGGGCAGGAAGGTGGAGCTGAGGCACCCACCGCCATTTGATTCCCAGTTCCAAAGAAAAAGTATCAGCTCCAGAAACAGGAATCCTGACTGTGATGGCCTAGCCATCAGTCTAAATAGTCACTGAGACCAGGCACGCTCAATAGCTGAGAGCTGTGTGAACGGGTCTAACAGTGCCTCTGGGAGCCAGAGTCAAGACTCCCGGGGACTGGGCACAGTCACCATGCCTGTCATCCCAGCACTTTGGGAGGCCGAGGTAAGTGGATCACTTGAGGTCAGGCATTTGAGACCTGCCTGACCAACACAGTGAAACCCCGCCTTTACTAAAAATACAAATATTAGCCAGGCATGGTCATGTGTGCCTGTCATCCCAGCTACTCGAGAGGCTGTGGCAGAAGAATCACTTGAACCCGGGAGGCAGAGGTTGCGGTGAGCTGAGATCGTGCCACTGCACTCCAGCCTGGGCAACAGAACAAGATTCCATCTCCAAAAAAAAAACAAAAAAAAAAAAAGACTTCCTGGTCTTAAACACAGGCACAGGTGACAGGTGTGCCGCTGGTTGACAGTGTGATCCTAAACAATCTGTTCCCCACCCCAGCTTCCTCTGCTGTAAAATCACGTGCACGGTCTGTGGCGGCACCCAGAACCTGTCCCTGCAGCAGATCTGGGAGCAGCACGGCCCTGGCTAAGGGGCCCCCAAAATCACAGGTTGGTAAAGCTGTGTCTGCGTCCTCCTTGCTAGTGAGTGCCCCGAGTCTGTACTTCCACTTTCTATCAAGAAAACTGCAGTAAGGAAAAGTTGCTGAATGTTGAGGGGCTTGAGAAAAACCTAATTGCCCCCAAGCCCCGTCTACCTTGTTTTATAGTATCTGCTCTGACAGCAGCAGGCCCAGCTCTCCTGTCCCCTCACAGTGAGCCTGGCAGTCCCCGAACAGCAGACGCCCATCCCATCTCCGCAGCACTGACCTTCATCAGTGAGCATGCTCCCGACGCCCTGCAGTCAGGGACCAGTTCTGGATGCTCCCCAAGAGGCACCCTGCACTCCAGGACAGCTTGCTAATTCCTTGCCTTTGTGAGCTGCAGAAATGTCCCATGTTGCATGGAACTTTTGGGGTCTGATCCTAGCCAGGGGGGTAAGTCCAGCTCTGAAATCTCACTTCCAAAATGGTCTCAGATGCTATAGAATTTTCCATGGCTGTCCTCACTGATCTCAAATCTACAGGATTCTGGGCTGTCAGAGCTACAGGGCCTCGGAGCTAAGCACCTGTTTTGACCTTACTCACCCCAACATAACTGGTGAGAAGGCAGCGGGGTTTTGCGGGACTGGAGGGGTGACCTGACCATGGTTACGGTGATAAGCCAGAGCAGGTCCTGGGTGGTGGCCAGGTCACCCCAGCACAGGACTCCTGCTACAGGAACGTATTGCTTCCTGGTGCTTGCCTGCATCTGGCCCTCAGCGGCCCCTGCCCTGAGCCCTGCACGCACCTGAGCATCCTGCTCCTCAGGCTTCTCCGACATGGAGCCACTGCTGTGGGCGCTCCCGTTGGGCTCCTTGGTCTCAATGAGGGCAGGAGAGCCGGGCTTTGAGGAAGCTGGCGCTCCATTGGGCAGGGCCTGGAGGAAAGGAGAGCTCAGCAATGGCCTAAGCATGGGATGAGAGTGGGGCACAGGGCTGGAAGTGACAGGAATGTGAGAGGGGGTGGGATTAGAGAGCAATCTGAGGCCACAGAACTTGCTTGTGGACTGCACAGTGAGGCGTCAGGGATGACTTCAAAGCTTTCGGTCTGAGCAATTGTTATTACCTATTATTATTATTTTTTGAGACAGTCTTGCTCTGTCACCCAGGCTGGAGTACAATGGCATGATCTTGGTTCACTGCAACCTTCACCTCCCGGGTTCAAGCGATTCTCCTGCCTCAGCCTCCTGAGTAGCTGGGACTACAGGCGCACGCTGCCACACCTGGCTACATTTTTGTATTTTAGTAGAGACAGGGTTTCACTGTGTTGCCCAGGCTAGTTTCCAACTCCTGAGCTCAGGCAATCCACCCGCCCTGGCCTCCCAAAGTGCTGGGATTACAGGCATGGGCCACGGCGCCCAGCCAGCAATTATTAATAAAAGGGTGGAACTGCCATTGCTTGAGATGGAAAGAGCGAGGGAGAGCAGGTTTTGGAGTGGGGAGGAGGGCAGGCACTCTGCACAGGTGGTATTTAAGATGCCTATTCTATGTACAAACAGAGACTGACAAGTGGCTGTATGCTGAGTGCAGGGATGCCGCTGGGGCTGGAGACACAAATTTGGGAGTTGTCAGGGACGGCCTTTAAAATGACGCTGGATGAGAATGACATCGAGGTTGGTATCAACAGGGAGTGTCAGCCACCACTCCTGTAGCCTCCCCAGAGTGGGCTTGGCTTAGCTGTAATTAGGCAAAGCCTCAGCCACGGAGCAGTCTCAAATGACATGACTTCCCTAACACCCACCAAGCTCCTCAGTTCCAAGTCTTGTGAGATGGACTCTCATAACTGGAGGGAAGGGTTTCGTATCAGAGATTACAAAGAATGGAACGACCTCCAGATTCAGCAGGGATGGTAAAGGGGTCCACTTCTGCCACAGCTGCTCTTGGTTTCTAATCAGACTGACAGGAGGTGTTTGGGGGCTAGTGAACAGACGTGGGGAGGCTGCTGAATGCTTCAGACCTGCAGATATTCTGGGGACCCCACACAGTGACCAGACCAGAGGGTGGGCCCACAGGATGCTCCATTGCAAGCTTGTTCAACCCGCAATATTTTATGTTTGGCCCAAGACAATTCTTCCAATGCGGCCCAGGGAAGCCAATAGACCAGGCGCCCTGCTCTATTGCTTCTGTCTGATTCCTTCCTCATTTCCGACTCAGGAAACCTTCCTGGCCTTGGTCCTCCTCCTCCCTGACCCATCCACCCCACCCCACCCTCCTCTCTGAGCCTGTCTCCCTGGGCATCCGCGTCACTCCTATGGCTTCACTCCCGCCGTGCGGGAGACCCTGATCCCCAGCCCAGTTGCTCTCCTGGGCATCACTGACACGTCTCCAGTGGCTCCCTTCTGGATGTGGTCTCAGGACATGCTACAGTCACCTCCCTTGCAACTTGCCATGAATTACACTCACCATCTCCTCCAGAAACCAGTGCCAGCCCACCGCTCACTGCACACAGCCAGCCACCACTGGTCCTGCCAACTATTCTGCAATCTTTCCTTAATCTCTTCCTTTCTAACCCCCTAGTCCAAGGGCGGGGTGGGGGACTCACCGAGCCATTAAGGCCATTCTGGGTGGCTGTTTTCTTCACCTCTGGCTTGGAGGCAATGACGAGGTAGGTTTCGATGCCCTTCTCATCTAGGTAATCACAGCGGCTGCCCCCATCGCCTGGCTCCACATCAAACTCTCCTTTCAGGCAGTCCATGGTGCTCTGGGAGATGTGCACACGCCTGGATTGCAGAGAGGGGGGCCCTGAGCACCGGCCAGAGGTGGCCCTCACACCCCAGGGGACAGTCCATGGACCATGGCCACACTAGCTGCTGCTCCGCCCTGTGTCTCTCCGGCATGTGGGGCAGAGGCCAAGTGGAGGCGGTTCTGCCACTGACTAGCTGTGTGGACCATGTGGCACCTACTCCCCTCTCAGCCCCGGTGCTGGAGCCACGACAGAGGAGTACAGTCTTTCTTCATGGGCTGTGACCCATATCAAATGTGATAAAGGATTTTTTTTTTTTCCTGAGATAGAATCTTGCTCTGTCACCCAGGCCCAAGTGCCAACTCGGCTCACTGCAACTTCTGCCTCCCAGGTCCTAAGCAATTCTCCTGCCTCAGCCTCCAGAGTAGCTGGGATTACAAGTGCGCACCCCCATGCCCACCTAATTTTGTATTTTTAGTAGAGATAGGGTTTTGCCATGTGGGTCAGGCTAGTCTCGAACTCTTGACCTCAGATGATCCACCCACCTCAGCCTCCCAAAGTGCTGGGATTACAGGTGTGAGCCATGATATCCAATTATCCCCCACCATGCATGATTCTCAGTCGCCACCCCTGCTGCCAAGGGATAATAAAACCTGTTTCTGAAGAGTCACCACTGAGGTCAAGAATCCTAAATGCCACTAAGGCAGCTCCCTGGCCCAGGTGGGAAGGCTGGGCTGATCCTCCCTCAGCCTGGCCCTGGTCAAGGCAGGGCCTCCATGATTCACGGACCCTGTACAGAAGTTCATGTAAGATGTGCCATCGCACTGTGACCTGCAAAGCAATGCCTCTGAGCCCGTTAGCTGATGACTGCTCACTACTCTCCGTTTGGGGAGACCTGGGCTCTGGCATCAGGAGAGCTGGGGCAGCCCCCTAAGTGGGTAAAGGGGACAAGAGGACAGGCTACTGCAGGGTCCAGGCAGGAGACACCACATCAAATATCAGGCCCAAAAAGGCTTCACTCCAGGGCAGGTCAGAATGGCCTCAGCCAGGGCAGCAGCAGGACAAGTGGAACACTGTCCCAGGGGTGGTGGGGGGACAGTCTCTGAGGCCCCTGTCCCTCATCAGGGCCGCAGCCCTGTGGGGTGGAGGGAATGGTCCCCTCCCCAGTTCTGAGGCCTGCCCCCTTCGAAGGGCACTCACCCAGGGATGCCGCCGGCCTCCATCTTGTTGGCTACAGTGACATCGGTCGACCACACATCGTACTGCCAGCGCTTCTGGCCCAGGACGCCCCCCAGCACGGTGCCCGTGTGTACCCCCACACGCATGTCCACCCCAGTCTTGGTCTTCTCCCGCACATACCTGCCAGGTACACACAGGAAGGAGGGTCAGGGCGTGGCCCTCTCGAGGCAGCCTGCTGCCCCTGCCCCTGCAGGAGAAATTCACTGTGGGCCTCTTCCCCTCCATGAGAGGGGGCATGGCGAGCTCCCCGCAGCTTTCCTCCTGCACTGAAGCCGAGTAACCCATGGTGTTGGGAGGGGGGTAAGGCAGGCCGGGACCAGCCCAGAGTCATGCACCACAGGCCAGCAGGACGGAGCCACCGAGCAACTCTCCTCCCTATCCCCCGCTTCCCAAGGGTCCTCCAGTGTCTCTCTGCTGATCACTTTTTTTTTTTTTTTTAAATTGAGACGGAGTCTCGCTCTGTCACCCAGGCTGGAGTGCAGCGGCACAATCTCCAACTCCCATGTTCAAGCAATTCTCTTGCCTTAGGCTCCCGAGTAGCTGGGATTACAGGTGCCCACCACCACGCCCAGCTAACTTTTCTATTTTAGATATGGTTTCACCATGTTGGCCAGGATGGTCTCCATCTCCTGGCCTGGTGATCCACCCGCCTCAGCCTCCCAAAGTGCTGGGATTACAGGCGTGAGCCACTGCGCCTAGCCCGAGCACTCTTTTATTCATTCGTGCAGTTAATATTTCACTGAGCGTCAAGTATGTGCCAGGCACATTCAAAGTGTTGCAGATACAGAGGTGGACAAAATAGCTGTGAACAGCCCTACTCTGAATGTGTCTGCCAGGGCTGGGAGCGGAGGTTAGATTTTCTAATCCTGGACTACTATCCCTGGGGTAAAGGCCACATTGCTTTCTTTCCAGGGTGATACTAGAGGGGTTTAACCTGGAAGATGGTAAAAATGCAAAGCTCGGAGAAGGTGGCAAAGAGCATACAACTTCCTGGATTCCATTCCTTGGGGGAGGGGCCTCGGCAGGGGCTTTCTTTTCTGCGTAGATGCCTGGTGTCACCCCGGGTCCCCCAGAGGCTGGAAGTCAACCAGAGGGACCGCCCATCTGAAAGCTGCAAGCCCACTTAGGGCAAAGCCAAGAGTGGGGACAGTGAGGCACGAGAGTTTGCTCCCTCACAGCCTAGGCTGCAGCAGAGGCTGGGGGGGCTCCAGCCCCATCCCTGAGCCCCTGCGCTAGGGCTCAGTCACTGCATCATGAAATGGGTGGGCAATGCCTCCAGGGGTCATGGTGAGAAAACATGGGGGAGTGATGGAGAGCACCTGTGGGGGTCCCAGCAAGTGTGAGGCGTGAGGAATTTCACAACTGCAACTTGCAGCAAAAAGAAAATACATGTGCTAAGGCTGGAAAAGTGAGACCGGCTGGGGAAGCCTCGCAGTTTCCCTGGGCTGTGAGGAGATAAGCCCCGTCCCAGCTTCCAGAGCGGGGACCTGTGCCACCCATCAACCAGCACTGTATCCCAGCGGGTGCAGTCTCTGCCACCAGCAGACCCCCCCCACCCTGGGGCCTCAGCCAAAGCAGAAGACCTGCTTCTCCCTGGGCCCAGGGTGGGGGCCCCTTGCTCTGGGAGCCTCCCCACTTACGAGATGGCCTCCACCATGGCGAGCCCCATGAGGATGGAGCAGACAGCATGGTCCTCCCGGTAGTCAGGCAGGCCGCAGATGCAGTAGTAGCAGTCACCCAGGATCTTAATCCGCAGCTGGTGGTATTTCTGAAAGGGGAGGGCCTGGCCTGTGCTAGAGCCCACCTCGGCGATGGGGGAGTGGCCGAGAAAGCAGGGGAAGACCAGTGGGAGAAAACCATGGGGCTGGAGGTGGGGGCCAGGTACAGGCTGAGGGCAGGCCCTGCTAGAGCGCCAGGCAGGGGCCAGGCACAGGCTGAGGGCAGGCCCTGCTAGAGCGCCAGGCAGGGCCAGGGACTTACAGCTGCCAGCTTGTCGAAGCGGGCAAAGAGCTCGTTAAGCAGCTTCACGAGCTCCTGGGCACTGCAGGCAGAAGACAGCTGGGTGAATCCCACAATGTCAGCAAAGAGGATGCTGCAGGAGAAGGGACCGTTGGGTGAGGCTCCAGGCGGCCAGGCGCACCCCACTCCACCATCGGCCCTTCCCCAATCCACGGGGCAGCTGGGATCAGGGTGGGAGAAGGTCCTCACTCATCCCCACGCAGTGAGACCCTGGTCCCTCCAGGTAAAATCGGGGCTCTGACACTGCACTTGTCCTAGTGGACATCCCCCTGCAGCCTCCTTCCCTGGGTTGCCTGGGGACCACCCCACACTTTCCCGCTCCTGCCGGGCTGAACCTACCCTTCTTCCTCGAACTGCAGGTCAGGGCTTGAGCCCCAGTGCTGGCCCCGAACAGCTGGGTGAGCTCACAGGAGTCCCTTCCCTGCCCTTGGCGATGTGTGTTCTATGACAGGGTGGGACCAGGCTGCCTAGAGCGCACTGTAGCTAAAGCACCTGCGGACTGATGGGTGCCATGGGGAGCCTCACTTCTAGACCCTGGAAACCTCTCAAAGCCCACAGCACCCCATGGGTCCCGAAAAGACGCATCCCTGCGCAGCCTGCTCTGCCGTAGGGCCCGCGCCCCGGACCGGCGCACCTGACGTTCTCATGGCGGTACATGTACATGGTGTTGAACTGCTGCTGGTCCTTCTGGCTCTCGTCCTTCTTCATGTCTTTCAGCATCTCGTCAGCCACGTGCTTGGGCAGGATGGAAAGCATGAGGTTCTCCTGTGAGAGGCAGCAGAGGGTCAGAGGCAAAGGCAGGGCCTGTCAGGGGAAAGTTCAGATACTTCTGGGAAGAAACACCCCGATCCTGATGAGAAACGTCAGCCAGGAACCACACTGCCCTCCAGAGGGACCTCACAGTCCTGCCTCGGGAGCAGCACGGGGTCTGGGACAGGCAGCTTTGGCCCTGACAAGGCTTAGGGCGGTGACGGCCCCTTCTGAGCACTGAGGGGAGTCAGAAGCGCAGTGAAGCAACCCACACATGGCTCTGTGCTCAGCATCCTTGTGCCACAAGAAGCTGAGCACAGAGCCACGCGTGGGTTGAGCCATAGTTCCGCGTGGACTGCAGCTCCTTGAGCCCTCCTGAGCTGCCTCAGCCACCCGCCATGGCCACAGATCCATCGCTCATGAAACCCCACTTTGACCTGATGGAAGGCTGACTGCAGACCAGGCACCACACGAGGCGCCAGTGACACAAACCCAGCAAGAGCGTCCACCTTGGAGAGCGGAGGACCTCATGGGACACAGGTAAGCACGCACAGCGCAGCGCGGTCCACAATTTTCGTGCCCAGAAAGGAGAGAGCAGAGAACTATGTAAGAGAGAAGCAGGACCGAGGTCGGCCAGGGAGGAAGCATCAAGGAGGCCTTCCTTAGGAGCCTTGGCCGAGCCGAAGACACGAAGCTGAGAGCACTCCCTTCAGAGGCAGCCAGGTACACAAGGCCCGGATGCATACAAAGCACACCAGGGACCCGCAGGGATTTCGTGGAGGTAAAAACAAAAACATGGCTTGAAAGCTGGGCATGTTTAGATCAGGGTCAGCAAACTGTGGCCTGCGGGTCCAATGTGACTGCTGCTGCCGTTTTTTGTTTTTTGTTTTGTTTTGTTTTTCTAAGACAGGGTCTCGCTCTGTTGCCCAGGCTGGAGTGCAGTGGTGCAAACGTGGCTCATGGCAACCTCAACCCCCTGGGCTCAAGTGATCCTCCCACCTCAGCCTCCTGAGTAGCTGGGAGTACAGGCATGCATCACCACACTCAGCTAATTTTTACATTTTTTTGTAGAGACAGGGTCTTGCCCTGTTGCCCAAGCTGGTCTTTAACTCCGGTGCAGAAGTCATCCTGTTCTAATCAAGTTTTCCCAGCACCCAGCCATGCTCATTTGTTGATTGGCTCTTAATGCTCGAATGGCAGAGCAGGCTAGATGCAACAGAGTCCGTGTGGTCCACAGAGCCGAAAATATTTACTGTGGCTCTCGTCAGATCGGTCGATAGCTTGGGCCTCTGGAGGGACAGTGCCCGTCTCTGGAACAGGGAACAGAGGAGCAGCGACAGATGCGAGGGCAAAGGGTCTGGTTCTGAGGCGCTGTGGGGCCTCTGTGCGGGCTCCCGCAGGCAGCGCTTGGGAGAGGCAGAGGCTGAACTGTCCTCCCTGGAAGCCACGGGTTAGATGAGGGCAGGGAAAGAAGTGAGAGGAGACCAAGGACAGAACATGGTGATGCGGAGGCAAAGCCGGAGCGGGAGGCCCAGCAGGGAGCCGGTCAAGAGGGGAGCACTGCCCCCGTCCCCCACTGAGGGGAGGAGGGTGATGATGGTCTGATGAAGGACGGTGGGGGGCACGTGGGGGAGAGCCTCCAGTTGAGGTTTTGCAGAATGGAAAGTGTAAGAGGCCAGGGGGCAGGAGGACAGTGGCTCATGGCGAAGACGTGACTAGAGAAAGCACGTCCAGCGCAGGACCAAGGTACAAATGAAACTGCAGCTGGCACAGGGGGAGGCCGGGGAACCAGAGGGCAGAGATGGGGCTGGAGGACAGGTGGCTGCGGGCCCTCAGGGTGGCGTGCTTCCGGGTGGCCAGGCCAGTGCTGCCATGGGGTCGGCTGCTGAAAGGTGAGGAGTGTGTGGGCCGGGGCTCGGGACCCCCAGGAGCTCTGTGACTAGAGTACAGGCCCCAGACATTGCCACCTTGGATGCAGGGTGGCCAGAAAACCAAGAACTACTGGCTTGGTCCTCAGCACCTAGCCTGACTGGACAGCTGCAGGCCCCAGGCCCCAGGGGCAGGAGCCAGGGACCTCGCCTCCTGCTGAGGCCTGGGTGGGAGAGTGGGCCCCACTGCTCCGACTCTCCTGTGTTCAGGGTCCCTGAGGCCCAAGAGAAGCCAGCTCATCCTGCATGTCAGATGTACCTGCTCCGTGGCAGGAGAAGGAGGTGAGGGCTCAACTCCTCTCCTCTGGATGGAGCTGCCAAGAGGTCCCAGAGCCTGCTGTTGTACTCAGGCCAGCAGCACCTGGTAAACCAAAGGCCTCCCCTGGGACAATCAGCTCTGCTACAGGGGGAGGCCCCCTGCTCCCCTATCCCACCACATGGGGGTCCCTGACTTCTGCACTCTGTGGCTTCATGGGGAGAATGTATCACGTTTCTTGGAGGGAATCACACCATGAGGACAAGGTGAGGATGCCTGGCACTAGCCCTTGCCTGAAGTGGTTACAGTGGTTTTGCTCTTTGATATGGTTTGGCTGTGTCTCCACCCAAATCTCAACCTGAACTGTATCTCCCAGAATTCCCCCATGTTGTAGGAGGGACCCAGGGGAAGGTAACTGAATCATGGGGTTCCGTCTTTCCTGTGCTATTCTCGTGACGGTAAGTCTCCCGAGATCTGATGGGTTTATCAGGGGTTTCCGCTTTTGCTTCTTGCTCATTTTCTCTTGCTCCCACCATGATTCCGAGGCCTCCCCAGCCATGTGGAACTATAAGTTCAATTAAACCTCTTTTTCTTCGCAGTCTTGGGTACGTCTTTATCAGCAGCATGAATACGAACTAATGCAGTAATTGGTACCGGTAGAGTGGCACATTGCTAAAAAGATAACTGAAAATGCGGAAGTGACTTTGGAACTGGGTAACAGGGAGAGGCTGAAACAGTTTGGAGGGCTCAGAAGACGACAGGAAACTGGGTAAGTCTGAAACCTCCTAGTGACTTGTTGAATGGCTTTGACAGAAATGGTGATAGCGATATAAACAGTAAGGTCCAGGCTGAGGTGGTCTCTCACTTGCCTTGCTAGGAGCTGCAGCAAAGGTGACTGTTAGGTTTTAGCAAAGAGCCTGGTGGCATTTTGCCCCTGCCTTAGAGATTTGTGGAACTTTGAACTTGAAAGATGATTTACGGTATCTGGTGAAAGAAATTTCTAAGCAGCAAAACATTCAGGACATAACTTGGGTGCTGTTAAAGGCACTCAGTTTTAAAAGGGAAACAGCATAAAAATTTGGAAAATTTGCAGCCTGACTATGTGATGGAAAAGAAAATCCCATTTTCTGAGGAGAATTCAAGCTGGCTGCAGAAATTTGCATAAGTCACAGTGAACAGAATGTTAATCACCAAGACAAGGTGAAAATGTCTCCAGGGCATGTCAGAGATTTCACAGCAGCCCCTCCCATCACAGGACCTGAGGTTTAGGAGGAAAAAGTGGCTTCATGGGCTGGGCCCAGGGTGCCCGTGCTGTGTGCAGCCTAGGGACTTGGTGCCCTGTGTCACAGCCACTCTACCCGTGGCTGAAAGGGGCCAATGTAGAGCTTGGGCTGTGTGGCTTCAGAGGGTGGAAGCCTCAAACCTTGGCAGCTTCCACGTGGTATTGAGCCTGTGAGTACGCAGAAGTCAAGAACTGGGGTTTGGAAACCTCTGCCCATATTTCAGAAGGTGTATGGAAATGCCTGGATGCCCAGGCAAAAGTTTGCTGCCGAGGCAGGGCCCTCATGGAGAACCTCTGCTAGGGCAGTGCAGAAGGGAAATGTGGGGTTGGAGCCCTCACACAGAGTCCCTACCAGGGCACTGCCTAATGGAGCTGTGAGAAGAGGGCCACCATCCTCCGACCCCAGAATGTTAGATCCACTGACGGCTTGCACTGTGCACCTGGAAAAGTCACAGACACTCAGTGCCGGCCCATGAAAGCTTCCAGGAGGGAGGCTGTACCCTGCAAAGCCACAGGGGTGGAGCTGCCCAAGACCATGGAACCCACCTCTTGCATCAGTGTGACCTGGATGTGAGACCTGGAGTCAAAGGAGATCATTTTGGAGCTTTAAAATTTGACTACCCGGCCGGG
>NW_022436971.1:1019380-1114734 GCF_009761245.1 Sapajus apella | reverse complement strand
AGTGCCTGTAATCCCAGCTACTCAGGAGACTGAGGCAGGAGAATTGCCTGAACCCAGGAGGCGGAGGTTGCGGTGAGCCGAGATCGCACCATTGCACTCCAGCCTGGGTAAAATGAGTGAAACTCCGTCTCAAAAAAAAAAAAAAAAAATTGACTACCCTGCTGGATTTCAAACTTTTATGGGGCCTGTAACCCCTTTGTTTTGGCCAATTTCTTCCATTTGGAATGGCTATATTTACCCAATTCCTGTACCCTCCATTGTATCTAGGAAGTAACTAGCTTGCTTTTGATTTTACAGGCTCATAGGCAGAAGGGATTTGCCTTGTCTCAGATGAGACTTCAGACTATGGATTTTTGGGTTACTGCTGAAATAAGACTTTGGGGGACTACTGAGAGGGTGTGGTTGGTTTTGAAATGTGAGGACATGAAACTTGGATGGGCCAGGGATGGAATCATACGGTTTGGCTGGTGTCCTCACTCAAAGTCTCAATTTGAGTTGTATCTCCCAGAATTCCCATGTGTTGTGGGAGGGACTCAGGAGGAGGTAATTGAATCCTGGGGGACAATTTTCCCGGGCTATTCTCATGATAGGAAGTCTCACGAGATCCGGTGGGTTTATCAGGGGTTTCCGCTTTTGCTCCTTCCTCATTTTCTCTTGCCACCACCATGTAAGAAGTGTCTTTCATTTCCTGCCGTGATTCTGAAGCCTCCCTAGCCATATGGAACTGTAAGTCCAATTAAACCTCTTTTCCTTCCCAATCTTGGGTATGTATTTACCAGAAGGGTGAAAATGGACTAATATACTCTTATTCTTCCATTTCCACAGTGATGTCTCTTCACTGTTAAGAACCACAAGCATGGTATTACAGCATAGTAATGAGAAACCAAAGTAACCCCACTGCGTGCCCTGCCCTGGCTCCACCTGAGCCCGGGAAGTAGCACCCGGTTCTCCCAGGCCCTGAGCCCAGGAAGAGCAACTTAGGCAACCTTGGTGTTTGGCAATTCCCCTCTGCCAGTCGGGTGTGGCAAGAGGATGCCCGATGCAAAGAAACGGGTGGAAGCATGCTGGGCGGGACCCGAGGACCCATCTTGGAACCTAACTAACCAGATATGGTAGAAAAAGCTCTTGGCTTGCAGAAGAGATGAGCCTCTGGGGGGGTTTCAAGAAAAGCTAGTGATGGAGCCCCACCAGCTCTTGAGGACAGCCTCTTAAGGGAGACAGCTGCTAGAGTCCTGAGGGGCAGGCTGAGCTGAGGAGTCTGGAGGAGGTAGGTGGGAGGCAGTGTCCGCTGGGCTGGGTTTCTCTGCTCAGTAATCCTGGGGGTCCCAGCGTACTGGAGTGTGCTGCTCAGGTGTGCTCGAGGCTCACGGGGCAGGAGGATGCTGCTGTCAGGACTGTGGGTGCTGGCCTGGCTCAGCCTCAGCCCTGCCTGCACTCACTGTGGCTATCAGGCAGGTTACTAAACCTCCCAGTGCCTTGGTTTCCTGGGCAGGAAAGCAGGGGGGCCACGTTATTCATTGCCAGCAAGCACTGAGAACAGCGCTGGTCTGCAGGAAGTGCTCAGCGTAGTCTAGCTGTTCCTACTGTCACATGCTATGAAGTGTGACTGAGAGTGTGGAGACAGCAGGTGGCTCAGAAAGGTAGAGCCTAGTGTTCCTCTGGGCTTCAAAGCTGGCCAAAGTGTTTAGGTTGAGTTCCAGTGAGATGTGCCAGGATTGGCACAAATCCTCTGGGTCGCTCAGCCTGACCTCGTGAGCTCAACTTACTGTAGGTGGGACAATGAAGGGGGCACCTTCCATTTGAGTCTCAGCACCCCCGGCCACGTGTGCATTCAGGCTGCTGCTTGGGGAAGAAGAGCACAGATGTGTGAGGCGTGTGGGGGGGGCCTGGTCAGGTGTGCAGGCAGGAGGGGCGTGGCACATGAGGTTTAGGAATGTCGCAGCACCATGCTGGCCTCCCTCCCACCTGCATGCAATGGTTCCAGCGGCCACAGCCCACACAGGCTTTTTCTGCCCTCCCGGCTCTACCTCAGAGCTCTGTCCCTTCAGAAAAGCTTCTTCAGGCTCCCTTGGAACCTGGGGGACCCCGGAGTGCAACCCAGTCCTGGGGGAGCTCCGTGCCCCTGACCACAATCCTGGTTCCCTCCAGACCCCGCTGGGCCTCCTCCCGGCAAGGCTCAGGTCTCTGAGACTGTCTACCAACACAGAACAAAGGGACAGCAGAGGCACAAAACCAGGGCAGCCCTGGAGCCCAAAACAGGCGCCTCCCCATCAGCGAAACGACCGTGAGCTTCTCTCTGGGGGTGGGACCGGGGGAATTTCCATGTTTTCCATTATGTATTTCCATCACGTTTGCTAAGAGCCCATACGAATTCTAAGAGCAGGAAATCGATGACTGTCAATCTTAAAAATAACAAGAAGGGAGCTATGGCTGTAAATTAAGGCTGCCAATTCCCGGTGTGGTTTGTGGAAACCTTAGAGTCAACCTCGAAAAGTGAGGCAGGCAGACAGTCCACCTGGAGTCATTCTGTAACAAGACAGGTCTTAAACAAGATGGCAGTGGGTGCAGAAGAAAGAAGACGTGGAACCTACAGCGGGGAGAGGAGGAGGAGGGTACTGGAGGCGAAGGCCCACGGGAGGGAGGGTCCCCTCCACCAGCTGCCATCCCCCAAGCCTCGGGGCCTCTGGTGACTGCCTCTGAACGTGTCTCCCAGGCGCTAGCTGGCTCCTCTGATTCAGTCTGCCTTCGGCACGGTGTCTGGATGTCCTCTAAGCTGTGCGACACCGGTGCCCAGCACCCTCAGTGGAGCCCCGGCCCCCGTCACCATGCCACTGACCTGTCTTCCTAATGCTATCCCCCACTGCTCTCCTTGTGGCCCTTCGGGGTAGACAGGTAGACGAGCTGGACTATTTTCTTTGTACCCTCCCCTCACCCCATCCCCTGCTTCTGGCATCACTCTGTGGAACGTCCCTCCCTCCCCACACCTTCGACACCTACCTCACATGTCACCTCTCCAGAAAGGCCCTGGCCCCTGCCCAGGGGTGCCTTTTCCTCCTTCCTCACTGACACCCACTTTGTTGGTGCCTCTCTATTGGTGCTGACCTTGTTTGCCCTTCGAGCTTCAGGGGTTCTAAACCCATTCCCAGATCCTGGCCCCCTTCATGACTGTGTGGTGCTAGCTTTGGACCTTCTAGTATGCTCACACACACATAGAAGATGCCCCATTACCATTCCAGGGCCTGGCTAAAGACTCCAGCACCCCTTCATTTGTGTTCCTGGGGAAGGAAGGAGGCTGAGATCCCAGTGACTTGTCAAATGTGTCCCACAGCAGGGGGCAGGGGTGCAGGGGAGAGGCCGACCATAGCAGCGCCCAGGACTGCTCAGGGTCCCAGGGCTGATGGATGTGGTGTGGTCTCCCCAGCATGGAGGCAGAGCCTGCTCTTCCAAAGACAACAGATGCTATATGTTTTGAGAGTCATAAAAATGTTCCAAGCCTTTGACCCATTAAAAGCTCTTCTGAGAATTTATCTCTCAAAATCCAACAGAAGTAAAAAAGATATACATAGAAGATGATCTGCATTGCAGCGTGACTTAACACTTGTAGAAAAACTGCAAGTAGCCCCAATGCCCAGCAAACGGCTGATTAAACAGACACATCCTCTGGATGGAAGATTCTACAACCTTAAGAATGACCATAACAAAACAAGAGTATAGTTTATCATTGCAACAATAAAGTGACAGAGAGAAGAGCAGGATAAAATTGTATTCCATGAAGGTGATGCTGGGATCCCTGTGTGCATATAAATAAAGGCCAAGGGATAAATGCAAAGAGAAAAGGCTCATTTAACTGGGGGGACCAAATTCAGGGAAAACCTTAAATGTTTTTCAAAGTTGCTCTATGATGCTGGTGGTTGTTTTTAAAACACTTTTTAAACTGAAAATAAACACGGAACTTCCTGTTGCCTCCAGCTGCGATCCTAGCCCTGACCTCGGCTTCTCTGGAAGGACCACAGTTTTCTTAGGAAAGGAATATCCCTCAAGGCCTTTGGGCTTGGCTCCTGACTTCCTGGTCAGACTGGAGATAACCTGAGAAGGCAGAACCTATGGCCAGGCACGAAGCAAGGAGACTCACAGCCAAAACTGGGTTAGGGGAAGGCAGTGGCCCTCCTGGGGAGCCAAGTGACAGAACGGGGCTGGTTTAACTCTGTAGCTCTCATGAACACAGCACCCACAAGGTGACAGACACTGTCCACCCACAGTCAAAATTGTTCCTTTTCTTTGCTAAAACTGCATCAACCCTGTATTATCATATATGTACAATACTGTCTCAATCTTGCAGGTGACAAAACCTAGGGACAGAGAGATGAAGTTGTTGCATGTCCCAAAGGGTTATACCAGGCCCTGAACCCTGAAACCAGGGCTCTGAGATCCCTGGGATGGGTTTTTGTGTTCTTCCCACCCCAGTTCTCTCACCTGCATTCATGTTGTTCTGCTACAGATGTGAAGGTCTCCCCAGTGCCTGGGAACATCGGTTGAAACCTTTCCAATAGGTCCCATATACTGTTCTTTAAAATAAACATGGAAATTGATCCCTCTGTCTTAAAGCTTGAAACTTATATTCATTTTATCTGAGTTCCTTCCTCAGGAAAGGACTTTCGGCCTCTCAAAAAGAAGTATTGAATAACTGAAATTTACCAACCAGATCACCACAACCAGACAACGAGACTCAGGACCTCTCATTCCTGTTCTCTTACACATTGTTCCATTTCTTCCCTGCTTTATAAACCCCAGATTTAGGACAGGGAGATGGATTCGAGACTGAGTACCCATCTCCTCTAATGCAGCACCCAATTAAAGCCTTCTTCCTCTACAATACTTGCTGTCACAGTGATTGGCTTTCTGTGCAAGCAGCCGGACCCAGACTGAACCCCTGGTGTTTTGTAACACAGTGAGGCCCTGAGCGTGTGGCTCTGGCCCTGTCTCTCAACACCCTCCTCAGGGCTCTGTGCTGCCCCAGCTTGGGAAATCAGGAAGCCCCTCTAAGTGGGTTCTCCTCACAGAAATGGTCTGGCAGCTGCCTCAGTAAAGAATTACAACTGCCCCGATATCGCTCCCAGCATCCCGGTCTGCTCCTCCTCTGCAATCCACTGCCCTTGTAGCATCTGAGGTCCTCAAAGACATTCGGTAGCTGCCACTGCCAGGCACCAGGCAGGGGTGGGGGGGGCAGGGATGGTGGTGGCAGCAGCTGCTGGAGTCTTCCCTGGAACCCACATTGAGCAGAGAAGAGGAGGAGGAGAAGGGTGCTGCCTCCGTGGCTCCATCCCACCCTGTGGCCTAAGGACACTGGTGGGTCACCTGTCCTCCCCAGCCTCACTGTCCAGTGCTCCTCCTCACTGGCTGAGGAGAGGTGGGGCCCATGTGGCAAAGGCCCACCTCAGAGCAGGCATGAGTGGGTACCATGTACTCGGAAAGTACCCAACTGCACTGAACATGTGGGGCCTGATCCAGGACAGCCCCAGATCCCGACAGAGGCCTGCTGCTCCCCAACACCAACAGCAGGCGCCTGCCCGCCTCCCCATGCACTGGGAGCTGCTGCCTGAGGACCTGAGCTGCCAACAACACCTGTGGAAACTCAGGTCACCCTCGTCACTACCACATGGAGTGGTCCAGCCTGTGCTGGGGGCACAGCCCTAGTTCAGCTGAGCCCACTCCCTGGACTTCAGCTGCCCTACCCAGAGTGTGGCCAGTGGGGCTGTGGCTTCAGCGTCACCTGTGCTTATCAGGGTGGGGAACCACGGACCTTGAGGCACCCACATGCGCTTGAGGTTTGAGAAGTGTCTCTTGAGGAGCAAGATTTCAAGGAAAAGAAACTTAGAGGAAAGGAACAGCTGGTGTGTGTGTGTGTGTGTGTGGGGGTGTGTGTGTGCGCGTGCCTGTGAGTGATTTGTACAACACTCTGGAAGATTCTACCTACCAAGAACATTGCCTCCAGCCATATCAAACTAAGAGGCAAAACCTGCAACCAAGGACTTGGGGGTAAGGAAGAAGCTGAAAACGTGACCCTCAAAGCCAGTGTGAAGCGCTTCAAGGTGGAAATGGCTTCACACCCCAGGACACAGCATGCGGTGACCTCACCCCATTCCCAAAGCCCAAGGATGGCACAGGACCCCGCTGTGAGGAGCTGCTGCAGGGGAAGGTGCAGCAGGGAAGTGCCTGGGGGCTGGAGGGTCACTTGGCAACTTCCACATTCTTTGTATATTTTTTCCTCTTAATCCTTTTTTACTGTTACAATTGTTTTATAGTGTGATTTTCAGAACCTTATTGAAACACATCCCAACTTTTTTTTTTTTGAGATGGAGTCACTCTGTCGCCCAGGCTGGAGTGCATTCCTCTATCTCGGCTCACTGCAACCTCCACTTCCCTGGTTCAAGCAATTCTCCCACCCCAGCCTACTGAGTAGGTAGGACTACAGGTGCACACCACCGTGCCCGGCTGATTTTTGTGTTTTTAGTAGAGATGGAGTTTCACCATGCCAGTCAGGCTGGTCTCGAATTCATGACCACAGGTGATCCACCCATTTTGGCCACCCAAAGTGCTTGAATTACAGGCATGAGCCACCGCACCTGGCCAGTGCGCCCCATCTCTTTAAAGCTCCTGGCATTGTGGATTCCATTGCTATCCAATGTCCACCGCTGAACATTATGATTCATACATACCAATTCCTGTACACTGCTTCTGTATATACAATGAATATATCCATTGAATAAGCATTTGTAATAATCAGTACACAACTGAATGGTGATACTCATCATCATGTGAATTATTGTGATCAACTTCGGGTCCCTTTGGTGTTGTTTCTCCTTTATAAAAATTGCTTGAGGACAAAGAGGCCACCTCTCTCCCAGGACTGCGCCTGTTCAGGCGTGGCGTCTTGAAGCTGTGGCCTGCGGTGGCTTTGCTCTGGGACTGTGACTTTTGGCAGAGGCTGGCAGAGTTCCAGAGAACTGGACTGTGGAAAAAGGACCCTTCCTTCATTCAAAGCTACTTTTTATCTGACGACCTGGACTAAACAGAGGAGTGTCCATTGAGGTTGAGGCAACAGATGTGATGATAGTAATGACTTCTTCAGCAAATGCCAAAGGGGGCTTTGCCGAAGAAACAAAGCATGTTTAAAATCATAACATCTGTCAGAGGAGCAGCCACATCACCCAGGGGTTTTGGGGGGTAAAGCAAAGCTCACTGATCTGGGGTTATGCTGCAAAGGCCCCCAGGCCTGAGCAAGCACTTCACGCCAGGGGCTTGGTTCCTCACCTACAAAATGGGTGTCTCTTAGGCCTCTTTCTTTATTTAAAGTGTGAATCATTCCAGAAGGAGAACTTCTCTGAAGACACGGAGGCTGTATTTAGAAATGGGTGGCTGGCGTGTCATGGGACAAGTGGCTCATGTGGCTTTTGCTCTGTGGTGATCTGGTGAATTGTACAGGATGAAATTCAGAAGGGACAGAGGTCAGAGCCTCTACCTGAATCCCCAAAATGAAAAACAACTGCAGGAGACCAGAGTGGGGGGACGCAGTGTACCAATATTGCCATGGGTAGAGGGGGGACAGCTACCATTTGAGATACTATTAGATTTTAAATGAATTCTCAGGCCGGGCATGGTGGCTCATGCCTGTAATCCCAGCACTTTGGGAAGCCAAGGCAGACAGATCACTTGAGGTCAGGAGTTCAAGATCAGCCTGGCCAACATGGTGAAATCCCATCCCTAATAAAAATACAAAAATTAGCCAAGCATGGTTGGCAGGCACCTGTAGTACCAGCTACTTGAGAGGCTGAAGCATGAGAATCACCTGAACCGGGAGGGAGAGGTTACAGTGAGCTGAGATCATGCCATAGCACTCCAGCCTGGGCAACAGAGCAAGACTGTCCCCAACAAAAAATTAAAATAAAATGAATTCCCAGCATAAAGTAGCTGCCTGAACAAGCCCCGTGGCTCTGTGCTGTGTGACAGAAAATAAGGGCCCTGGTCCAGCTCAACCAGGCTGGTCCTTAGCCCCAGGACCCCTGCCCTAACCTTAGGAAGAAACCAATCACCTGGGGCTTCATCAGGGAATGACCACAGGGTGAGGGGGCCTGATTCCCAGCATCTGAGGGTGGGCCATGCTGAGGGGCTGGGAATCAGCCCGGAGGAGAGGGGGTTGTATGATCACGGAGCAGTCTTTCAGTCTGAGGAAAGCTATTGTGTGGAAAACGGACAAGACTTGCTTTGGAGGCCCCAAGAGGGAAAGCTAACGAGAAAAGGCTGCTGGGGAACAGAGTGTTGCTTTCAGAGAAGGGAGAATTTTTAAAGAGTCAAACAGTTCAAGAGTCAATCACTTCAAAGAATGTGCTGCCCTGAGAGCTGGTGAACTCCCATTCCCTGAAACTGAGAGAAGAGACCCGCGGGAGGAGCTGAGCACTGGTGGAAGGCTGGCCCGGAGGAGCGGGACATGGCCAAACCCTGGGTGCCAACATGCAGCTCTGCAGAGAGGAATGATGGTAAAGTCTCTCCATCTCCTCAGCCCTGCAAGTCCTTAATGGTTATCCTAAAAATACAACATGGTAATACAAGTCAAGGCCCTAACCCTCTCTGGGAAAAGAATCAAAGTCCAGAGGAAAACAACAAGCCCTAGAAGTTCCTAGGTTTCCTGGGTAAAGCAAGAGCCGGCCCAGATCCTTGGGAGAAGCACCCAGGCCTGCCCTGGGCAACGAGCAGGCCTGCAGTGGGGTGGAGGGCTGGGAGGAGCCTGGGGAGATACTGGACTCCTGGGCTGGGATCTTGGCTAAGAGCAGATTTGTTGAGCTGCTCAGGTGGGCTGTGAGCCCCCTGCCTCCCCGACCAGGGCAATCTGTCAGCATGGCCTCCACAGGGCTCCAAAAAGGAACCAGCCAAGCCCCCCTTCTACACAGGGGTGAGTCATGCCAGGCCTTGCTTTGCACTGGCTCGGGACTGAGATGGAAAGAACCAGTCAGCACTGCTCCCAGGGGCCTCCGAGCTGTTACCGCTGAGGCTCTGATGAGGCAGTCAGGAGTTCATTACAGCAAGGAGGTCAGGAGGGATTTGGATAAATGAGGTTGGCTGGTGAGATGCTAAGTTTCTCCAGCATCCTTATAAGAGGGAGACAGTGAAGTGGAAAGAGACCAACACCAGGTGGCTGGGAGTGCATGTGTGTGAGTGTGTGTGTGTGTATATGTGTATATGTGTGTGTCCACACGCGAGCACTTGCACATGTACATACATGCATCTGGATGCGCACATCCACTGCCTACAGTGTCTGCTTGTCTGTGGGGTGGGTGTGTCCATGTGTGTCCTAAGTGCCATGTGTTTAAGTACACACAACAAATATATGTCACTGTAACCCATCATAGGCTGTGAGCATACCCACAGATACTTCATAAACCAGTCTGTTCTGGTCCTAATTCATCCAGATTCTTAGAGTGTCCACTTTGGAAGCTGGATCCCACCAGAGTGTCCATCATGGCCTGACTACCTGAGCAGAGGTGGCTGAGGGAGGCAGGGAATGAAGAAGGACCAGGCCTAGTAACCTTGGGAGGCCAGAGCCCAAACAGCTCACCTCTCCCTGATAAAAGGACGAAGGACCACAATGTGTGAAATCTGGAGACTCCAATACTGCCGCCATTTAGACTGGGGGCCCGCGTGTGCTGCCCCTACCCAAGAGGCATGTTCACAACCTCAGTGACTCGAGGAACAGTCACTCGTCATCTATGCATGTCCCCTAGCTAAATGCTGGGCAGGTCAAAGGCAAACAGTACGCCAAAGAGCTTGAACGGGTGGGGCGATGGTCATGCATGGGGGTGACTGGTCTCCCAGAGCAGGAGTGCTTCGCATCTTCAGCCAAATGCTGTGGGAATTTAGAGGAGGGAGGAGCGGCATAACTTTAAAAGTCAGCATATTTGGAAACAAGACCTCCAGCATGAGAACAGGCACCAGGCCAGTGTTCCCAGATTGAAAGGCCCCAAGAGAAGCAGGGCCACAGTTAATCTGTGTTAGTGGAGCCAGACTAACGAGCCACCAGGCCATGTCATCTGGAACAGTGTGGAAATCACACAGACCCAGGGTCGGCCCAGAGCTCTCACCCTGCCAAAGCAGGAGAGGGGACAACGAACATGTGGGACTTCTGGTCACTGGCCTGGCCTCGGGTGCAGTCCCCAGAGACAGGGGCCACCGTGTGGACCAAGGTAACTTCAGTCTCAGGAGATAGCACACTGGCCCCAAAGATGGTCACGTGTGTGGTACCTGGAACCCTCACCATGAATATTTGGCAAAGAGCTGGTACCCCTCAGAGGTTTGGTGAGTTAATGAGCTGTCAACTAGGAGACCTGGCCCAAGGGGCAAGCCACCATCCTCTAGAATAGTGCTAACAGAACTTCCTGCACTCACAGAAATGCTCCGTATCTTTGTGGTCCAGTATGGTAGCCACCAGCCACATTTAGCTATTGAGCGCATGAAATATGGCCAGAGGTACTAAAAGACTGAAAAAAAAAAAAAGACTGGCTTTGTGTATTTTTATTTTAATCAAATTTAATGAAATAGCTACACATGACAAGTGGCTACCATACTGAACAGCGCAGCTCTAGGACTCTGTAGTAACAAGTGCTGTGCCAACTCTGACAGGCAGAGAGCAGCTGCCTGGAGCCCGGTGTCGAGAAGGATGCGGAAGGCTCGTATCTGTGATTGGTGGAAGCTGTGCTTGCAATGTCTGTGGCAGAGGCAAACACCACCTGCTTCTGTCCTTGACCCAGATGCAGCAGCTCAGTGCCACCCTGGGCATAAAGGTCCAAGACAATTAAATAGACAAAACTTCCATCTTTACCCGCAGCACTCCCTAAGCTCCTTCCTGTGCTTGGCTTCTCTCCACAGCCCTTCCCAGCTCCTGACATAGCACGTCTGTTCAGTGTGTCACCTGTACCAGAATCTGTTCTGCTCACAGCTATATATATCCTCAGTGCCCGAAATGCCTGTGGTCTGATCATTCTTTTTTTTTTTTTTTTTTTTTTTTGAGACAGGGTCTCACTGTCTCCCAGGCTGGAGCGCCGAAGTGCAATCATGGCTCACTGCACCTTAATCTCCTGGCCTCCAGTGATCCTCCTGCCTCAGCCTCCCAAGTAGCTGGAACTATAGGTACATGCCACCATGCCTGGATATATATATTTTTTAATTTTTTGTAGCAATAAGGTCTTGCCATGTCTGGTCTTGAACTCCCAGGCTCAAGAGGGAATAAGTACTTAGCCAAGCGACCTAACTAGAATGTGAATGCAAGTCTTACTCACAGCCGTCGTTACCAGATCTTTCCAATTTCTATGCGAGTCAGAAATCCAGGCTTTTATGTAGAGTGCACAAATTTTTAAATATTAGAAAATGTTAACACTCTGAGAAGGTCAAACAAAGCAGATACCCGCAGGCCAGCTGTGGTCCAAGGACTACCTGATTCTTCATGTTAACACATCTCCCAAATAGAGCTGGGAGGAAGTGCCAGCTAGTAAAAGAGATACCTCATTAAATGAAATAATCCAATAAAAACACTATCCAGGGCCTAGCACAAAGTAAACGCTCAATAAAACTACACTTAATATTACTAACAAAACTTCAATTCTTATAGCCAAATAAACATAGAATGCACCACAACACTGGCCACAGTGGACAATTCTACAATTCTCCAGCAATTCTGCAACTGTTTGGAGAAAATTTCTGCTGGAGGATGTGGCAAAGGCTTAAGACCTGCCGGAGCCCAACAGAGCCCAGGTCAGAGGCCACACAGCCACGCACGGGCCATCAACAGTACTGCCCTCACCAGCTCTGCTTGGGTCCATCCCCACAAGGCCAGCGTCCTCCCACTGCCACCAGGAACCCAGCACTACTTTAAGACAACCTGTTTTCTGTGGGTTCATCATCTGCATTATCTAAAATGCAGATCTGTTTTGCTAAGCCCTGGAATGTTGAAAAACATTCTGTGACATCCAAGAGGTAGGAGTTGAAACTGACAGAAGGACCAGTGCGCACTCCGCATCACGGGGATGCACCTGGCTGTTCTCACACCGAGAGGCACTTGAGGCTAAAAGAAAAACTAAAAACATTTAGATATCTCTGCGGGTGGGTCTGTGAAGAAGTTACGATAGTGAGTACAATGCAAGGCTGGTGTTGTGTGTCTCCTGCGAAATAGACGATGGGTTTGATCCATTACATTACATGCCGAGCATATCATGACGAAGAACATCTATGGAGTGGCAGAGGCACAACCCTCCCCCTTGACACCAGCCTCGTCTCCTCTTCCCACTTATTGGTCCCCCAGCCCCGACGTCACTGTTGCCAGGATAACAGTGGCACGATAGGGCTTGGCACTAAAAGCCCAACCCTAGGCCAAGAGGCGACTGGCCTCTGGCCCCGATTCCCCTCTCCCCTACCAAGCGCCTATCAGAACAGGGCTCAGGGTTGATGATTCCTTGTCCTCATAGCAAAAGGTCTTGAGGGGAACAGTGACCAGGCTTGGGGAAGGGTCACAAAGGAGGGACATTCAGAAAAGCAAGAGATCAAATCCAAGCTTAGGAAATGGCAGCCTCCCAGCATCCCAAGCTCCACAGCTCCTGAGAGGGGAGTCTGATGCTTGTGGTCAGTGGGGAGTTCTTCCTTGTAAGACTGGCACAAAGGAAAAACACCATCCCTAGTCACAGGTGACCCTGTGTGTGGGTAACAGCAGAAGGAGAGGTGGAGAGAGGCAGCTGTGCTGTCTGTGCAGTCCCCAAGAGTTGAATGGAAGCCCACCCAGCAACCACATCAGCCGGCTCCCCAGGGGTCCACGGGTGAAGACAGGGATGGCTTTCCACCCTAGACCCCGCGCAGTCCGCCCTGGCTTCTCCCTCTACATGTCCCGGCTGCAGCCTCCTGTCTGAGGTGGGCACTGTGGACAGTCCTCTCCTCCCTGAGGGAGGCCCAGGCACAGGGCCAGCTGACCGCAGAGGCTGTGTCTGAAGGAAGCACAAGCCTGTCCCTGTCCTCCCTCCAACCCCCCCACACCCTCCCTCAGCCATGCTGCGATCCCTGGGAAGTGATTCCGAGTACAAGTCAGAGGGGCTCAGTTCTACAGCTCCACCTGGCAGCAGGTGTGGGCTGAGTGGGTTTTCTGGGTGCTGCCTGTTGCCAGGTGGCAGCTGGGGTGCTTAGCAACCCTCAAGGTCCCCAACTAACCCCTGGAGTGTGGTCACGAGGGAATAAAGACAAACAACTCCAGTTCTTTCCTCTGGGCCTCCTGCTCTACGCTCACATGCCCACGGAGCAGGGAGGCTGGACCAGGGCCAGCATGCATCCTGGCGGCTCCGCGCCACAGGGATGCGCCACGGCACGGCCTACCAAGTCAGATAGGTACTCAGCAGATGCAAAGAGGGTGCTTCACATGCCAGGGCTGCAGCCAGAGAACTCCAAATCCACAAGGCACAGCAGGCCCCACTACCTCTGTGCAGCAGGCTGGAGCCAGGCAGGTTAAAGCAGCAAAGTCAAAGGAATCTGAGACCCTTGTGTTACTCGAATGCTCTGTTGCCTCAATATACCCATTGATACTTGGACATGCGCACCCCGTGAGGAGGCAGAAAGGGATGCCTCTGCTTGAGGGGCTGTGCTGGCTCGCCCTCCTGGACGGTGGCTGGCTGCCCACCCATCCAGGAGTTGATTGTCATTAGCAGGAGGCTGGTCATCTTCATAACAGAAGGTATAACCTCCCAGGGGACAGCCACAGAGAGAGCGGGCTCAGGTCACTGGCACATCCCTCCGCCTCACTTCACAGCTGCGGAGGAAGATGAGGCCCAGCGAGGAGCCTCCTGCTAGGACAGCCACGTGGCCAGTGCTTCCCTTTGGCCACACACTCTTAAGGCAGCTTAGAAAACAAGATAAATGGCTGGGCATGGTGGCTCATGCCTGTAAACCCAGCACTTGGGGAGGCTGAGGTGGGCAGATCACTTGATGTCAGAAGTTCAAGACCAGCCTGGCCAACATGGAGAAACCCCATCGACACAAGCCTATAGTCCCAGCTACTCTGGGGGCTGAGGCAGGAGAATTGCTTGAACCTGTGAGGCGGAGGTTGCAGTGAGCTGAGATCGTGCCACTGCACTCCAGCCTGGGCGACAGAGTGAGACTCCATCCCAAGAAAACCAAAACAAACAACGAAAAACAAGATAAAAGCACCTGACCAAATAAAAAGTGAGACATGGACCCTGAGCACTCAATTCTAGAAGGAGGCCCCTTTTTTCAGAGGGTAGAATAACAATTGTTTTTGTAGAGGACACTCAATTTCTTTTTTAAATAGAGAATTTTCTTAAAGACATTAAGCACACGTGTAAGTAGGGATGGCCTGCTGTGACACTGACCTCAAATGGCTCTTTGGAGCCACGTTGAAACCAGTTTCTGTTTCCTTTCCTGCCAGGACTGTCTGCAGCCCTTTCCGAAGTATTTTTCCATCTTTCCATTATCTCATTTTTATTCTCATGAGGGGCTTTCACAGGAGGAAAGGGAGACGGGGTCATGCTGCCTCTGCCCTGGCCTGCACTCAGCTCTGAAGACCCGTCAGCTGATGTTCCTGAAACGTCAAATCAGCCCAGAGCCCACACCACTCTCAACGTCAGCCCCAGTGCCTCGGGAGGGGGTGACCTCTGTCCTGGCTGGAACAGAGAAGGGGATGGGCCCCAGCCAGCTCCCATCCCACCTGACAGCCCCGACTCCAGCCGGTGCCTCCCCAGGGGCTAGGGGCCAGCATGACGGCAGCTTGGAGCCCCAAAGGGTTTCATGGATTTTAGAGCACGTTTTTAGACCACGTAATTACATTTCATGTGATTCCCAAACCCCTGACAATGGTATTATTTTTAATCCCATATTTTCAGAAAATTAAACTGAAAGCCGGAGAGGGGAAATGCCGACAGCACAGAGAAAGCCAGGGTGGCAGAGGCGGTGGATGCAAATCCAGGTCCAAAATGGCCAGTGGGGGCATCCTCCCCCACCCCACCAACCCCCCCAGTACAGACTCTGGTGTCCCTCACAAGGTGAGGACGAGCATAGGATGGTGGGAGTGTGCTAGGGTCTGGGTCCCGTGTCCTCACGTGCAAGGCCTGTCTCAGAGCTCACCAGGTCCCTTTCTATCTGGTTTTAAAAATTAAATTCGGGGCCCAGCATGGTGGCTCATGCCTGTAATCCTAACACTTTGGAAGGCCGAGACAGGTAGATCACCTGAGATCAAGAGTTTGAGACCAGCCTGGCCAACAAAACCCCGTCTCTAAACACGAAAATTAGCCAGGCACAGTGGCCGGCACCTGTAATCCCAGCTACTTGGAAGGCTGACGAAGGGGAATCGCTTGAACCTGGGAGGTAGAGGTTGCAGTGAGCTGAGACTGTGCCACTGTACTCCAGCCTGAGCAACAGAGTGAGACTCCATCTCAAAAGCAAAAAAAACAAAAAACAAGTGTCAGACTCCGGTCCCAGGTTTTCTTTCAGGTAAAGATGTTGTGAACCAGCTAGAGGTGGTGGTGGCACAACACCGTGAGTGTACTAAATCACTTTTAAGGGGTGTTCGTTTATGTGCATTTTACCTCTATAAAAAAGAAAAAAAAAAAATCAAGCAAACCTGAGTTTTTCTAGCTACAAACCTAATTTATAATACCATAATAGTTTTTTAAAATTGTTTTTCTTTTCTTTTTTTAGTTTTTTTTGAGACGGAGTTTCGCTCTTGTTACCCAGGCTGGAGTGCAATGGCGCGATCTCGGCTCACCGCAACCTCCGCCTCCTGGGTTCAGGCAATTCTCCTGCCTCAGCCTCCTGAGTAGCTGGGATTACAGGCACGTGCCACCATGCCCAGCTAATTTTTTGTAGTTTTAGTAGAGACGGGGTTTCACCATGTTGACCAGGATGGTCTCGATCTCTTGACCTCGTGATCCACCCGCCTCGGCCTCCCAAAGTGCTGGGATTACAGGCGTGAGCCACCGCGCCCGGCCAAAATTGTTTTTCAAAGAGACTCCCAGATTAAGGGAGTTTTGCTGGTCTCTTCTACTTTCCTATACCTTCAGAATTTGATCCAACAATCATATGATGGTAGACAGTCTGAGTGGCTACTCTGGCCAGATGCTGTGCTAATAGCTACTGAACATCCACCTCCCCTCAGCCATAGGAAACAGGCAGAGGCTCGGGTACTTGGTTCTTGGCTGCTGTGCTATGCGAGATGAAGGGGTTAATCTTTTAATCAGGGTAAAACATGGCTAGGACGCTCTCAAATACTGGGACAAAAAAAAAAAAAAAAGCCTGAAGGAATAGGCCTCTGTGATGGTTAATACTGAGTGTCAACTTGACTGGCCTGAAGGACACACGGTATTGATTCTGGATGTATCTGTGAGGGTGTTGCTAAAGGAGATTAACATTCAAATGAGTGGGCTGGGAAAGGCAGACCCACCCTCAATCTGGGTGGTCACAATCTAATCAGTGGCCAATTCGCTAGAATATAAACAGGCAGAAAAATGTGAAGAGAGAGACTGGCTTAGTCTCCCCGCCTATATCTTTCTCCTGTGCTGGATGCTTCTCCAAGTTCTTCAGTTTTGAAACTCAGACTGGCTCTACTTGCTCTTCAACCTGCAGACGGCCTATTGTGGGACCTTGTGATCATGTGTGTTAATACTTAGTAATCTCCCCTTTACATATACATATATATACATGTATATGTATATGGAATATGTATCTATTCCATTAGTTCTGTCCTTCTAGAGAACCCTGACTCATACAGAATCTGTTAGACTTTTTTCTTTATTTTAGAGATGGGGTCTCACCATGTTGGCCAGGTTGGTCTTGAACTCTTGGCCTCAAGCAGTCCTTCTGCTTCAGCCTCCCAAAGTGCTAGAATGACAGGCGTGAGGCACTGTGCCTGCCTCTTTTTATTTTCTTTATAATTGTATATTCTTGCCAAATATTATACAATGTAGGCCAAGAAAGCAAAGGAACTCTTGCAAACTTCAGTTAACCAGGCTGTGGCTTGAGCCAAATGGGGCTAAGGCAGGAAACAACTCACAGGATGTCACTCCTGCCTCGAAGCCAGTTCCCTGGGGCTGGGGTTTTCTAACAGGAATCCTTCAGGGAGGGTTTCCAAAAGCAAGGAGGTATTTTCTAGATAAACAAGGAAAACCTAAGTGCCTAAGTGTACTCTCACTCATTGCTGGTGGAGTAGAAATTATTTGAAACTCTATATGAGGCTGGGCGGAGTGGCTCATACCTGTCATCCCAGTACTGTGGGAGGCCAGGGCAAAGAGATCACTTGAGGTCAGGAGTTTGAGACCAGCTTGGCCAACATGGTGAAACCCCATCTCTACTAAAAATACAAAAATTAGCCTGGTGTGGCGGTGCATGCCTGTGGTCCCAGCTACTCAGGAGGCTGAGGCTGGAGAATAGCTTAAACCCAGGAGGCGGAAGTTATGAGTTGAGATCGCACCACTGCACTGTAGCCTGGGCAATAGAGTGAGACTCTGTCTCAAAAAAAAAAAAAAAAAAAAAAAAGCTGGGTGCGGTGGCTCACACCTGTAATCCCAGCACTTTGGGAGGCCGAGGTGGGCAGATCACCTGAGGTCAGGAGTTCAAGACCAGCCTGACCAACATGGTGAAACCCCATATTTACTAAAAATACCAAAAGTTAGCCAGGTGTAGTGGCGGGCATCTGTAATCCCAGCTACTCAGGAGGCTGAGACAGGAGAATTGCTTGAACCTGGAAGGCGGAGGTTACAGTGAGCCGAGATTGTGTCATTGCACTCCAGCCTGGGCAACAAGAGCAAAACTCCACCTCAAAAAAAAAAAAAGATTTAGTACAAGAGCATGAATAGGCTACCATCTGCGTGCGTGCGTGCGTGCGTGCGTGTGTGTGTGTGTGAAAATTCTATAAACCTCTGAAAGGGTACATTAAAAAGATAACAGTGATTGGTATTGTCTGATGTTTGGGGCTGGATGGTTAAGGGAAATATAGGTAGGATGACTCACTTTTCCTACTATACCCTTTTTCTCATACTTTTATAATTTTATACATGTATACTTTTGCTATAGAGGATCTTATGGCAGGCCAACCCTTCAGACAAGAACAGCGATAAAAGCTGGATAAAATACATAGAAACCCAGCTCTTTAAAGGCTATGGAAACAAACAAAACAGCCAGCACTTGAGGGGCCAAGATCTCAGGGGAAGGGAAACACATTTAAGTGAGCCCAACACACTCTGTCATTTTTCCCCCGCAACCGGGGTGGAGCGGCTGGAGAGAGCGCAATGACGAGGGCTCTCACGGGGCTGGAGAAACAAGAGCTGTGGGCAAATTCCAAGGCAGAGAGAGTAGAGGCGCTAAGACTTACCCTGGGAAAGAGAACCACGCAACAGTGAGCCCGACTTTCTGTACACTATTACTCTTTAGTATTTGCATGCGGCAAGAGACCAAGGATCCAAGCAGCAAGTGAGAGCTAAGAGGCTAAGGACAGAGGATGGCTTCTGCAGTCACACTGCTGAGGAGTTCAAGGCACCATGAGAAAAGGACCTGCCCTTCAGTTAAGATCCCTGAAAAGCTATTTCCTATCTGCCCCTGCTCTAACCATCTGCCACAAGAAAAGTCAATCCTCTCTGGAGAGACGCAACATTATTCAGAGCCACTACTATTTCCCATCCACAACATCTAGTATTTAATTTTTAAAATGCCAAAAGGCTACAGTGGGAACATCGCTTGAGGCCAAGAGTTTAAGACCAGTTTGGGCAACATAGCAAGCCTCCATCTCTACAAAATTATTTTTGTTTTATTAGCTGGGCATGGTGGCATACACCTGCAGTCGCAGATACTCAGAAGGCTGAGGTGGGAATTTCGCTTGAGCTCAGGAGTTCAAACATGCAATAAGCCACCTGTACTTCCAGCCTGGGTGACAAAGCAATACCCCGTCTCAAAAAAAAAAAAAAGAAAAAAAAGAAAAAAAAAAGCCGCCAAGATGCCAGGCAACAGGGCCAAATTTCAGTAACAACAACAACAAAATGCATATCCATTAGTATTCCAGATAATATGGTTGTCAGTCAGGGACTTTAAAATCAATGTAATATATTTCAAAAAATAGATGTCAACGTGGGAATACATAGCCAGGGAACTGAAGTCCAGTTTTTAAAATCAAATGGAAACTCCAGAACAGAAAAGCATATAATTGAAATTGATGACTCAATAAACCACTGATCTGACAAAGCAGAGAAGACAGGATTAGTAAACTGTAGGTTAGGTCCATAAAAATATTCAGTCTGAAGTGCAGAAAGAAAAAAAGATTCAAAAAAGGAAGAGATACTTCTGGAACATGGTAAAAATGTCTAACAGGGATAGTGAGTACTAGAGGAAAGCAGCAAATGGGAAGAAGCAATAAAAAGATACTGGCTGAAAATGCTCAAACTGACGAGGGATATCAAACCAACATTCAGTAAGCTCTTTGAATACCAAGCAGAGCAACTGCAAAGAAAACTCCCAGGTGCAGCATTGTAAAACTACCGAGACCAAAAACAAAGAGCACTGGGAAAGCAACCAGAGGAAAGAGTATGCATTAAATGTAACAGGAACAACAGTCTATCTGACGACTGGTATTTCAACAGGAATGATGGAAGCTGAAGGAGAGTGGAATGATGCCTATAAGGGGCTAGAAATAAAAAATGGCAGCCTTTTTTTTTTTTTTTTTTGAGACAGAGTCTTGCTCTGTAGACAGGTGCCAGGCTGGAGTGCAGTGGCACAATCTTGGCTCACTGCAACCTCCGCCTCCCGAGTTCAAGCAATTCTCCTGCCTCAGCCTCCCGAGTAGCTGGGACTATAGGCGTGCGCCACCATGCCCAGCTAATTTTTTGTATTTTAGTAGAGATGGGGTTTCACCAAGTTGGCCAGGATGGCCTCGATTTCTTGACCTCGTGATCCACCCGCCTCGGCCTCCCAACGTGCTGGGATTACAGGCGTGAGCCACCACACCTGGCCAGCCTAGAATTCTTAATCTGCAAAAAGTGTTGGTATGGTTTGAATGTGTCCATTTAAAATTCAGGTGTTGCCAATGTAATAGTATTAAGAGATGGGGCCTTTAAGAAGGGATCAGGCCACCCCTCTTTTGTAGGATTAAGGCCCTTTTAAAAGGGGCATCACAAAACATTCAGCTAGCCTGCCCTTCTGCCACGTATGGACACCAGAACAAACATTGATGCCTTGATCTTGGACTTCCCAGCCTCTGGAACTGTAAGAAGTAAATTTCTGTTCTTTATAAATTACCCAGTTTCAGGTATTCTGTTGTAGCAGCACAAAACAAACAAAGACAGGTGTCTTTCAAAAGTGAAAGCAAAATAAACACTCCAAGGTAATCAGAAATGGAGAGAATTTGGTACCAAGAGATTAGCATAAAAGGTAGTACTAAAGGAAATTCTTCATTTCTTTGCTTCATTTTCTTGAAGAAATTCAGAGCAATTGAGAGGGAAAACCATGGGTAACTATATAAGAATATTAATAATCATAATAAGGGCTTACGGAGTTTAAAATATGTTGAACTAAAACACATTACAATAATGGCCAGAATACGGGGAGCAGAGGCTTGTTAAATGAAGCTAAAATGCTGTGAGGTTTGGCCAGGTGTGGTGGCTCATGTCTGTAATCCCAGCACTTTGGAAAGCTGAGGCAGGAGAATCATGAGGTCAAGAGTTCGAGACCAGCCTGGCCAGCATGGTGAAAGCCTGTCTCTACTTAAAAAATAATAATAATAATAATAATTAGCCTGGCATAGTGGTGCACACCTGGAATCCCAGCTACTCAGGAGGCTGAGGGAGAATTACTTGAACCCAGGAGTTGCAGTGAACCAAGATCGTGCCACTGTACTCTAGCCTGGGTGACAGAGGGAGACTCCGTCTCAAAAAAAGAAGAAAAAAAAAAAGGTAAGTACTAATTTGAGGCAGATGCAAATGTTGACATTATTTCATTTTTAAAAGACTTGACACATTTTGTAGAATATACGTTATTCTCAAGTGCATCAAAACTGATCATATGCTAGGCCAAAATCAGTTCCAACGAATTTCAAAGGCTTGAAATCAGAGTATGTTCTCTAACCAGAATAAAGCTACAAATCAACATAACTGTGAACAAATCCTCAAATGTTTAGAACTTAGTGCACTTCTACATTGCCCACAGATCAAAGACATTTCAATGAAAATTAGTAAATACTTTTAATTAAATGACATTGAAAATAGGGCATATTAAAACTTGTGAAATAAAGCTCAAACAATGTAATGAGTGAAATCTGTAGCATTAAATACATGGTTTAGGAAAAGAAAGGCTGAAAATTGGTCATCTAAAGTTCTGTTTGGCTGTGCTCATGTCTGTACTCCCAACACTTTGGGAGGCCGAGGCATTCGAGACCAGCCTAGCCAACATGGTGAAACGCTGTCTCTGCTACAAACACAAAAAATTAGCCAGTGTGGTGGTGTGTGCCTATAATCCCGGCTATTTGGAGGCTGAGACAGGAGAATCCCTTCATCCCAGGAGGTGGAGATTGCAGTGAGCCTAGATTGCACCATTGAACTCCAGCTTGGAAGACAGAGTGAGATTCTCTCTCAAAAAAACAAAACAAAAACAATAAAGATCCATTTTAAGGTAAAAAAAAGACACCAATTAAAACCAAAGGAAAAAAAGGATGACAAAGTTAAAAGCATAAATAAATTAGAAATACGAAATGTACAAAGAAAGTAACAAAGATTAAAGGTGATCTGCTGAAGAGGCTAAGACATTAATAAGCCTTAGCAAGATTAAGAACAATTTAAAAAGGCACAGATTATCTTTGGTAATGAAAAGGAACATCACTACACATTGCAGACAAAAGATAAAAAGAAAATATTATGAATGTTATGCCAAAATTTTGAAAATTTGAATGGACACGTTTCTGGGGGAAAAAACCTCTCTTAAAACCTGTACAAAAGGAAATATAAAAACTGAACAGCCTTATATCTATGAGGGAAACAGAATCTTCCCCTAAAGAACACTTCAGGCCCATAGGACTTCATTAGTGCTTTTTTCTAAGACAGGTCTTACTTTGTCGCCCAGTCTGGAGTGCAGTGGCACAATCACAGCTCACCACAGCCTTAATCTCCTGGCCTCAAGCAATCCTTCCACCTCAGCCCCCCAAGTAGCTGGAACTACAGGCATGCACCATCATGCTCAGCTAATTTTTTAATTTATTGTAGAGGTGGGGTCTTGCTTTATTGCCTAGGCTGGGCTTGAACTCCTGGACTCAAGTGATCCTCCTGTCTCAGCCTCCTAAAGTGCTGGTATTAAAGGCATAGCCACCATGCCTGGCCGTGACTTCTAAATTTAAGGAATAACCCAAATTATTTTCAAACTCTCAGGGATTAGAAAGAGGGAACATTTCTCAAATTATTTCATGAGTTGGGCATAACCCTGATACCAAAACCTGTCAAGCACATGGAAAGGAAAGAAAATGGCAGGCAGGTTTCTCTCGAATGGTCACAGAAGACGCAAGGAGAATGTGAGTAAATGGAAACTCACAAGGGCCAGGATTCTAACCCTCCCAATGGTAACGGTGCTTTCACAGTCCCAGTAGGATTCACACAGATTCCTTCTCACCCTGAAAACAATCTTTCAAAGGTGGTTTTACATATGGGGATACTGAAGTCCAAAGAGGGGCAGCAACGAGCCCAAGGCCACACTCAGGACAGAGCCTGGCTAGACAAATTCATTCCATCTGATGGACATTTATAGGCCCTGGCTATGCACCCAGCTAGGTGGGAGGATGCACCTTACCCCTCCCCCCACACATACACCTCTGCACCTCCCTTCCACCCCTGGACCTCCCTGTCCTGGGGCCAATGTCTGCTGTGCCGCTGCAGAGTGGGAAGGCAATGCAGAGAAGCACTAGTGTTGCCCAGGCAAGCTGCTAGCACCTTCAGGAGCCCAGGGGCACCCAGGGATGACCCTCTCTGCTGGTCCCCAGGCTCCATAAGCTGACCCTGCCCAGAGGTAGCATATGGCCCTGGGTGTTAGAAAGGCCCTGTGCACTTCAAAGGCTCCCTGTGGCCCTGTGCACCTCAGCCTACCTCTAACCATTTCCCAGCGCTATGGGTTACAGAGTACTTCTGTGTTTCTCATTTGACCCTGAAGAAACCTGCCAGACAAATGTCAGTGCCTCCACTTTGCAGATGAGGAAAAGTGAGGCTTTGTAGGATGGATAACTTATCTAAATTATCTACACGGAGAACAACAGCCCCAGGGTGAAACACAGGGCCTTCCTCATCACACAGGGCCCCCGTTCAGTGCGAGTTAAGATGTCCTAGATTGTACAATATGAGACAGACAAGATCGACGCAGACAGACATGCTGAAAACTGCACAAATGCTATATAAAAAGAATGCTTGGCCTAGCTAAGTGTTGACACATTTTTTTTTTTTAAGTGTAGAGAACCCAGAGGGATGCCGCCACAGTGAGAGATCAGACACAAATAAGGCATGAGACAGTATAAAAGAAACAGAAATTGAAGAATGCCTTTCAAGAGGCTTTATAATCCAGGAAAGGAGAATTCTTTCAACACACACAGGCTCTTCAATAACTTCAGGTCCCAGGGCCCAGGGGCGGGGTGAATACAATGGGCCATTAAACCTGGGCCTTTGTCACAATGGCAGCCAGCGAAAATCCCATCCCACAGGGGCCTTCTGAAAGGAATGAGATTGGTAAATGGGGAGGAAAAACATCCGCTGGACAGTGGAATGAGGGACCTATCAGCTAAATGACTTAGAATGTCAGTGAGGCCTGATGGTGGAACCCCTGTAGGCCAAGAGCTCCAGAGTGGGCCCCAAAACCAAAGCCCTGTCCATCTGAGTGGCAGCATCTATGAAAACAGCAATTTCAGTGAATCAGGAGCACAGAGAACCTCCTGAACAAAAATGACATTGTTCCCAGAGCAGAGAATCATAGCATCAACCTATCGAGTTTGTTTTTGAAGGGGAAATAAACCTATGGATAACAGGAAATTGGTGGATGTAATTTCTGGAGGCCTTCAAAAAACATGTGAGATGAATCCAGGCCAAAGCTATGTAAAAGCCTGAGTGACATGGGAACTGGGAGGATGGTTCTGCCATGGAGGAGCCTGGAGGAAAGCCAGGACACCCAGGCAGGGACAGCCAGGCCTCTCTCCAGATGGAGAATGTCAACAGGGGGTATCCCTGGGGAACGGGCTGGTTTTCCTTCTTCAGCAGTGACCTAGGGTGGGAAGGTAAGGGAGGGAGGAGCTCCCTGGGGGTTGGGGTGTGAGGCTGACGAACTTCACCCAGCAGGACCCTGAGGCCACAGGATGAGTCAACGCCCCACCTGTGGCATGAGCAGGTGCACAGGGTGGATCTGCGGTGGGACCAGCAAGAGAAGTGGGGGAGGCATGACTTGAAGGGATGCCCGTGATGCCCCTGACCTTGGCCCCGAGAAGGTCATCTGAGAAAGGAATGCAGGAAGTCATAGCTGGTTGCTTGGGCAATGCATTTCTTTAAAGGAAAAAGTTTTACATTACAGAAACAAAACAAAACAAAACAGAGCACGAAGGCAGAAAAGGAGAGATCTGGGTCACGCAGAAGCAGATTTAGGAGTGAGAGGCTCCCTGAAGCTCAGAAGCTGCCCTCTAATGGCAGAGGAACTCAGGTGGCCAAGTTCAAAGGCAAACACCTGAACTGGGCGGATAAACGCCAAGCTCCACATAGTCAGGGGCTGTCACTGTGGTTCCTCTCCCTATGACAGGGTCACAGTCCCTGAGCCCAAGCTCCAGGCCCGTGGCCTCCCGAGAGCCTCACCTGCTGCTGGCTCTGCTCCTCCAGGTTCATCTTCACCTCCAGCGACTGGCGGGCCTCCAGGAAGGCCTTGCGGTGCTTGCGGTCGGCCATGTAGTAGGACATGATGCCCACAGTGATGGCGCATAGGTAGAGGAAGACATTGGCCAGGATCTGTACCCCAAAGAAGAAGAGAGAAAAGGCCAGTGGTAAAGGCACGTTTTCAGAAAAGGGAATGGAGGAGGTGGGTTGGGTGGGGACCAAAATCAAGCCTCAAGTTGCCTGAAGTCCAGGGAGAGGCCCAGCAGGGCCTGGTACCTCAGAACCTCATGGATAGTGGCCCACCAAGGGGCATGGCTCGAGAGCCTCAGACACCACTGCACGTACCATGGATGGGTGGCCCACCCAGGGGCATGGCTCGAGAGCCTGAAAGGCTCAAGGGTTCCATGAGCAGTAGGGTGCAGGCGTGCAAAGCTGGCTGAGGGGCTGTGGTTCCCCCTCTAGCTTCCCAACAAAGCAAGGCTGGCCAGTCCCTCCACGGATGGGGACTGAGTAGACCCTCGCCACCCATTCATTCCTTCACACATTTGCTCAAGCAGCACACGCTCAGATGCTCCCATGTGCTGTGCTGACTCACTGGGGAGGAGGGTGCACAAATCCCAGGTCCCACTGGGCAGGACTATGTAATTCTAAACGCTCAGATGGTTTGGGTTGCCGCAGAAGCCCTGAAGAGGTCCCAGGCTGATTCAGTAGCCACAGTGTTGACCTTACACATGTGTCACAGGTTTCTAGTTTTCTGAGATTCACAGGTATCCCCTTAGCTAACCCCACCTGCCAGCAGGTGAGGGGTGCCCAGTACCAATACTCAGGTCTCAAGCTATTGGGGGGGTTCCTGGGACCTGAGGTCTCCCCCACTGCCTGCAAGGTCAGTGTAGTAGCTCAAAGGGCTTCTGGGGCATCAAGTGCCCGTTCCCCATGCCTGGGATGCTGAAGACCCCCCAGGTGTGACCCCCCCCACTTCCACAGGCTGTAGAGACTGCAGATCTGATGGTCTCCTGCTGGGATAACCTTGGATATAGACCTGAACATCCCAACCATGCCTGACATCCAGGCCTGGCTGCTGCTACTCCAACCTCTGGCCATGACTGGGCCCCCACGTGGCTGGACTGAGTGCTAATCCCTCCTACTTCTTCAAGACTACTGGGCTCGGTAAGCCTTTTCAAGCAAGGCCCCTTTCCTGGTCCGGCTCCTCCAGCTTCCCTGGCGCCAGCTCCATGCCCTTCCCCCGAGGCTATGCCCACCCTCTCAGCCCTGGTTCGCCGATGCCCCGCCTGCTCGGTGTGGTTTCTTGGAACTGAGTCTGGAGTTGAGAAATGGGATGGGAAGAGAAGCGGAAGAATTTCTCAGTTTCTGGACCTCAGGGGAGGAAAGACTGGCCTCAGAGTAGAATGGATTCTGGGGTAGGTGAAAACTGCAGGGAAATCAATTTCAAATTTTAAACAAGATGGTCTAATAGACAAGGGAGGCTGGTTCTGACATGAGTTTTCTGAGTTCTCTTGTTTATGCCATATCCCCTCTGAACTGTCTTGTTTCATCAGAGCTGATCAGCACTCGCTCTGAGGACCCGCCACTGCCACACCCTGCTGAATGTTCCTGCAGCCTCTGTGGCCCTCAACAAGGGCCCAGGCCCACCACATCATGAATCAGGAGCTCAGGTAAGTCTCAATGCTGGTCAGCAAGTCACCGGGTGTAGATTCCCAAGCTCTGGCCTCTGGTTCCAGCCTGTAATGACCCGTCAATCTCCTGGGTCTGGGCAGCCCTAGCCGCCTACCTCATCTGTGGGGCAAGTCTGCAGGGGCAGGACAACCCACCCCTGTCTGAGCGGTCGGTACCAGTATGGCCTCAGGCCACTCGGTCAACACCTGATTGGCCAAAAAGCTGCCAGCATGTGTTGAGGGAGTCCAAGCAAAACCCACAGACACGCTGGGCTCAAGAGCACCTCCAGCAGCCCGGAGGTCGCTCTCCTGCGGGGGCTGCGTGACCTTGGAAGTCTGCTTGCCCCCAAGCTCATGATGCCAGAAGCCAGGAGACCTGGGTGACAAGGTCAGCCTTCCTTACCAAGCCACACATCAGCGCCCAGGGCCAAAGGTCTCCAAGACTCAGCGCTCTGAGTCCTGGAAGCCAAGGGAGAAGACACACGTGGAGGTGGAGGCCAATTGGGAACGGAGCACCTGGGCCCCGCACTGCTGGGGTTGGGGACCCTGCATGGAGCACCCTCCCCGCCCCCCCCCCCACATCCCCACACAAGGCAGGCTGCCCTGGGGCCACAACCATTTGAGTATTTCACTGGGCTGAGGAAAGAGCTCTGCACTCTGGGTCTTCCTGCTTCCAATGGACATGCCCTGCCTGGCCATCACATGAGGACAGATGGGACAGGCTCTATCAAGTGAGCAGTGCTGAGCTTGTGCAAGGAGTTGCTGACATTACCCCTTGGTTGTCTACCCAAGACCTGCTGTGCAGGCCATCAGAACAACAATCTCAGAAAAACTTCACACCAGTCACCAAAGATCACGACCCAAGGCTGGAAGCAGGGCTCAGGTCTGGCTCATGCCTGGTGCCCCTCTATGCAGGACAGTATTTCTTTCATTGCTCTGCAAGTTTTAAAAAATAAAATCTGCTTTTTCACTCAACTTGTAGGTACATACAGTAGGGAACATAAATTCAGTGGAACCCTGAACTCTGACCCTGCCCCTCACCAGCTTGCAACTTTCCAGGTCCAACCACCACGCTGAGCTCCAGTTTGAGTGCTGAGCTGAGAATCGACTCCCCTCAATGCTCCCCTTGGCCCTGACACTGTCTGGTCTTCGCCCACCTCACTTCCGAGGACAAAGGCAAGGCCATGAGACCTGCCCACAGAGAAGCTCGTGCCGTCCTAGACACCAGCACTTTATCAGCCTCATCTCCTCTAGCTTTGCAACCAGTGCTGAGGTAGGTGATGTCATTCTGGTCTTACGAAAGGAATTGAGATTAAACAATGTGTTCCAACTACAGGGTGAGAACTCCTCCCACATTGCAATCTCAGGCTGGGCACGGTGGCTCACTCCTGTAATCCCAGCACTTTGGGAGGCTGAAGCAGGTGGATTACCTGAGGTCGGGAGTTTGAGACCAGCCTGGCCAACATGGTGAAACCCTATCTCTACTAAAAATACAAAAATTAGCCAGGTGTGGTGGCATGTGCCTGTAATCCCAGCTACTCAGGAGGCTGAGGCAGGAGAATCGCTTGAACCTGGGAGGCTGAATTTGCAGTGAGCCAGGATTGCACCACTGCACTCCAGCCTGGTGACAGAGCAAGACGGGCTCAAACAAAACAAAACAAAATTAGAGGGCGAGACCCCCTCCACATTCAAACGTCTCTCTATGGTTCAAAACCCTGCCCTAAAGCACTCCTCAGTTTATTTACATATTTCACAACCCCACCTCTTCCCAGGAAAGAGTGTGGACTCCTTTTTTGGTGGGGGGTGGAGACAGACAGGGTCTCACTTTGTTGCTCAGGATGCACTGCAGTGGCGCAATCATGGCTCACCACAGCCTCAAATTTCTGAGCTCAAGGGATCCTCCCCCTCAGCCTCTGAGTAGCTGGGATTACAGGCACACACTACTAGTCCCTGCTAATTTTATTCTTTGTAGAGACAGGGTCTTGCTATATTGCCCAGGCTGCTCTTAGACTCCTGGGCTCAGGTGATCCTCCTGCCTCAGTTGCCCAAAATGGTGGGACTACAGGTGTGAGCCACTGTACCTGGCCTACGGATTTTTTAAACTGAAATTTTAGATGGCCACGAAGATGCCAGCCCTACAGCACTTAGGTGTGAGCTGCACACATTTTAAATCTGAAACAAAGAAGAACACTTGCAGACTTTCCACAGCTGCCACACACAGTGGGGGTCGTTATCTCTAAGCTATTAAGGTTCAGAAATTTCCTGCTTCATATTTATAAATGTGTATCTCACTTAGCAAAATGAATGTGTCCCTCAAAATATGTCTGCAAAAAGCGAGTTTCACTCCTTCAGCAGTGAGCCGGGCACTGAGCTGGCCCTGGGAAGGGCAGTGGCATGACGCTGTCCCTGTCCACAGGGCAGGCAGGTGTGGCCGCAGGAAGGACCTGATGGCGCGTAGGCGGGCAGCTGCCGTCCCTCTAAAACCCATCCCTCACGACTGCCTCTCATCACAGCTTAGGAGCTTGAGACCCAGGAAAAAATTTGGCCTCTGGAGAAAACCTGAACCCTAGTGAGACTCTGAAATAGGTCTTTCACGTCACCATGACATATGGGTTTCTCTGCACCAGGCCTTGAGCTCTGCTGATCTGGGATTAATTTTTCGGTGCTCCCACTCCCAGGCAAGGGTGAGAAGAGATCCTCCTTTTTAGAACTCTCCTCCCTCCAGGGCTGCCGCACCCGCACCCAGTACTTTGCAAACCCCACCCCACCTGGCCCACCTGGCAGGCTGTCACCTGAGAGCCCCGCAGAGACCTCCCATCTGCTCCGACACCCGCACTGCTGCACCCCAGGCAGCCCCTCCTGCTCCCTGTGCCCTGCCACTGTGTGCTGACAGACCCGTCTACTCTACCAGATGGGGCATCTGGGAAGCTGGGCACTGTCCTCACGCCTGTGTCCTCAGCCCATCCTGGCTCCATTCAGCCCCAGGTGCCCAGGAAGCCTCACACTGTCAGGCAGCACAGATGTGGGTTATGACTCACCCACCACCCACCCCTCACCCCTTCAGCCTGTGGTCAGCAGGCGAACAGAGCAGAAACCATCAGTAAACACGAGCTTCCGGCCCCAAGTCCTTCTCGGGGTCCAGCTTCGCTGCTTCCGGCCTTCCAATGAGCATCCCCTACCTACCCCAAAGAACCCTAGCCCTAAGAACAAAGAGGAACAAGGCTCAGTCACTCCCCTGAGGACAGCAGACGTGGCAGGTACATTTTGGAAGCGATCTAGAGCATCAGACAGAGCAGACAAAGAGGCAGGAAGAGAGGTGTGAAGAGTTGGGGAGATCACAACCAATTAGGGTGATGCTGAGGACAGCTTCACAAAGACATGGGCATTAAAGAAAGATGCGGGGTATGTCTGAAACACAAAGACCAGCTCAGACACCACACTGGGTGAGTGGCACACAGGAGACTTCTCCCTCTCTGGAATCATGGAGAAGATATCCCGAGGGCTCTCGCTCTGAGTGCTCTGCACATACAGGCACCATCTGAGCACCAGACACAGGGGAAGAGAGAGCTGGCGCTCCAAGCCTTGCTCCTGGGTGTGGTCCGTGGTCCTTGGCCCAGGGGCAGCAGCTGTACCCAGAAGCTGGCTGCACTGCCCAGTCCAGGACCTGGACTCCCCAAACCCATGAGGCTGAGAAGCCTGCTCTGGACACCACCAAGGTCACCTCTTCTTGCCCCATGGCCCCCTTCAGATTGCACAGCATGGTCAGGCTCTGTGTGACAGGTGCACAGCCACTGGGTTCTATTTATAGATCTTTTTAAAAGTTTTCTTGATCCTAAAGTTTTCCTGGAAATAACATTTCAAATGAATTGCTCTGCTTTTTTAAAATACACAACATTTTAAAAATATAAAGTGCGTCTCCCAAATGGATAAACACTCGGACTAGAGTGTCATCTAACCCATGACAGTCTGATACAGTGCTTCTAATATCCTGGCTCAGAATGCAACCATGAGAAAATTCCTTTCCAAAATCCTCCCTCCTGCAAGTTTATGCATCTCAAGATCCTGCGCATTTGCTAACAACCTGCAGGGAAATGGGCTGCTCTGAGTGGGACTGCAGAGTGAAGTCACCCCATTGGAGGTGATCTGGTGGCTCTCTTACCCAAACCAATCTCTCCCTATAAGCTCATTCCAGCCTGAAGATTCCAGAACGCTCCAGAACTGTGGAGAAGCTGAGCGAGAGAAAGCTGCTCAGGGTGCACTGCCCGTGTTGCCCAGAGACCTATGACGTTCTGTGGCTAGAGACCAGCTGCGCGGGAGGCTCTTCATTAAAACTTCTCAGATGGTTTGGGAAAAAAGTCTCCTAGCCGCCATGGGGCAGGAAGGAGCAGGGGAGTTGGCCCCTCCAAAGGCAGCCAGCCTTCTCTCACCCAAGGAGGCCCAGCCAGAACCTGTGAGGCCGCCACTTAGCACAGATGGGTCCCGTATCTGGGGCCACCCTCACTGCAGACCCCTGTAGAGGCTGCTGCAGTGGCTCCTTCTCAGCCAAGTCCCTGTGAAATCTCCCTCCCCTTAGAGGCCTTCCCCACCCACCCCACTCCCTCTCCCTTGAGTCTGGCCTTGAGGCCCAGCACAGAATGTTCTGCACTTGCCCTTCTCTGTCCTTACTCCTTCGCCTCCTCGACTGGAAAGCAAGCTCCATGCATGAGGCCAGGGCATGGGTAGTTTCCCTGCTGGCTCCCCAGCGCCCAGGACTGCGGCACACAGGAAGCCACAGGGGACAACTGACGGATGGAGGGACGGGAAGAGGTCAGGCCTGAGGGTCACGCAGGCCTGCCCATGGCTGCCCACAGGCAGGGGTAGGTACATTTTGGGAGCGATCTAGAGCATCAGAGCATCAGACAGAGCAGACCAAGAGGCAGGAAGAGAGGTGTGAACAGTTGGGGAGTCACCTCGCCTCTCTGACTGGGTTCCCTGCCCTTGCAGCGACCCCGCAGGTATTCCAGTAAGACTGAAAGAGATCACGTGCAATACACCTCACACAGGGCTTGGCACAAAATATGCTTTCCATGACTTCTTCTTTGCTTCCACGGAAGGCAAATTAGTACAAAATAATAATACTTTGAGGGCATTTTACAAGAGCCTCATGTTCATCTTCCTATTTGTTTCTTACGACAAGAGGAGGCAGGCCAGTTTTCTTATTCTCATTTTGCAAAAGAGACTTAAAGTCAGAGAAATACATTTATGAGCCCCAGTTTCTTAACAGAGCTGAGACTGAAACCCAGATCTTCCACCCCTGGGTCCAGGATGGTGATGGTATCTGCCATGGTGGGGCTACAGCTGGGGAACAGGGGGTTCCCCAAGAGCTAAGGATCCAGTTAGGGCCTGGTGCATCTGGGCAGGTGGGGAGGAAGAGGCATAAGGTCTGCAGACAGTGGGCAACTCTCTCATGCTGCTTTGGGCAAATTCTAAGCATCGCTGCACCAAGAGAGATTCTGGGATCTCCAATCAATGCAACTTTAATCAACACAACACAAGGCTCAAGCCTGGGGTGCTGCTGCCATACCCTTCCACACTGGGTATCTGCCACGTTTCCACCATGTGCCTCAAAACAGAGGGGCCTCCAGAAGCATTCTGCTTATTTTATGACTTGTGCATGCCCTTGCTAAAAGATGCTCAATGTTGACCCTCTTCCAAAACAAAGAGGACTTCCAGGACAGGCATCCAGCCAACCTGACATGTTATGCAAGGTCCCTCACAATCTGCCAGGCAGCCAGCACAGCTTCTCAGGTTGTGCACCGCCAGGGGCACCACCACACAGACCTGTCGTGAAGGCTTCCCCAGAGACATGGAACGTGGTGGCCTTGGCCACAGGCTCTAGTGTGTTGAATCTGGTTGCTCCTCAACAGCCTCCTCTGCCGCCAACCACAACGGGCCTCTCTCCAGTCCTCTCTACGAGATGTGCTATTTCAGGGACCCAAGGCTCCAACCAAAACATCCAGCCCCTGCTGCCTGTGGAGGTCATGTTATGATGAGTCTGTGACCTCACCCTTGTCAAGCACGTAGCAGAAATAATAAATGATTCAAACATAAGAGTATCAGAGCTCAGAAGAGAATAGAAATGGTACATAGTGACAAGCTGGCTGCTTTAGACGCGGTATGAGGGAGACAGCTGGCCCTAGTTCTTCACTCACCCGTAGAAGTATCAGGCAGCCACATCCTTGCAGAGTATTAAATCTCCTTCCAGCCAGGCACGGTGGCTCATGCTGCACCCCCTACAGCAGCACATTTCTGAAATGCATGTGAGGACTGGCTTTTCCTCTTGTGCTTCCACCATCACCAGCATTGGGAGGCCAAGGCGGGCAGATCACTTGAGGTCAGGAGTTCGAGACCAGCCTGGCCAACATGGCAAAACCTTGTCTCTACTAAAAATATAAAAATTAGCCAGGTGTGGTGGCAGGCACCTATAATCCCTGTAATCCCAGCTGCTCGGGAGACCGAGGTAGGAGAATCGCTTAAACCCAGGAGGCGGAGGTTGCCGTGAGCCAAGATCTCACCGCTATACTCCAGCCTGGGTGACAGAGCGAGACTCCAACTCAAAAAAAATAAAAAAAGTCTCCTTCCCTCCTGCTGGCTTTGACCATGTGACTTGCTTTGGCCAAAAAGACGTTAGCATCTATAGCAGCAGCACATTTCTGAAATGCATGTGATGGCTGGCTCTTCCTCTTATGCTTCTGCCATTACCACAACACCACACACCAAGAAGCTTGCTGGTTCAACAGAATGAGAAACTGACTCAGCAGAACTGATCCCAAAGCTTAGAGCCAAAGCCATCTGAGCCCAGACCAGATCAGCACCACCTCAGCCGACCCACAGATGTGCGAATGAGGAACGCATGTCATGACACACTGAGTTTTGGGCTGTTATGCAGCATTAGGTAAAAACAGCCGGCCGGGTGCGGTGGCTCAATCCTGTAATCCCAGCACTTTGGGAGGCCGAGGCGGGTGGATCATGAGGTCAAGAGATCGAGACCATCCTGGTCAACATGGTGAAACCCCGTCTCTACTAAAAATACAAAAACTTAGCTGGGCATGGTGGTGCATGCCTGTAATCCCAGCTACTCGGGAGGCTGAGGCAGGAGAATTGCCTGAACCCAGGAGGCGGAGGTTGCGGTGAGCCGAGATCGCGCCATTGTACTCCAGCCTGGGTAACAAGTGTGAAGCTCCATCTCAAAAAAACAAAACAAAACAAAAAAAACAGCTAACACCGATGTTAGGACCGGTATCCTGGAAGCAGTGTCATTTAACTGAGATGAGAATGCCAAATAAGACCCAGCCACAGGAGAGGCCGGAAGGGCATTCTGGACGGAGAAGACACTCGCAGTGCAAAGGAGACCCCTACACAGCACAAGGCACCGCCTTCCCTCAGTGCAGCTCCTGATGCATCTGTGTGTATCTCCCCCAAGAGGACGCAGTAAGTACCTGAGGTCACGCGTGTCACATTTGTAGCCCCAGGGCCTTGTACAGCTATTGGGACATAGCAAACATGAGCTGTGTGAACAGCTACGGTGGTAAAAAGAAGCTGAAAGAACAGTGCATTCTCCATCGAAGTGTTCCCCCTTGATAAGAGCCAAAATGAAGATAAATATAGAGAAGTGGTTCTCAGCCAGAGGTGGCAGCCCACCACCAAGACCACTCCGCAGCGTGTCTGGAGACATTTTAGACAGTCATGACTGGGAAGGCGGGTGCTACTGGCCCCTGGTGGGTGGAGGCCAGGGATGCAGCTGAACATCCTACACCACACAGGGCAGTCCCCCCACAAAGAACCATCCAGCCCCAAATGTCAATGGAGCCAACGATGAGAAACCCTGGCCTGGAACAAGGCCTTCTTCCTTTCCAGTTCCCGAGTGCTCACAATGAACTTGTTCAAGCTTTTCTGCTGCAGAATAATGAACTCTAAAGCAATGGTGTACACAAGCAGATTGATTTTTATGTCAATTGTAGAGTCTGTGGGCTAAGAGGAGAATGCTGCTTATTGAACATAAAGACACAGCAGCCTGATCAGTGCACCCACCAAGAAGGCCCACATTTCAGGGGTGTCAATGCTCAAAACCAGAGAAGACCATCTGGTCCACCTCCCTGTTTCCATTCAGGAATGGGAGCTGAGATGTAGCATCTTATCCTAAGCTAGGGATTATTCACTTGAACTTTATGGGCTAGGCTTTGGAGGAGCTGGTGAACCCCTAAGAGTAGGGGAGAAATCACACTTTGCCCATCTCTGGGAAGCAAGTCTGTTGCTCTCATCAGGTTTTCCTAATTAGCCCAGATGACTGAGAACCACAAAACTCCTCAAAAGCTCCCCCATCCTCTTACTGCTTCACTAGACAGAAACATCTGCTCACAGCATTTCCTGTCTCCTCTTATTGATGTGACTTCAGTAGTCACCTTGGTCTCTTTCTCCAGGCCAAATAATTCCAATTCTACTTAAAGAAGTCCATTTTAAAGCCAAATCATGTTTGGTCTCAGGTCTTTTTTTTTAAAAAAGTGGTCAATTCAACCCTACTGAGTACTCTGGTGAGTGGCAGACCCCACACTGGGCCCTGGAGATTATAAAATTACCTCAAGGAGCTGAATCTACTGACAGTAAAGAAGCTAGCAGTGGCCGAGCCTAGTGGCTCACACCTGTAATCCCAGCACTTTGGGAGGCTGAGGCAGGTGGATCACTTGAGGTCAGGCGTTTGAGACCATCCTGGGCAACTTGGTGAAACTCCATCTCTACTGAAAATACAAAAATTAGCCAGTGTACAGTGGCACACGCCTGTAGTTCCAGTTATTGGGAGGCTGAGGCACAAGAACTGCTTGAACCTGGGAGGCAGACGTTGCAGTGGGCTAAGATCATACCACTGGACTCCTCCAGCCTGGGTGATGGAGTGAGGCTCTGTCTCAAAAAAAGCAGCAGCTAGCAGTGAACAGAGCATGTGCAAATCCATTCCGAGGGAGAGTGGAGAAGTCAGCAAAGGCCCCCACGAGGGAGGAAAGCTTGGGCTGGCCACACTCAGTTGCAGTTTTCACGTGTTCTGAAAACACCAAGCTTTCACATATATTTGGGCATATAGATTCTGGATGATAAAGAAAATTCAAACCAATTTCTAGCTGACGGCCAATACTAAGTGAGGCCAGAGGAGAACAGGGCTCCACGCTTTCACTCATGCTTTCCCACCTGTAAGCAACCCTGGGTACATTCACACGCACAGATCCCCTGACTGTCTGGAACTGATTTTAGATGAACTTGAAAACAAATGTACCAGCTCGGAGGAAGACAAGTGTATAATCTGGAGACAGAAGATATTTATGAATCCAGATACAGCATCACACAAACTTAAAATGTAAAAACTTGAAGGGAACAGATCACTGGTGACACAAAAACACCAAGGCCTTCTCTTGTGTTTGTGTCCATGCAACAGAACAAACTCTTTGGATTCTAAAACTCCCTACACCTTTCAATTCAGAAAACGACATTTTGAGAGTAAAATTTTTTGCACACCCTCTGCAGCAAAAACCATATTATGTGCTCTCCTGAATCACAGCTTCCTCCTTGGGGGTTTGATTCCTCTTTTTTCTCCCCTTTAGTCCTTCTAGGGGTTTCTCAGCAATTCCTTCTTTCTACAGCCTCTCACAGCTTTCTCAGGGACATTCGGCTCTTTTTCCCAGTCACTGGTTCTGATGCAACCCTTCCGCTCTGCTTCTGAGTTGCTATTTTTTCTAGTTCAGCGTTTCTGAGCCAGGCACACCAGCATCCCAAGGGGACCTGGTTAAAATGGGAGATTCCAGGGTCCTAGCCCACAGAATCCCCAGCATTTGCATCTGTGCCCTTCTTCAGGTGATTCTCTTCTATGGAATCACTGTTCAAGGTGGAGTCTAGATATGAAAACAAGGCAAAGAGCTTCCAGCCTTCCTGGGTCTTTAAACTAAACACTCATGCTGCTGTTTTAGGCCATCTTCCTATGCCTATTTTTCTTCTATGCATTTATTGTTTTTTTCTTCTATGCATCGTTTTTTGCTTTTTCTATGCATTTGTTTTTTTCTTCTGTGCATTTATATTTTTTTTCCTATGGATTTATTGTTTTTCCTTCTTTTTCTATTTTTCTTCTATGCATTTTTTTCTTCCCCCTCTCCCCCCAGAAGGAGTCTCACTCTGTTGCCCAGGCTGGAGTGCAATGGAGTGATCTCAGCTCACTGTAACCCCCACCTCCCAGGTTCAAGCAATTCTCTGCCTCAGCCTCCCTAGTAGCTGGGATTACAGGCACCTACCACCACACCTGGCTAATTTTTGTATTTTTAGTAGAGGCAGGGGTTTCACCATCTTGGCCAGGCTTGTCTTGAATTCCTGACTTCGTGATCCACCCACCTCAGCCTCCCAAAGTGCTGAGATTACAGGTTTGCACCACCTTTTTTTTTTTTTTTTTTGAGATGGAGTCTCACTCTATTGCTCAGGTTGGGGTGCAGTGGCACAATCTCGTTTCACTGCAACCTCCACCTCCCAGGTTTGAGTGATTTTCCTGCCTCAGCCTTCTGAGTAGCTGGAATTACAGGCACCTGCCACCATGCCCAGCTAATTTTTGTATTTTTAGTAGAGACAGAGTTCTGCTATGTTGGCCAGGCTGGTCTTGAACTCCTGACCTCAAATATCCACCCACCTCAGCCTCCCAAAGTGCTGGGATTACAGGCATGAGCCACCACACCTGGCCCTCATTTTCTAACAATCATCTGATCCCTGGTTCACCCCCACTCGGAGTTAGGTACCTCCTTACCATCCTTTTACCTTCTGACCAGCATCTCTCCCACACATTCAAAGCTCCATCCACAGTGGTGTTTTCCATCTGCAGATGCTGCTTCATGTCTCCTGCGTTTAATTCTGTTCCCTGGTTTTCAATTCAGATTTAAATTCCTTTCCAAGTTTCCTCCTTCTTGTCCTGAGAGACTCTGGTCTGGAAGGACCATGGCAGGTCATGGATGAGGCCTCTCAATGCAGCCTCTTAGTCACATGACAGAGACTTCCATATTCCAGAATTCAGGTTTGAAGCCCTGGAGAGCTATGAGCTCTCCTAAATTCCGGTTCCTCAGCCTCTGCCCGCTTGATGAGCATCACCTGCGGTGCGCCCCTCACCCCTACTCAGATCCCAACTGTGGCTGCGCCTCAGAGTGACCTGGGGAGTTATGAACAGGCAGCACCCACAAAGGTGGAACCAGAGGCCCAGACACTGGTATTGCTGAAAAGCTTCCAGGAGATTTAGTGTGACCAGGAGTGGGAAACGCTAAAGTCAATGCGAACACCCAAGCTTGTCACGGTCTCCCCAACCAGCCCTGATCCGCAGGTCCTAGCCCTGCCAACACTGCATCCAGCCAGGAACACCGCACCCAACATGGCGCGGGTCCTCAGTGACGCTGGCTGAATGCCTGAACCTGCACCGCCTGCTCTGTCTCACTGGGCTCCTTTCTGTGCCTCCAGCGGGTCCTTTGTCCCATCTGGTCTTCCCAGGTAAAAGCCTCTGGGGCTCCTTTGTTCTCACTCTTGCTGCCACTACCTGGCTCACACCCTCCCCTCCCAGAGGGCTGGGGACAGACTCATCTCGCTGGTCCTGCCAATCCACCCCGGAACAACGTTAATCTTCCAAAATAATATTTTTGCAAGTACCACCTTTGCTCAAAACACCTCAATAGCTGCCAAGTGTCCAAGAGTTCAAAAATCTTCATTCTGGCATTTGGGGTCCTATATACTCAGGGCTTTATCATGAACTTGATCCTAACCATCCCCCCAACACAGCTGCTCCCTGAGGTAAACCATCTGCTTTAGCCAAGCTGACATCTTTCGCATAGCACCAAGTGTCCCTCTGATCTCGGCACATGCGGCAGCCCGTATTTTGAGAGTCCTTAAACATTCCCATGAAAGTGCCTAGCAAGGAAGCCTCTCATTTTACTTGCTAATATATGTGGATCCCGCATTCTAATCAATCAAATCCATGTTTGTATTAGTATTTTTACGTGTTTAAAAATATTTGCCAAACAGATGTCTCCATCTGTTACAGTATCTGTTACAGTATAAGCCCCACGAGGGCAGGGACATCTGTCCGGATCCCCACTGTGTTCCCAGCACTCAGTAACACCCGCCACAATGACCGCTGGGTGAAGGAATGAATCCACGGAGGAAGGAGGAAGAAAGGAAATGCCAACTCCATGGTCTTCCTGTGGCTTCACAGGCACCAAGCAAACAACCCTACAGCCCCCAATGTGGGAAGCATGCACTTAGAATGCCCCTCCCCACCTGGCCACCTTCTGCCTCTGTCTCAAAATCTAGCTGAACCCTGCCTTCCCCAATTGAGCCCACCTGAGCCTCCTTCTCTGCACTGTGTTTAGTAAACATGCCTCACCTCCACCTGAACCTTGCAAAGGGCCAGGAAACCTCCCTAAGATCTTTCCATAAGACCTGGGCACAGAACCCAATCACCTCACTCTCTGCTCTCCTGCTCCACCTTGACACAGCAATTCCAAAGCTCATGGTCACGACCAGCAGGAGTGAAGGGAGAAGACCCCTGCCCTGAGATGGGTGTGAGCCGTGCTGCCAGCCCAGTCCTCTGTCACTCATCATCCAGCTCCCAGCAGCGCAAAAGCTCTACTCTCCTTAGAAACTAGAGCTGGTTCCAGGCGATGCCCACGGACTCACTGCTCTCACTCACTGGGATGAGCCTGCCCTGGGGCAGGGGGAGGGGGGAAGCCCAGCTGGCAAGAAGGCTGCCGTGTGCCCGGAGTGGGTGAGGTAAGCTGCTGCCAAAGCAAGCTGGTGCTGGTCCCCGGGCTCTGCTTAATGGACACTGTGCCCAGCTGGCACAAAGGGCTGCACATCACCATCCCGACAGTCCCCCACAAGTGTCACCCCATGGCTCATTCTTGGTCTAACTTCCCCCAAGCAGCCCCAGCTTTCTTCCTGTATTAGTCCGTTTTCACACTGCTATCAAGAACTGCCTGTGACTGGGTAATTCATAAAGGAAAGAGGTTCAATTGACTCACAGTTCAGCATGGCTGAGGAGGCCTCGGGAAATTTACAGTCATGATGGAAGGCGAAGGGGATGAAAGACACCTCCTTCACAAGGCAGCAGGAAGAAGTGCCGAGTGAAGAGGGGAGGGGCCCCTTATACAACCATCAGATCTTGCGAGAACTCACTCACTATCACGAGAACAGCATGGGGGAAACTGCCCCATGATTCAACGACCTCCACCTGGTCTCTCCCTTGACACATAGGGATGATGGGGATTACAATTCAAGATGAGACTTGGGTGGGGACACAAAGCCTAACTATCACTTACTCTCTCCAGCCTTCCACCGGCGAGCTCCACGTTCCTTTCCCTCAGAGACCAGCCCAGCCACTGCATCTGCGGGGATTTTCAGAGCTTGGGAACACTCGGGGCTGCCAAGAGGTGGAAAGCCAAGCCCAGAGTCCCGAGGGGCTCACCGGCACCACACAGCGATGGGCGTGATAGCTCCTGCAGGGGCCTGGTTCCCCCGGCATCTGGCTCTGTGGGTTCCCATGACCACGTGTCCCCAGGCCACTCTGTCCCCCAGCACACCTCCTCTCAGTGAGGCCAACACTCGGGTCAGGAAAGCACGGCGGTGAGGAATGCAGCCCCCAAACTCAGGCTGGAGTGGAATTTCCATCTCCATCATGGGCCTGGGCCTTGGAAGTCGCCACACTTTAAGCTCACTCCCTCCTCTGCGAAATGCAAATAACCACGGGCCCATCTCAGGGTGAGCTGGAGAATTCTCTGCGATGTGTGTAAAGAGCCCAGCATCAGACTGTGCCAAACACACAATATGTCTTAGTGTTACCTATTATTAATAGGCATATTATTAATTCCCAAGGTTACTCCTGAGCTGTATTCCCAGTTCTCCAGCTTTCCAAGTCTCCTTGAATGAGTCAAGATCATTTCCATCACCTGGGAAGGTGATGTGTGTCAATGGTTCCCAAATTTCGCTGTGCTGACATTTCAAGGCTCCACCCTCAAACACTGCCTTGTACACAGTAGATCCTCTATGTACACAGATTCAACAAAACTCTTTTGATCACAAACATTCAAACACATTCGGAACATCAAAAACATTCCAACCACAACAGCTCTCAACTGCGTTCCCGCCCTCTGGTCCTCCCCACTCCCCATCCGACCTCTGAGGTGGAATGCTGCCTGCGACACTGTGCACTGGCTGGCAGTGTAGCTCCACATCCTGGCCCCAGGACCCTGCCACCCAGCTGGATAGCTCAGCTCCTGTCCCCTCCCTTTCCCTGTCTCATACTGGGAAGCCCCTCATGGCAATGTCAGCACCTGCTACAGCCACCTGCCTGTGCTGAACTGACTGACTACCTCCCAGCCCACAGTGGCTGCCTGGTGTCTGGGGACACCAGTTAACCTTCACACCATTAGTCAAGTCCTCCTCCAGCCCCTATAAGAGGAGGCAGTGCGATGCTATGGAATGAGCACTGGCTTTGGAGCCAAACTGGCTCCTGTTCTATGATTCCTTAGAAAGTCTCTTAAAACCTCCCTCTGCAACCTTCTCACATGGAAAACTGTGAGAATTAGTGGCTATTAGTATTTCTTAGCTCATATATATGTATTTTATTTTACCAAAATGGTGGAAAGGGCCTGGTGCTCACGCCTGTAATCCCAGCACTTTGGAAGGTCAAGGCAGGTAGATCACCTGAGGTCAAGAGTTCGAGACCAGCCTGACCAATATGGTAAAACCCCATCTCTAACTGAAAATATAAAAATTAGTTGGGTGTCGTGGCATGCACCTCTAGTCCCAGTTACTCGGGAGGCTAAGACAGGAGAATTGCTTGAACTCGGCAGGCGGAGGTTTCAGTCAGCCGAGGTAACATCACTGCACTCCAGCCTGGGCAACAGAACAAGACTCAATCTCAAAAAAAAAAAAAAAAGTGGATAGGCTGCAGAAAACTCAACTGTTTTTATTTCATCTATTGATACATGCACTTTATACTAACACTATCTTCAGTTTATAATGAGTAAGGAAGGACTGAAAGCTATTAGGGTGTGTCCTACCTTCTCTTTTCTTTCTGTGTCATTAATTTCAGCACTAAATGGTTGGCTAATACAGGGAAGCAACATGAAAAAGAGATGATGGAGTTCTTGGGATGCTCGTGTTTCTCGGAATGTCACTGTCTTCTTTCTGTATTCGAAGCTAGTTCTAGTTTAAACAGAAAGCGTGATATCTCAGAGCTGTCAGCACCTCCACTTACTCTGCTGTGGATGCAACATGTTGTCTTGTGCTGAACTGCTGGACATCGTGAATTCACCAGAACTCCATGCTGCTGGGGCATCACACAATATGGAAATGGGACAGCAACGAATGGCAGACACTCACACTGTGTGTATTTCTTTAGCACACATGCACATTCCATTGTCTCAGCAGACTTCAGTTGCAAAACATAAGTTCAAAAATAAAATTGTTGGCGGGGCACAGTGGCTCATGCCTGCAATCCCAGTACTTTGGGAGGCTGAGGCAAGTGGGTCACTTGAGGCCAGGAGTTTGAGACCAGCCTGGCCAACATGGTGAAATGCCATCTCTACTGAAATTATAAAATTAGCTGGGTGTGATAGCGCACGCCTGTAATTCCAGCTACTTGGGAGGCTGAGGCAGGAGAATTGCTTGAACCCGGGGAGGCAGAGGTTGCGGTGAGCCGAGATCACGCCATTGCCCTCCAGCCTGGGCAACAAGAGCCAAACTCCATCTCAAAATAATACATAACTAAAATAAAATTGTTAAGAATTTCTGGACTGCCCAAGTCATATGCTCATAAAGCCAACCTTCCTTAAAAAGAGAACATTCAGACTTTCACTATAAAATATGATGTAGGTTTTGCAAAGATGCTCTTTCTCAAGTTGAAGAAATTATCTTCTTTTCCTAGTTTGCTATGAGTTATTATCTGAATGAATGTTGAATTTTGTCAAATGCTTTTTTGTGCATTTGACAAAATTGGGATGATCTTATGGGTTTTCCTTTTTAGTTGGCTAATGTTAAATTGCACTGATTTTTAGATGTTAAAACCACACTGTATTCCACTGCAAATCCCTACTTGGTCATTATACATGATTCTTTTTATATCTTTCCAGGTTTTATTTGCTAATATTCTGTTAAAGGTTTTTGCTTACATGCTCATGAGGGATAGTCATCTGTAGTTTTTTTGTTTTTTAATTGCAATGTCTTTGTCTGGTTTTGATATCAGGGCAGTACTGAATTCATAAAATAAGCTGGGAAATGTTCCCTTCCCTTCTGCTTTCTGATAAAGTTTATGTGGATTTGACATTTCATAATTTTAAATGTCTGATGAAATTCAGCACTGAAGACATCTGAGGCTGAAGTTTCCTTTGTGGAAGATTTTAAACCAAAATTCAATTTCTACAATGGATATGGGCTATTCAACATTGATAGTTTGTGTCTCTCAAGTGATCTGTCCAATTCATCTAAGTTGTCCAATGTATCGGCACACAGTTGTAGATGACATCATCTCATGATTCTCTGAGTGTCTGTCAACATTGATAGCTTGTGTCTCTCAAGTGATTTGTCCAATTCATCTAAGCTGTCCAACGTATCGGCACATAGGTGTAGATGACATCATCTCATGACTCTCTGAGTGTCTGTGGGATCTGTATTCATGCTTCCTTCACCTGCATCCCAGTACTAGTCATTTGTGTCCTCCCTCATTTTCCCAATCATCCAGCTAGAGGATTATCTATTTTATTGACCTTTGCAAACAACCAGCTTTGGAGTCACTGATTTGCAATGTTTGCCCACTAATTTTTTTTTCTGTTTTTCTCTGGATTTAGTTTTGCTACTTAAGGTAGAAGCGTCAATCACGAACTTTAGACCTTTCTTTCTTCTTTCTTCTTCTCCTTCTCCTCCTCCTCCTCCTCCTCTTCCACCTTCTCCTCTTCTTCTTCTTCTTTTCTTCTTCTTTTCTTCTTCTTCTTCCTTCTTCCTCTTCCTCTTCTTCTTATTCCTCTTCTTCTTCTTCTTCTTTTTTTTCCAGAAATAAAGTCCTGCTCTGTCACCCAGGCTGGAGTGCAGTGGCACCATCTCAGCTCACTGAAACCTCCACCTCCCAGGTTCAAGTAATTCTCATGCCTCAGACACCCAAGTAGATGGAATTACAGTCACATGCCACCACACCCAGCTATTTTCTTGTATTTTAGTAGAGACAGGGTTTCGCCATGTTGGCCAGGCTGGTCTCGAACTCCTGGCCTCAAGGATCTGCCTACCTCGGCCTCCCAAAGTGCTGGCATTACAGGCACAAGCCACCGTGCCTGGCCTAGACCTTTCTTCTTTATTAATAGTCTCCCCTTATCTGTGGCCTCCCTTTTTGCAGTTTCAGCTACCTGAGGTCAACCACAGTCCAAAAATACTAAATGAAAAATTTCAGAAATAAATAATTCATAAGTTTTAAATTTGTAGTGTGATTAACTCTAGCACCATTTCACTCTCTCTAACTAGAGATGTGAGTCATCCCTTTGTCCAGCGTATCCCCACTGTCCATGCTACCCACCAGTGAGTCACTTGGTAGCTGTCTTGGTTATGAGACTGACTGACAAGGTACTGTAGTGCTTCTGTTCAAGTAACGCTTATTTTACTTTATAATGGCCCCAAAGTATAAAAATAGCGATGCTAGCAATTCAGATACGACATAGAGAAGCCATAAAGTGTTTCCTTTAAAAGGTAAAATTTCTCAACCAAAGGGGAAAAAAAATCATATGTTGAGGTTGCTAAGATTTAAGGTAAGAGCAAATCTTCTATATGTGAACTTGTGAAGAAGGAAAGATAAATTTGTGTGAGTTTTGCTGTTGCACCTCAAACTGCAAAAGTGACAGCTACAGTGTGTAGTAAAGGGCTTAGTTAAGATAAAAAAAGTTATCAAGTTTGTGGGTGAAAGACACAAACAGAAAATGTGTACCAACTGTTATAACTGTTCTATTTTACTATCAGTTGTTGTTCATCTCTTACTGTGCCTAATTTACAAATTAAACTTTATCACAGATATGTATATATAGGAAAAAATATGGTATATGTAGGGTTCAGAACGACTGACAGTTTTAGGCATCCACTGGGGGTCCTGGAACATAGCCCCCAAAATAAGGGGGAGCTACTGTATAAGCATTTAATGCTATAAATTATCCTCAAAGCACTGCTTTGCCTGCATCTGCTAATTTCAGCATGTTGTTTTCATTTTCATTTAATTCAATATATTTTCTAAGATGTCTTGTGATTTTTTTTCCCTTTCTTTAGGCATGTGTTTCCAAATATTTTGGAATTTTTCAAGATATATTCTGTTACTTCTACTTCCATCCATTTTTGTCAGAGAACATACTTTACATGAGTTCAGTCTTTTTAAATGTATTGAGTATTGTTTTATAGCAGACTGTGTGTCTTTGAGAACATTTCAGTGCACTTGAAAAGAATGTATGTTCTCTAGTTCTTGGGTGCAGGGTTCTATAAATATTCCTTTGGTGCAGCTGGCTGCTCAGGTTGTTCAAGTGTTCTACATAGGTATTTTTTCTTTGTCTGCAATAACTGAGAGAGGAGTGTTAAAATCTCCAAATATAATTATAATTGGTATATTCCTCTTTTTGGTTTCATCAGTTTTTCCTTCATGTATTTTGAAGCTTTGTCATTAAGTGCATACGTATTTGGGATTATTATGTCTTTTAATGAACTGATTCCTTTGTCATTATGAAATGTCCCTTGCTATCCCTGGTAATATTTCTTGTTCCAAAGTATATATTATCTGGTACTTACAGCCACATCATCTTTCTTTTAATTAGTGTTTGCACAAAATGTCTTTTTCTATCCTTTTACTTTTAATCTATGTCTTTTTTATTTTTGAGACTGGGTCTCACTCTATCACACAAGCTGGAGTGCAGTTGTGCAATCACAGCTCACTGCAGCCTCAGACTCCTGGACTCAAGCCATCATCCTGCCTCAGCCTCCAAAGTAGCTAAGACTACAGGTACATACCATCACCCCCAGCTAATTTTTTTTTTTTTAAATTCGTAGAGGCTGGATGTGGTGGCTTACACCTGTAGTCCCAGAATGCTGAGAGGCCAAAGTGGGCAGATCATTTGAGGTCAGGGGTTCCAGACCAGCCTGGTCAGCATGGCGAAACACCATCTCTACTAAAAATACACACAAAAAAATTAACCGGGCATGGTGGCAGGCACCTGAAGTCCCAGCTACTTGGGAGGCTGAGAATCACTTGAACCCAGGAGGCCAAGGTTGCAGTGAGCCAAGATCACACTGCTGCACTCCAGCCTGAGTGACAGAGCAAGAAAAAAATGTTTTGTAGAGACAGAGTCTCGCTCTGTCACTCAGGCTGGTCTTGAACTTCTGGCCTCAAGAAAACCTTGTACCTGAGCATCACAAAGCACTGGGATTATAGGTATGAGCTGCTGTACCCAGCCTATCTGTGTCTTTATATTTAAAATGAGTTTCATTATGATAGTTGATAGTTGGTTCTTGCTTTGTTATCCATTGCACAGTATCTCCCTCTCTCTTTTTTTTTTTCCTTTTTGAGAGAGGGTCTCACTCTGTTGCCCAGGCTGGAGTGAGTGGCACCATCACAACTCACTACAGCCTCGACCTCTCAGGCTCAAGTGATCCTCCCATCTCCGCCTCACAAACAGCTGGGACTCCAGGCACACACCACTACTTCTGGCTAATTTTCATATTTTTTGTAGAGATAGGTTTTCACCATGTTGCCCAGGCTGGTCTCAAACTCCTGAGCCCAAGCAATCTGCCCTCCTCAGCCTCCCAAAGTGCTGGGATTACAGGCGTGAGCCACTGCCAGTATCTGCCTATTAAACTGAATATTTATATCACTTACATTTAATATTATCAATATGGCTGTATTTAAAACTGTCATCTTGCTTTATGTCTTCTACTTGTCTCATTGTTCTTTCTTCCTTTTTCCCTTTTCTTCTGCCATCTTTTGAATGATTTTCTTTACCATTCTATTTTATCTCCGTTATTGGCTTATGAGTCATACCTCTTTGTTATGCTTTTTCAGTGATTACTCTGGGACTTACAGTCAACATCTTTAACTCAGTACAGTCTATTTCAAATATTCTATTACTCTGAATATAAGAAAATTACAGCCAAGTGTGGTGGCTCACATTGTAATCCCAGCACTCTGGGAGGCCAAGATGGGAGGATCGCTTGAGGCCAGGAGTTTACGACCAGCCTGGGCAACATGGTGAGACCCTGTTTCTACAAAGGGTTAGCTAGACATAGTGGTATATGCCTATAGTCTCAGCTACTTGGGAGGCTGAGGCAGGAGAATACCTTAAACCTGGGAGGTGGAGGCTACAGTGAGCTATAATTGTGCCACTGCTGTCCAGCCTGGGCTGTATGTGAGACTCAACAGAGTGAGACCCTGTGTCTAAAAACTAATAATAATAAAGATAAATAAGAAAATTATAACAATATACTTTCATTTCTCCCCTCCTGTCCTTTGTGCTATTTTTGTCATACGTTTTGCTTCTATCTATGTTATAAATGCCAAAGTGCCTTATTTATATTTTTGATTTAAACAGTTTCTCAAAGAGATTAAAAATGAGAAAAGATAACTTTCATGTGTTTCCACATGTTTACCATTTGGAGGCCTTTTCACTCCTTTGTGCAGCCCAAATTTCCATCTAGTATCATTTTTCTTCTGCCTAAAAAAGTTGCCTTAACATTTTTTGTACTACATGCCCACTGGTTATGAATTCTCTCAACTTTAGTTTGTCCATCAAAAAGTGTTTATTTCACCTTCATTTTTTTTAAGGATATTTTTGTTGGGTATAGAATTCTAGATTAACCCACTTTATTTTCCAGTTCTAGTGTCCTCTGCCTTGAATAATTTCTGACCAGAAATCTACTGTCATTCTTATCTTTGTTACTCTCTATGTGGTGTGTCTTCCCTGCCCCCCTTTTTTTTTCTGGTTGCTTTTATGAATGTATCTTTATTAAGCAATCTGATTACAATGTGCCTTGGTGTGATTCTCTTTATTTTTATTCCTTATATTTGTTTGGATTTTGTTGAGCTTCTTGAATTATGGGTTTAGAGTTTGCATCAAATTTGGACATTTTCCCACCATTATTTCTTCAACATTTTTTTCTGTCTCCCTCTCTGTTCTTTTGAGACTCCAATTAAACATATTAGGATATGTTATATTGTCCCACGTGCCAAGGATGCTCTGTGTATTATCTTTTGTCCATGTTTTTTCTTTTCTGGTTTTTTTTTTTTTTTTTTGAGACAAGGTCTCACTCTGTTGCCCAGGCTAGAGTGCAGTGATGCAGTCTTGGCTCAATGCAACCTGTGCCTCCTGAGCTCATGTGATACTACCACTTCAGCCTCCTGAGTAGGTGGGACCACAGGCACATACCACCACTGCTGGCTAATTTTTGTATTTTTCATAGAGACAGGGTTTCACCATATTGCCCAGGGTGGAATATTTTTTCTTTGTGTGCTGAATTTTAGATAGTTTTATTGCTCTAGCTTCAATTCACTGGTCATTTCTTCTGCACTGTCTAGTCTACTATTAAAACTATCTATTTAGCTTTTCATCTTTGATTTTGTGATTGATATTTTGATTTTTCATACGTAGAGGTGCTACTGGATCTTTTTATACTTTCCATTTCTCTCATCATCATCCTGATGTGTTCATTTAAGTTATTTTCAGGCCAGGCGTGGTGGCTCAAGCCTGTAATTCCAGCACCTTGGCAGGCAGATCACAAGGTCAGGAGTTCGCCTGGTCAAAATGGTGAAACCCCTTCTCTACTAAAAAATACAAAAATTAGCCAGGCATGGTGGTGTGCACCTGTAATCCCAGCTACTCAGGAGGCTGAGGCAGAAGAATTGCTTGAACCCAAGAGGCAGAGGTTGCAGTGAACCAAGATTGCACCACTGTACTCCAGCCTGGGAGACAGAGCAAGACTCCGTTGCAAAAAAAAAAAAAAGGTTATTTTCATGTCCTTTTCTTGCTAATTCCATCACATCTCTGTCATTGCTAGGTCTACTTCTATTGACCTTTTTTGTTTGTTTGTTGGGTCAGTCACATTTCCTTCTTTATCTAGTAATTTTTTTTTTTTTTTTTTGCTGGATGTCTCACACTGCAAACTACCATTTTTCAACGCAGAATTTTGTCACATTCTTTTAAAGAGGACTCCAATGAACCCCGGTCCTGCATTGGCTCTATCCTGTTTGTCTCACAGCTCCCTCTGCAGTTGTTCTCTTCTGGTCTAGAGGATTGCCTTGTGCATGAGCAGATTGATATTCAGCTAAAGATTCCAGGGGCCCTCTATCGAGATTTCTGGAGATATTTCTCTTTGCAGCTTCTTCCTTTTGGGATTCTGTCCCACAAATTCTAGAAATCTTAGAACTTGGTGTCTCCAAATTCTGATCCTGTCCCCTCCATTTAGTAATCTCGCCAGTCTCTGGGTTCTCCCTCTCGGTGTGCAGAATCATCTTCAGGTAGAAAGCCTAGGTAATGACAGTTCTCACTCGGTTTGTATTTTCCCAAAGAATCACAGTCCACCATTGCCTGGTCCCCCACAACGGGCACAGATTTTCCCCATATTTTATCTAGTTCCTAGTTGTTCACAGTGGGAGAATAATTCCAGGTTGTCCTGTTTACTCTTGACTGGAAGCAGAAGTCTCATCATGTTTTTGCAAGATGACATCACGGTAGATCAGAGGAAGAAAGAGAATAGCCACCCACGCTCTCTCAACTGTATCCCTCTTGCCTACCATACCTGCTCCCCATCTTTCCCTAATTGCAATTCCTGTTCTCTAATTCAGCCAGACCCTCCTCCTCCTTCTCCTCCACCTTTTACTCATCCTCCTTTCTTCCTCCTCCTCCTCCCTCTTCTCTCTCTGTCTCTCTCTCCCTCTCTCTCTCTCTAGGACATCTTATGGAATGTGCCCCCCACCTCCATTGCTACCACTAACTTTAAGGCCTGGTTCAAAGCCCCCTGTCCTAGGCATAAAGAGCCAAGACTCTGAAACTGGACAGAGCAGAAGCTGAACACCAGCCCTGCCTGCCAAGGGCCTGTGCGTCCCTGACAAAGCACCCAAGTCTCTCTGAAATCTCCCAGGGTTGGGGAGAGGATCAGGGCACCCGACACCATGCCCAAATGAAACAGCTGCTTGGTCAGGGCTCCTCCAAACTCCACCATCACAATGCCACATGTGGCTGGCTCTTCTCTTCCTTCACCTTCTCATGGGTCATTTGAAATCATCTCTCATCAGTTTATGAGGAGTGTGCTGAAATCTTTATACTCACATGGGACGTTCCTCAAGGACAACAACCCAGATTTTTCCATTTTGCACCTTCCAATACACTAAGCAGCAGCAGGCCCTCCGTCTACACTGGCTGAATGAAGCCCTATCTCTCCTATACCTGCTTAGGTGGCTCAGGTCAGTTACCTGTATCCTGCCACTTCAGGCAGGTCCTTACACACTCTGCTGCTCACAGCTGTCACAGTTTGCTGCCAGAATCATCTTCCTGAAGGGTAACTCAGCTCAGGTTACCTGCCTGCTCCAAAGCTTTCAATGGCTCCCCACTGTCTACAAGATGGAGTCAGAGCTGTCTCATATGGCTTTTACTCCCCCCATTTCAGATCCCAAATTACCCTCCAGGCCTCCTTCTTCTGATTGCACTTAATTCTCCAGTCCAAGGTTCTCCACTACCCCGTCTATGTTCATCCCCCAGACCTCTGTTCACAAGCCACTGCTGCTGCCCCTCCTCTACCAACCTTGGGTTCCAAATCAACATGCCCTTCACACAGCCCAGCTCAGTACTCCTCCTCCTGAGGGTTTTCTCTCGCTCTCTCTTTTTTTTTGCTCTTGTTGCCCAGGCTGGAGTGCAATGGTGCAATCTTGGCTCATGCAATCCCCCGCCTCCTGGGTTCAAGTGATTCTCCTGCCTCAGCCTCCCAAATAGCTGGGGTTACAGGCAGGTGCCACCACGCCCAGCTAACTTGGTATTTTTAGTACAGACAAGGTTTCTCCATGTTGTTCAGGCTGGTTTCAAACTCCTGACCTCAGGTGATCCACCCACCTCAGGTGGATCCCAAGCCTCAGCGGGCAGGGTGGCTCACGCCTGTAATCCCAGAGTGTTGGGATCACCAGCATGAGCTGCCGTGCCTGGCCTCAGGCTTTCCTCCTGACTTTCACAGTCTGTGCACCACAGAGGCCCCTGAGGCGGGGGCTCAAGGACCTTCTTCCCATCATTGTGGGGTGAGCCCCACTCTCGCACCCAGAAAAAAGGAAGGGAGTGGACCTGGTGTCTGTGGGATGGGAGTGGGAACAATGACTCGATCAGAATTTGCCTACGCAGGGCTCTCCTCAGAGAGAGGGGCCGCGTGCATTTCACACAGTACTTCATGAAGAAGTGAGTTGGGCACCATCTTTCCTTTTTCCAAAGAGAAAAATGAGCCACACCGCATATTAAACGAATTACACTCAGCCAGAGAAAATAGGCAACGATCTTCACTCTCAGATCAGCCTCTCTGGAAAGAAGCCCTCCCATTCCTGCCTCTGATTCCTTTCCATAAAGCAGAGGAGCAGAAGCAGGCAACAGGTCCCAGGAAAGCGCACAGCTCCCGGCTCCAGGTCTCTGGGGAGACAACCCTGGCCTGGGGAAGACCGGGAGGCTCAGGGAAGCAAACAGAATTCCTAACACTGGAAGAACAAAAGCAAAATTTACCATGAAACCAACAGCGGCTCAGCAGTGGCTGGTCTGCAGCCTGCGGATAGAAAGCACTCACACTGGAAATGCTTTCACCACCTGAGAACTCCAGCACAGACTCCAAGTGTGGCCATGGCAGGTCACCTGCCCTCCCTCCAGCTCTACCACCATCCTCCCCATCCTCGTCACACAACCATACACTCGACAGCCTCTGCACATTCCACTGTCACCTCATGCCCCTTGTCACCCCAAATCCTGGTGTCACTGGCTTACAACACCCACCTACCCCTCCCACTCACACCTCTTTCCCAGTTCCCCTGTCTCCACCTCCGCTCCCTAAGGAGAGCCACAGGGCACTAGGAACAGGCGCTGGCAACGTCCGAGGGAAAGTCTCTGGGTTTCCTGTCCCTTTCTATTTCCTGTACCTATGGCAGGTCCCTGCCCCACCACACAAGCTGGCACCACAGTGGTCATCAGCTCCCTCTTGGAGGGGCTGGAAGAGCACTAGTTTGGGACCTAGGAGATGGAGGCCACAGATCGAGGTTCTGCCCCTGTCTCTCTGTGTGACCTCAGGCCAGTCACTTCCCCTCTGGGCCTGGGCGTCCTCTTCTCTGGAAAGCTCGGAATGTCTACTGATGGCTCAGGCTCTCCAGGGCCATCCTCCAGTGGGCAGAGGAGGAGAGGGAGCAGCAGGAAAAACCAGATCCCCTTGGGGACAAACCCCTATTCATCACTATTGGTAAATTCCACTCAAGCAACACATAACTTGGCACCTGTCAATAGAGGTATGGGTTTCGGCTTTACATAGTTAGAGAAAACATAAAACAATAATAACACTTGCATTTGAATGAGGCTTTGTGGCTGACAAAGTGCCTTCACTCACTGTCTCATGTATTCTTCCCCACAACCCTAGGACAGCTGGTATCTCCGTCACCGTCATAGCAAACCTATGAGGCAGGCACTATTCTAAGGGCTCTCCCTTGCAACTCAGGATCACAGAGCTGCTTCACGGCAGATCCAGCTGAGGATGCCCACAGATCTGGCCCCGAGTCTGGCTCTCATTCAGCATGTCCACGCCTCTCCATCCTGCCCACTTACAGAGAGGGAACCACAGCTCAGTGAGATTATCTGAGTCTCGGTGAGTCTATCTGAGATCCCAGCACCCACAGACGGGTAGAATTTGAACTCAACTCCTATTCACTGACAAAACAGTTACGAAACAGAAAAAATAAGAAACACAAAGAATGTCAGCACTCAGCGGGGCGTGGAGACTGTGGAGCCCCACACCCTCCCACAGAGGCCCAGGTAGATTAGCTGCGCTGCCCAGGGCCCCTGGCATCCAACTCCGGGCCAGGCTTCCTTCCTCCTGGCACACTGCCTCCTTCTTGCCAAACCACCATCGCTCTTCTGCCCTGCGAGGTGACAGCTGTATTGATTTTGATGCTTCTCCAATCCCAATAAATAAACCATTCACTTGGGACCAGAGCCCATGCCCAGTCTTCCAGCAGGACCTCGAACTTGGCTGGAATGCTGATGTCATCCCAGCCACCTCTGTCATCAGCCTGCCAGGCCAAACTGTCCCTGGGTTTTCTGCCCAGTAGGCCCTTGAAAGATGCCATCCTGCTGTTGCAGAGGGAAGCAAGCACACGCAGCTTTCTAGACCAGCCCTGACCCTTCCTCAGCTCAACGGGTGGCTCCGGCTCCTCAAGGAGGCCACCAGTATAGACCCCCAGTGGCACCACCTGGTTGAAGGAGGCAGGACTGCAGATGGCCGAGGCATCTCATCCCCTCAAGAGGAAACTACAGTTACCATCGAGTGGTGTGTAGAGCTTTGCTTCCTTGATTTGCCTAAGCTGATATAAATAATCTATCCATTCTAGATGTGCATAGAGTCACATAAATATGCAATTCACAGAAAGATCTCTGGAAGTATCCACAACCAAACATTTGCCAATGGGTACCTAAGGGAAGGGGAGCGAGGGAAGGAAGGAGAACTTTCACTTTTACTCTTTATACTCCTGTCTAGGTTGAATTATTTTCTTACAATAGTGCTGAATAAAACAGAAGAAAATCAATATTCATGTCTATCTTTCAGAGAGGGCTCAATGCTAACAGTAGTTATCTTTGAGAAATAATATTATGGGTAATTTTTTCCATACTTTGTAGTATTTTCCAGGCTTTCCATAATGAATATATTTGTTACTTTTATGTTAGATTGAACCATATGAAATGAAGTTACCCTTTTTTTTGTTTTTTTTTGAGACATTCTTGCTCTGTCACCCAGGCTGGATCAGTGGCAAGATCTCAGTGGCAAGATCTCAGCTCACTGCAACCTCCGTCTCCCAGGTTCACACAATTCTCCTGTCTCAGCCTCCCAAGTAGCTGGGATTACAGGCACACACTACCACGACTGGCTAATTTTTGTATTTTTAGTAGAGACAGGGTTTCACCATGTTGGCCAGGCTGGTCTCAAACTCTTGACCTCAAGTGATCTGCCCACCTCAGCCTCCCAAAGTGCTGGGATTACAGTCGTGAGACACCATGCTGGCCTAAGTTGCCATTGTTTTACAAGTTGCAAGTGATTGGATATTGGCAATTCTATGCAGTTGAACGTAATAATAACTCATGCATCAATGTTAAACAAGTATTTATCGACTGATTGCTCTGTACCAGGCCCATACCCAGATAATAATAAACTCTCTTTTTTTTTAAAGGAAGTAAATAGACTGAGCAGGGCCTCCCTTGCAGGCAGGGACACCGCGTTACCTGTCTCTGGATTCCCAGCACCTAGCAATGTGTGCAAACCTGTGTCCAGACCCACGTTTAGCAGAGTGAAAAACCAAGTAAGTAGATGGTTGGAAAATAAACAGGCATACAAATAAAATTATACATCTTTTAAACATCAATAACAATACAGCATCTCAGTAAGAAAAGAGCACTGTGGGCAAAAAAGTGGATATGTCAGACTCTGACGAACTTGATAATCATGCTGATCTTGGCTGATCTGGCAGGAAGACAGAAAAGCAGGGGGGAAGGGAGATAACATAAGGGGTGTGCAGACTGCAGAGGGACACGGCGTGGTCAGCAGGCGGCCTAGGGAGACTAACACACCCTCCAGCGCTGAGAAGCATTTCTGGCTGCGTGGTCCCTATGAAGGTCTCCCTTGCCTCACTCCCTAAGCAGCACATCCTGGCAGGCAGGGAAACATTCCGCAGTCTCTGTCCTGGCAGCCAGACAGCATTGAGTTTGTCTATATTATTAATAACTTAAGGCTGGGCGCCGTGGCTCAAGCCTGTAATCCCAGCACTTTGGGAGGCCGAGGCAGGCCGATCACCTGAGGTCAGGAGTTTAAGACCAGCCTGGCCAACATGGTAAAACGCCATCTCTACTAAAAGTATAAAAATCAGCTGGGCGTGATAGCGGGCGCCTGTAATCCCAGCTATTCAGGAGGCTGAGGCAGGAGAATCGCTTGAAACCAGAGGCAGAGGTAGCAGTGAGCCGAGGTCGTGCATTATACTCCAGCCTGGGAGACAAGAGCGACACTCCATCTCAAAAAACAAAAACAAAAAAACAAAACAAAAAAAAGAACCAGGAATGGAAGCAAGGAGGGAGCAGGTCGGAGCTGAGCAGGAAGGGGCCGGGCACAGGACAGCACTGGAGCCCCCGGAGCCGAAACACCGGACCTGCCAAGATAGTCCACCGCCTCCAGAAATCAACTGACATTACATGCGCAGCAGGCAAGCTCCTCTCTAGGAAGCCCGTGCATTTATTTCTGCTCCAACTTTCGGAGGGTTTTCCAAGAATCAGTTATGTTTAGCTCCAAACCTGTTTATGCCAGTTGTTTTTTGGTGGTGTATTTACGTAACTCAATTAAATATAACCTAAACAGATAAAATACGGATGTGAAAGAAAGCTCATTGTTTCTAAGAAATGCAAAGTGGGTATTCTGGAAATTTTTGATAAATATGAGTAGCTAAAAGAAATTGCTGTTGAATTCGAGGTAGACAAGACAGTAAAAAATTTGGCCCAAAAGAAAGAAAACTAATAAAAATCTAAGGAGATTCTGTACCCAGGTTCCTTCCAAGTGACTTTTAATTCTTACTCCACTTTAAGGAAACTGTAAATTACACACAATACATCCTAGCTACAAAAGAAGGCCACAAGGAGGGGGCGGTAGCTCATGCCTTTTTTCCCAGCTACTTGGGAGGTCAAGGTGGGAGGATCGTTTCAACCCAGGAGTTCAAGCCCAACCTGGGCAACATAGCAAGACCCCATCTTTAAAAAAACAAAAGAAGAAGAAAAAATAGAAGGCCACGAGGAATACCAACTACAGTACCTATGTTTAAAGGAAAGAACTTTCCCTTCAACAAAATATTAGCAAATGACTATACAGCTAAATGTTTTCAATTAAAACAAGCTATTTAAAATACATATAAATGTATACATAGATGCACAATTTTTATGATTCCTGGATTTTACTGACTTTTTATAAAATCTACTGAGTTTTAGTAGTTGAAACACATTTTATCTGTGTGTGTGTATATACATATATATGTATATATATATACACACACACGTGTATATATGTGTGTGTGTGTGTATATATATATATATACACATACATATTTCATATATATATATATATATATTTTTTTTTTTCCTGAGACAGAGTCTTACTCTGTCACCCAGGCAGGAGTGCAGTGGTGTGATCACGGCTCACTATAGCCTCAACCTCCTGGACTTAAGCAGTCCTCCTGCCTCAGTCTCCCGGGTGCCTGGGACCACAACTGTGTGCCACCATGCCTGGCTAATTTTTTAATTTTGTGTAAAGATGAGGTCTTGCTATTTTGCCCAGGCTGGTCTCGAATTCCTGGGCTCAAGCAATCCTCCCACTCTGGCCTCTCAAACTGTTGAGATTATAGATATGAGCCACCTCGCCCAGCCTTGAGTGTATATTTTGATGAGGATGGACAAATATGTATAGCTATGTGACCACATCCCCCATCAAGATGTGAAAGACTGCCATCATCCCAAAATGTTCCATGGTGCCCCATCCAAGTCAACTTCTCCCAGCTCCATGGGGTGTCTGTTAAGGTACCATAGCTCTTACCACACCATAGCTGGCCTTTGAACAACAGGGTTTGAACTGCACAGGTCCACTTACTTGCAGATTTTCCTTCACCTTGGCAACCCCAAGACAGCAGGATGGACCCCTTCTCTTTCTCTGCCTCCTGAACTACTCAACGTGAAGATGCAGTTGAGACCTTCTAATGATCCACTTCCACTTACTGAATAGTCAATATATTTTCTTGGCCGGGTACAGTGGCTCACGCCTGTAATCCCAGCACTTTGGGAGGCAGAGGCAGGTAGATCACCTGAAGTCAGGAGTTCGAGACCAGCCTGGCCAACAATAGAAACCCTGTCTCTACTAAAAATACAAAAAATTAGCCGGGCATTGTGGCATATATTTGTGGTCCCAGGTACTTGGGAGACTGAAGTAGGAGGACCACCTGAGCCCAGGAGGTTGAGGCTGCAGTGGGGTGATCACACCACAAAAATTAGCTGGGTGTGGCAGCAGGCGCCTGTAGTCCCAGCTACTCGGGAGGCTGAGGCAGGAGAATCACTTGAACCCGGGAGGTGGAGGTTGCAGTGAGCTGAGATCACACCGTTGCACTCCAGACTGAGTGACAGAGAGAGACTCCGTCTCCAAGAAAAAAAAAAAAAAGTTATACACAGATGTTGACTGTGCTGGGGGGCAGCACCCCAATACCTGCTTGGTTCAAGGGCCAGCTGTATGCTGAGGCCACCGTTGCCTGCCTGTGCTTTCCACCATCTATCTTTTGTTATTAATTATTCCCTTTCTTCACATACAGCAGAATTCACTTTTTTGGTGTACAGTTCCGCATTTTCTGACACACAGTCATGTCACCACTACCATAACCGCCTGTCTCAATCTCTGTCCTCGGAGACGACAACTTCTGACTGCATTTGGATCTGGAAGACTTGGCCCTGAGACCAGCGGCTCCGCGCTTCCGGAGGGGGGAGCCTGGGCGCCTTCTTCACCTTCACTGTTCCTCCTCCACTTTCTCTTCCGTAAAATGCCAGTGACAAGAATATCCACCTCACAGAGTGGGTGTGAGGACTAAATGACATGATGAGATAAAAAGTGCTTCAAAGATCCATGCAAATGTTATTTGTAACTAGTCCTAGGAGAGTCCTCAGACCCGTTAGGCTGTGGTGAAGGAAAGTGGGTGAGGGATGGGGAGGAATGGAGCAGGGGTGCGAGGGCGCGGGGGCACGAGGCAGGGCTCCAGCACTGCTCACCAGCTGGACAGTGGGGTGCCATGATCCCTCAGCTGGACGGGGAGTGCACGATCCCTTTCTCCCCTAAATGCAACTCAAAGCCTCGGGAGTTGTGTGTCACTAACCCTGGCGAGGAGAAAGGATTCTAAAACTCAGGGGGACAAAGTGAGGCCATCCAGGGCCACAGGGACATCCTAACCCCAGGTTCTCAACATGAAAGGAACCGAGCTCCGTGCAGCTCCCACGATCTAACCTAATGGAAGGGTATAGCTGGCTTTCCTCTGCAACAGTCAGGCCGGCAGCCCTCTTCACCATGTCTCCCACCCACAACCTACTCTGAACTCACTCCTCCCAAAAATGCAGCATAAAGAAAAAAGATATTAACTGAAAGGCCATTGCTGAAATGCAAAAAGAAAGAGAGAAAGAGAGGAAAAGAGAAAGAAAAGGAAGGCAAGAAGGAAGGAAGGAGGGGAGGGAGGGAGGGAAATCTGGATCAAAAGTACACTCTTCTAGTTGGGCGCAGTCTCTCACGCCTGTAATCCCAGCACTTTGGAAGGCCCAGGAGGGCAGATCACTTGAGATCAGGAGTTTGTGACCAGCCTGGCCAACTGGCAAAACCCCATCTCTACTAAAAATACAAAAATTAGCCAGGTGTGGTGGTACACGCCTGTAGTTCCTGCTACTGGGGAGGCTGAAGCAGGAGAACTCTTGAACCCGGGAGGCGGAGGTTGCAGTGAGCCAAGATCATGCCCCTGCACTCCCGCCTGGGTGACAGAGCAAAACTCGAAGGAAGAAGGGAGGGAGGGAGGGAAGGAAGGAAGGAAGGAAGGAAGGAAGGAAGGAAGGAAGGCAGGCAGGCAGGCAGGCAGGCAGGCAGGCAGGCGGGTGGCAGGCAAGAAGGAAGGCAAGAAGGCAGGCAGGCACGCACTCCAGCCTGGGAGATAGAGCAAAACTCTATCAGGAAGGAAGGGAGGGAGGGAGGGAAGGAGGGAAGCTGGGATTACAGGCACACACCACCATGTCCAGCTAATTTTGTATTTTTAGTAGAGGTGGGGTTTCACCATGTTGGCCAGTCTGCTCTGGAACTCCTGACCTCAGGTGATCTGCCTGCCTCAGCCTCCGAAAGTGCTGGGATTACGGGCGTGAGCCACTGCGCCCGGCCATTCTTCTCTTTTGCCTCCTATGCTCCATTTCTCTATTGTGTTGTTTTTGCTTTTCCCCCGATTATTAGAGTTATTAACCGAGGCCCTGTCCAGCAAGCAAAGCCATGATCACTACAGTGAGACAGGAAGGTACCATTTGTTTTTCTTAGTTACTGTGGGGAAATGCTGAATAATTGTAAACTGTGTTTTTGCATTTTTTAAGACAAAAATTGTCTAGGAAAGTTGAATATGGGTATTTATTAAACAGGGACTGAGGGTCCGACACCCCAGTCAGGGGTTGGGAAACAAAGATAGGGTGACTATGGCCAAGTGGGGAGGGATGTCGGGGCCACCCCAACCACAGAGGCAAAGGCAGGGCTTGAAGCCACCCAGGTGCCCTTGTGACATCCTGGAAAAAGCCTGGGACTGCTCTTCCCTCCCTTGCAGTTGGGCCAGGCTTTTCTAGAATTCCTTATTAGGCCATGCCTGTAATCCCAGCACTTTGGGAGGCTGAGGCAGGTGGATCACCTGAGGTCAGGAGTTCGAGACCAGCTTGGCCAACATGGTGAAACCCTGTCTCTACTAAAAATACAAAAATTATCCCAGGTGTGGTGGCGGGCACCTGTAATCTCAGCTACTTGGAAGGCTGAGGCAGGAGACTCGCTTGAACCTATGAGGCAGAGGTTGCAGCGAGCCAAGATGGCACCACTGCAATCCACCTTGGGCGACAGAGCAAGACTGTGTCAAAAAAAAAAAATTCTTATCAGAGCCAATAATCACAACAATGACAGTGACAGCCAGAGAAACAGCCATTTCTAGTGCCTGCTGCCAATCTTAGTGAAGAAGGTATTATTATCACCCCCATTTTGCAGAGGGAGAAACCAGAGAGATTAAATAACTTACCCAGATCTCACAGCTGATAAGTAGGGGAGCTCTTAGCAATTCAAGTCAAATGATTGTGACTCCAGTGCTTTGACCCAGGGTCCAAAGCAGAAAGCCACCCGGAGTGAGGCTTGACCAGACTCACAAGGTCCCTTCACTACGCCATAATTCACTACGCCTGCTGTAGAGGCCAGCAGGTCTGAGACACAATGGAAGGGATAGGAAATGCTACCACCTGTAATCCCAGCACTTTGGGAGGCCGAGGTGGGCGGATCACCTGAGGTCAGGAGTACAAGACCAGCCTGGCCAACATAAAAAACCCAGTCTCTACTAAAACTACAAAAATTAGCCGGTGGTGGTGGTGCATGCCTATAATCCCAGCTACTCGGGAGGCTGAGACAGGAGAATCTCTTGAGCCCAAGAGGCAGAGGTTGCAGTGAGCGAAGAGCACTGCAGCCCGGGTGAGAGGGTAAGACTCCATTTCAAAAAAAAAAAAAAAAAAGACCACCCTAGATTGGGCTTTTTACGGAAATAAAGAGAGACTATCTCAAATTTGTCCCCGGAGATGGGCCATATGATATTAACAACTACAAGCCCAATTCCGGGGGGTGGGTGAATGTGTGCTCCAGAGCACTCAGTGCTACACGAACGAAAGATAAGCTGTAAGCATGTGCAGGAGTAGAGCAAAAGGCGCTGAAGGGTGAGGCTGTGTGTTACTCCTTGGCTGTCTTCAGCTGACAGGACTGTCTGCAGTAGACAATGTGCCTCTGGGCAGCGGGGTTGGCCCCCAGGCCCACATGGGAAGATGAACAACCCTCAGCACCATGCCATGCGCTTTGTTCAGATTCCCTTTGGGAAATTACTGATTTGGTTTCTTAGGAAATGGCACACATGGGATTGCCTTCCCCCACTCCCACCCCGCTGCCCTCCAGAAAACGTGGAAGGTCCACCTACCATGATCAGGTTGGTGACCAGGTCTTGAGCAATCGTTTTATAAGAATCAGGCTCAAGACTGGGCATGACGGCTCACACCTATAATCCCAGCACTTTGGGAGGCCGAGGCAGGTGGATCACTTGAGATCAGGAGTTTGAGACCAGCCTGGCCAACACTGTGAAACCCCGTCTCTACTAGAAATATAAAAACTAGCCAGGCATGGTGGCATGCACTTGTAATCCCAACTACTCAGGAGGCTGAGGCAGGAGAATCACTTGAAGTCAGGAGGCAGAGGTTATAGTGAGCCAGGATCGCACCACTGCACTCTAGCCTGGGCGGCAGAGTGAAACTCCATCTCAAAAATAAAAATAAAAAGAATCAGGCTCATGGGGATAAATTCCTCAGGGCCCAATCCCCTTGGGTGAGAAACTCTGCCCTCAAGGACAGTCCAGGAGCCCACTGAGAGCTGGCCAGGCAGCTGTCACATTCTTCAACTACCAGATCTGACTCAGCCAACACCAAACTACGCTTCCTGGAGACCAGTCCTGAAGCGACACATGAACAACAGTTCAGCCATGGATCATGCGAAAGTTCAAGTCCAGTCGCTTAAGTTGGAGTTTTGAATTGAGCTCAAGAGATGGGTAGATTTACTCTGAAACAGGTCATTTACTTTTCTGTTTACAAGAAGGAAAGTGTAAGGGAAAAGAAAAGAAAGTTTCATCTCTAATCAAAGTGAATTCCTTAGGAGCCACAAAGAAGAATTTCCTGGAAGAAAGGACTGAAAACCTGCTCAGAAGAAGGAAGAAACATCAGACAGAAAATGGCCAGGAGGGGAAACGAGGGTGGGGATGGCCTGCTGAAACAACAATAGTAAGTAAATAAAATGCAAGTGACACATAAATAAAATCAATAAATTAAGAGTAGACAAGGACGGGCGCAGTGGCTCACACCTGTAATCCCAGCACTTTGGGAGGCTGAAGTGGGATCTCTTGAGTTCAGGAGTTGGAGACCAACCTGGTCAACATGGCAAAACCCCATCTCTACACAAATACAAAAATTAGCCGGGTGTGGTGGTGAGTACCTGTAATCCCAGCTACTTGGGAGGCTAAGACAGGAGAATCACTTGAGCCCAGGAGACAGAAGTTTCAGTGAGCCAATATCATGCCACTGCACTCCAGCCTGGGTGACAGAGCGAGATAGTATGTCAAGAAAAAACAAAAATAAAAATAAAAAAATTAAGAGTAGACAAATGCCCTACAGAAAAGGAATAGTATAATATTCTGCAATATTATTCAGCATTTGATAATTTGAAATATTCTTAACAATAATCCTTTTACACTGAGGAAATAGAGCTAGCTGATTACACAGAAAAGGGATTTAAAAAGGGTAATGAAGAGACTTGGTCTGATTCATTCATAGTTCAGAGATCAGAGACGGTCTGCCAAGATTAAATGTAATAAATAAATAACTAGCATTTGCATGGTGCTTTGTAGTTTAAGGTGCCTCTGTACACCTTGTCCATCTCTCTCTCACCAGGTAACACAGTCGCACTCTCCTGCCCTTGTTTGCCCGGTAGAGTTGTGCAGAGCAGTCCCTCACCTGGCATCATGGCCCCACGTTGGCTAGGCTTAAGTCTACCCAATGCAAGAGCATCAATCATGCAAAACAAAACACCATCAGACAGACACTGCTTCCTGCTTTCTAATGGCCGATCTACCCAGCACAGGTTACCTGGGACAAGCAGGGGTCCAGGCAGGAAGCAGAGGCAGGGGCGGGTTACGGATGTCCCATGCTGAGGATCTCCTCACACATTGGCCTGCTCCACGTGTTGGGGGAGTCCTTAGCATGGGACATCTGTAACTAAGACCCCCTTCCTTTTGATTCTACACACTCTTCCCTGGCAACCCCTCAGCTTCCCTACAGTTTCAGAAGCCACTTAAATGCTGATGATTCTCAAATCTGCAACTCTAGACCTTTCTTCTCCAGATCTTGAGTACGAGGTCTGGTACACAGAAGATGTTCAGTAACTTTCCACTGAGTAATCTGACAGTTCCACTTAAATGTCCCACAGGCACCTCAAACCAAACTCATCTTCTCCATCCCCTACTTCCGTCCTGGTGGGTGGCCCTCATGGCGCCACACCTAGATTCCCTCACTAGCCTCCTGCACAGCGTTAGCTTCATTCAGGTCCACCAAGATGATCCTCCTAAATGCAAACCCAATCCCATCTGGTGCTTCTGAAGCTTGTGCACATGCAAATAACCACCTCCTGGGGAAGGAATACAAACAGCAGAGTCAAGCTGCCGACCCCAGCTGAGGAGAGAAAGGGGTAGGATTTGTGCTGGCGTCCATGATGAAGCCACACACTCTGTCACCTAGGGCAGTGTCCTCGACACAGGGGCCGCTGCATGCTTGAGAGGGCAAGTGAATGACTTCTTACCCAGATAAGGCAAGGCAAAGTCCATACAGATGAATTCTGAGCCATCATTTCTCTCTATGCAGTGCAGTTTCTGAAACTTTCTAAACATCTTAGAAATGATGTATTGGATCCTACAGAGAATCAATACCTTAAAGGAGTTAAATACACTGGGCTCTGGGCCACATTTCTAACTTTTGAAGCATCCTGTGGTCACAGAGTATTTTGGACCCTACCCAGACTCAAGGCTTCAATTAGTTCGGTCTCCCCAGCATCCCCTATGTGCCTCCTGGTTTCTCAGACAGCCTCAGAAGACAGCTGTGATCAATTCATTCCCTCCCTGCACATGTGCCACTCAAACATCAAAAAATAGAACAAATTTCCTCTTGCATCTGAGTTAGCCTTGACTTCCTGTAGACAATAGTGATGAGCCTAACTTTTAAAGACTCTGATAGCTTTCACTTTCTCTTTGAGACCACCATGCTGTGAGGAAGCCCAAGCTAGCCACATGGAGAGGTCAGGAGGAGGAGCTCTAACACTCCAGACACTTGAGTAAAAGCTTCTTAGAACTTGCCAGCATAGCTGGCAGCTGAATGCTGCAGGTGAATGAAACTGTGCAGGTGGACAAATGAGTGACCCTAGCCCATGCCATGTGAAGCACAAAAACCACCTACCTGAACAGTCAACTCACAGGATCAGTAGAAACAATAAATTATCATTTTTTTTTTTTGAGACGGGTCTCATTTTGTCACCCAGGCTGGAGTGCAGTGGCACGATCATGAATCATTGCTGCCTCCTGGGCTCATGATCCTCCCAACTCAGCCTTCTAAGTAGCTGGGACTACTGGCACATGCCACCACGCCTGGCTGATTTTTGTATTTTTTGTAGAGACAGAGTTTTGCCATGTTGCCCAGGTTTAAACTGTTATTCTTTTTTTTGGGGGGGGACAGAGTTTCGCTCTTGTTACCCAGGCTGGAGTGCAATGGCGCGATCTCGGCTCACCGCAACCTCCGCCTCCTGGGTTCAGGCAATTCTCCTGCCTCAGCCTCCTGAGTAGCTGGGATTACAGGCACGCGCCACCATGCCCAGCTAATTTTTTGTATTTTTAGTGGAGATGGGGTTTCACCGTGTTGACCAGGATGGTCTCGGTCTCTTGACCACGTGATCCACCCGCCTCGGCCTCCCAAAGTGCTGGGATTATAAACTGTTATTCTTTTAAGCCCCTAAGTTTTGGGACTATTTGTTACACAGCAGTGGATAACTGAAACACATGGTGAATAAATTGATATATATTCAGTAACACCTTGAGTAATGAGTCATCCCACATTACTGAATTTCCAAATATAATCCTTATTTGTACAAACTTGTGTTATCCATTCCTGAGGAAAGTTTTTGGATACTACACTCCACTTTTTTTTTTTTTTTTTTTTTTTTTTTGAGATGGAGTCTCATTCTGTTATCCAGGCTGGAGTGCAGTGGTATAATCTCGGCTTACTGCAACCTCCACCTCCTGGGATCAAGTGATTTTCCTGCCTCAGCCACCAGAGTAGTTGGGACTACAAGTGTGCACCACCACACCTGGCTAATTTTTGTGTTTTTAGTAGAGATGGGGGGTTCACCATATTGGACAGGCTGGTCTCAAACACCTGACCTTGTGATCCTCCCACCTCAGCCTCCCAAAGTGCTGGGATTACAGGCGTGAGCCACCATGCCCAGCCCACACTCCACTTTATACTAAATGCAATTTAATATTTTCTTGATGAGTTGGTCACCATTATGCACGTCAGTTACTACACCATCCTATAATGTAACAACGCCTCCCACAGCCACAGAAGGTACAGATGAGGGCTGCTGGTTATAACACTCAACAATCCAGACATCTCTGCTCCTTAAAGATGCCCCAAAAAACACCTCCTCATCCCCTAGATTGCTCCTTCTAATGTTGTGGGTTGAGAAACCAAAACTCTAATCCTGTTGGAACCATATCAACAGGCTCTGAGGGAAGAGCTAAGGGTTTTCTTGGTTTGTTTGTTTTTTTGAGATGGCTTCTCGCTGTTCCCCAGGCTGCAGTGGGCTGGTGTGATCAGAGCTCACTGTAACTTCAAACTCCTGGGCTCAAGCCATCCTCCTCCCAGCCTCCTGTACAAGACACATACCACCAGGCTGGGTGTGGTGGCTCATGCCTGTAATACCAGCACTTTGGAAGGACGAGGCAGGTGGATCATCTGAGGTCAGGAGTTCGAGACCAGCTTGGCCAATATGGCGAAACCCCATCTCTACTAAAAATACAAAAAAATTAGTCGGGCGTGGTGGTGGGTGCCTGTAATGCCAGCTACTCTGGAGGTTGAGGCAGGAGAATCTCTTGAACCTGGGAGGGAGAGGTTACAGTGAGCCAAGATAGCGCCATTGCACTGCAGTCTGGGCAACAGAGGGACACTCTGCCTCAAAAAAAAAAAAAAAAAAGACACCCCCCCCCAAGCCCACTGAATTGTGTGTGTGTGTGTGTGTGTGTGTGTGTGTGTGTGTGTGTGTGTGTGTGAAGATGGGGTCTCATTATGTTGCCCAGGCTGGTCTTGAACTCCTGGCCTCAAATGATATTCCTGCCTCAGCTCCCAAAGTGCTGAAATTCCAGGTGTGAGCCACTGTGCCTTGCCTAAGGGGTTCTTTTATGACTGCAGATGAGAAGGAACTCTGAAATCCTACTGCCCTGGGTTCAAATCCTGCTCTGCTGCTTACTAGCTATGTGGCCCTGGACAAGTCATTTCAGTTGTCACACATTTCAGTTTCCCGATCTGTAAAATGGAAATATTTGCCTCTTGCCAGAAAACACTAAACTGTAGCAGAGCAAGAGCTCAGCAAACACAGCCACCTCCTCACTGTCCCTGCTCATGGGCCTCGACCTACGCACAATGTGCCTCTGAGTCTGAGTGTTGGTGAGAGCACAAAACCGTGGAGTTTATCATCAAGAACACGTAATTTGGTGATGGCCAGGTGCGGTGGCTCACACCTGTAATCCAGCACTTTAGGAGGTCGAGGTGGGTGGATCGCCTGAGCTCAGGAGTTCGAGTCCCGCCTGGACAACATGGTGAAATCTCGTCTCTATTTGGAAAAAAAAAAAAAAAAAAGGAAGAAGAAAGAAAAAAAGAAAAAAAAATGTGTAATTTGGTGAGGGGACAGCTGGAGGCATAGGGTGGCGCTGGAATGTTAACCCAGGATTGGCCCACCCTCGTGCGATTTGCTGTTTGTTTATGAAGAAACTGCAGAATGTGAATAACCCGGCATCCCAGCCATTCCATCTCACGGAGAGTTTACCAGAGGGTTGGGCAGATCAAGCCTAGGAGTGAGCATGTGTGTATGTGTGTGTGTGTGTGCCTGCATGTGGGTATAAAACTACTCAGTCACCCACCCCTGGCCCAGCCCTGGGCTTCCGTTTCCTTTCTAGAAAAACCCGCTGACTATAAAGCGCTGATTTAAAATAATAAACACGAGGAGTCCAACGTTCAGAGCAAAATGTCAGGGAAATAATGTGGGTGAAAGGTGGGGCCTAAATTGCATATGCATGATGATGGTGCGCAAACCCGGGTGCTCTGTTTACACACAGATCAGGGTCAGAAAAGGCCACAGAAAGCCCAGGCAGGGAAAGCACGGAGGGGGTGCAAAGCTGTTTACATGTTCAATGACTGATTCTTCTTCCTCACATGCAGCTGGGTCTGATGGCCCTGTGGTCCCCGTCTACACAGGTCCTCGTTGTTCCGGTCCCTGGTCCCGCTGGTGATGCCCAGGGCCAAAGAGCCAGGACTGGCTTGCGTTTGCCTCCTCTCGCCCTGCGTCCTGCACGCCTCTCCCCGCAGCCTGCTTCCTGAAGACTGAAAGCCCTGAGCCTGCTGCTTCCTGCCTCCAGCCCCCCACGCCAGCTCCTGCCCCGACTTAGCCCCCCCGCCTTTCTCACGTAAGCCCGGCCACATGCCCACAGGGAACATCGGCATGGGCTTCCCCCCTCTTTGCATCCCATTCCCATGGAGAGAATGGGGTGCCTCGTGCTATACTTTAGGGGTTCCCATCTCTTGGCACTGTTCAGCCATGTTGCTTAGCAAAGACATTTGGGGGCAGCCAGAAAAGCAGAAGGCCCAGATGCCTGGATTCTGGAGAAAGAGACACTTTCAGGGAAACCCCCCATCCCACCTTCTAACTCACTAGTGACCCCTCCCCTATAATCCAGCCCCGCTACCTCCTCTCAACCTCACTGAGCCTCAGTCCTCTCATCTGTGAAATGGAGCCAGTAACATCCAGGATTAACTGGGGTGAGGTGCATGCAATAGCTACGTGCAGTCTGCAGACAGGGTGTCTCTGGAAGCCTCAGCTTCCTCTCATCCTCCCTATGGCAGCTCCCTCCAGCCCCGAGGAGCAAACGTTCCTTCGCTGGGTGAATGACTTGCTGTGTAATTTGTAGGTGTGAACGGAACTGCACAGCCACAGCTTCCTCGAGTTTTACTTGGTGAATAAAGGTCTTAACGGGTTCTTCATTCCATGAGAGAATTCTGCTCCCAAATAGCCTTTCTGCTCTGAAGTAAGGGCACAAAATATTTGTCAGCGGTTCCTAGTCCCTACTGTGCCACATGCTAAAGGCACACACCCCCCAGCCACCATCCTGGCTGCCTTCCCCATCATCTGTACCCATCGGCTGCTGGTCCTGTGGGTCCTGGTCCTGAGCCCAGACCCCTCCTGCCTCCTCGCCTAGCCCAGGGGCAGTTTAGGGCAGGAAAGGGCAAGTTATTTCATAACATGTCCTAGGGAAGGACCCAGGCCAGGGGAATGACATGGGCAAACCCTGCCAGCCTCAGCTCCTCCTGATCCATCTGTCCGCCCTTCCTGCTCCTCTAGGAGCCTTCTAGGATGAAGGACCCATCAAGAATAGGGGACAGTGGCTCACGCCTGTAATCCCAGCACTTTGGGTGGCCTAGGTGGGCAGAATACCTGAGGTCAGTAGTTTGAGACCAGCCTGGCCAACATGGTGAAACCCCATCTCTACTAAAAATACAAAAAAAAATTAGCTGGCCATGGTGACAGGTGCCTGTAATCCCATCTACTTGGGAGGCTGAGGCAGGAGAATCGCTTGAACCCGGGAGGTGGAGGTTGCAGTGAGCCGAGGCCGCACCATGGTACTCCAGCTAGGGGATGGGTTGTGAGAACCATTGGCCAGGTCCCTGCCCATCCGAGGTGGCTCCCAGAACATCCTCCCCACCCAGCACAGCCTGACTGTCAGATGGCCTCACCCTCCTCATCCCCAGACCCTGCAGGCAGCAAGGCCCTCGAGGCGTGGCAATATTCACTCCCTAACTCATCGGGAAGCCCCAGCCCCACCCCATCCCACACTCCCTGATCACCTGCTCTTCCTGTCAGACCCCACCCGCTGGCCTCCTGAGAAGAGCCCAGGACAGGCTGTCCGCCTGGCCTCCGACCTCTCAGGCCACTAGCAGACCCAGGTGTACCTTCCGTCCTCCTCCACAGATCTGAGCATGGGCGTGGGGGATAAGGGCTGCAGAGGAAGAGGGCTTTTGACATTGGCAATGCTTCTTCATGCTGCCAGTGACAGCAGCAACAAAACCACAAGACTCACAAGCCCTTAGAAATCCAGGTGTCTGCTTCAAACTGGGAAACTGCGTTCATCCCCCACCCGCCCTAGAGGGAGTCCCCAGCCAGAGCCAATGGGATGGGAGAAAGGAAGATGAGGGGAAGCACATGGGCAGAAGAAAGGCAGTGCCCGGGGCTTGGTGTCTGGAGAAAGTTCCAGGACCTACGCTGACTAGGAGGGGCCTGGCTACCTGGTTCTTGTACCCCATCCTCCAGCAGCCCCTGCCCCCCCATCTTTGATGGGGCCCACATCCCAGGAGGCAACAGCAGCAGGGCAGGTGAATGACGCCTCACTCCATGGCTCAGGGGAGATTGCTGTCCCGGGTGGCCCTCCCCACAGCAACGCAAGCCGCTGTGGGTTTTTTGTTTTGTTTTGTTTTTTGTTTTTTTTGAAACAGTGTCTTGCTCTGTCACCCAGGCAGGAGTGCAGTGGTGCAATCTTGGCTCACTGCAACCTCTGCCTCCTGGGTTCAAGTGATTCTCCTGCTTCAGCCTCCTGAGTAGCTGGGATTACAGATGCACACCATCATGTCTGGCTAATTTTTGTAGTTTTAGTCGAGGCAGAGGTTTCACCATGTTGGCCAGGCTGGTCTTCAACTCCTAACCTCATGTGATCCGCCTATTTCCCAAAGTGCTGGGATTACAGGCCTGAGCCACCACGCCCACCCCTGTTCCCACAGTCTTCAGAGGCCAAATGCAGGGATGCTGTGAGTTGAGGCAAACTCTGGTGGGTGGGCTTGGGAACCCAGGCACCTTTTAAAAAGTCACATTAGTCCCAAACTAGTGACTCAGAAGCTTCTGGAACACAGCCCACTGTAAGCTGGGGCCTCCTGCCTTCGATCCCAGGCTCCCCATTGGACCTTGAGAGCCCTCTGCCCCTCCTGCTCTGTTCCAAAAGCTGCCTCCCAGGCACTGCTTCCATGCCAAGGTTCCCCTGGGATGCTAATATTTTTATTCTTGATTTCTATTTTTTTTGTTTCTGTTTTCTAAGTTTTAGGGTTTTGTATTTTAACAGTACCCAAAGGAGAGCACTCATGAGCTCAGAAATGATCTCCAAGTAGCCACATGGTGGAGAGCCCAGGCCTGGGCCCAGCCCTGCAGCCACACTCTCACAGTCCTTTTCCCTGGAAGCTCCAGGAGTCTCAAAATAAGCTCCCTGCCCACCTGGGGAGATGGAGCTAGAGAGACCAGTCATCCCAAACCTCAGATCTTAAGCTTAAAAAGAACCTGGGACTGGCTAATGCATGGCCTGACATGAATGGTGTTTCCACCCAGCTGATGACCAGAAACTCACAGCCCCCTCCAAGCTGTGCCTCTACAGAAATTTGGGGTGGGAACGGCAAGGCAGCACACAGCCACTATCCCTAGGAGGTGGGATGGGAAGCAAAGCTCCTACTCTCAGGGAGCTCTTGGTGCTCCATGGAACACACACAAATGAGCGCTGGGGTAGGAGCTGACGCCTGGGGTGGGAGCCGACAACTGGTGTCCCATCCTATTTCTGGCACCAAAGCTCTGGGTGACAGTGAACCAGTTACCACCCATCTCTGTTAGGAAATTCCTCTGTCAAATGGGGTGTCTGGACTAGAAGCCCTGCCAGGCCCCTGCCTATGTTAACATCCTCTAACTGTTTTTAGAACAAATCAGCAGGCTGAGGCATGAGTGGAAAAATCAGCAGAGGAGCAGAAGGTTCTGTCCATCCACCCTGGGCCTGCCCACAGCACCTGGTCTCCAGGGCCCAGGCGGACCTCCATAGCTGCTAGAGGCTCATGGCCATCAGCAAGGATCCTGGGCACACCCTGCCTCTCCTGACACCCAGCAGGTCACCGCTTCAGAGCTGACTCTACCCCAGCCCCACTAACCGCAGAACAGAGCTGGCGTGGAAGGTTGCCGTCTCTACCAGCTGGACCACCGCAGGGTCAGGACGTGGGGTAGCCTCCGGACCATCATCAGCACGAGGCTGGCAAGCTGGGCACCAAACCCAGATGCAGACATCTCCGCCTCATGCTCTGGTCACTGGCTTGCTGGCTCCCGAGGGACACACATTGCTGACTGTCCCTCAGGTCCCCTGGTCTCTGCAGCCTGTCAGGGCCCAACACTTGGTGGGAACACAATACTATTATGAATAGCTAAGCTGAGGCTGAAATTCCATCCCTTCCAGTAGAACTCATGCTCCAGGACCAGCAGACCCTGTGTCACAGTGGCCAGCATGACTATCCCCATTTGCATCCCTACCCCACAGCTTCAGTGGGGAGACCGCCTCTCTCCACATCACAGAACTGCGCGGGCACCCCGAGCTCCCCAGAAGAAGGAAATATGATAACTGCGTCTTCCCTCTGAGCAGCCCTTCACGTATCCTAAAGTGCTATCCCCCACATCTCCTGCGATCCTGACAACAACCATGTCATGCAGGCAGGGCAGACGTTATCTCCATTTGACAAAGGGGCACTGAGTCCACACAGCTGGTCAGTGTCAGCGGAGAGATGGGAATCGAGGAGCCCTCTTCCCAAGGGAGGTCCTCCTCGCCAGGGTCACTGCCAGGGAGTGGCCAGGACAATCTGCCTCAAGACCAGCCCTGGGTGGACACAGCCTGTGCCCACACTCGGGCTGGGCACAGGTGAAGAGTGGCCCTGCCCAATGCCCTGATATCCTCCTTTCTCTCGGGCCAGCTACAGGCAGATTCCGGGCAGTGGCACCTGGGGGCAAAGACAGGGACTAGAGGGAGAGGTGAGAGCCCCGGAAGCCCCCAGGACATACTTGGACTCAAAGGCAAAGCAAACACCAACTCCAACAGGTCCCACGTTGGTGAGAGCTGCCAGAGAGGACCCACGGGGGGGATGGTGGGCAGAACTCACCTCCCGCAGCAGCTGCATCCCCTTCAGTTCCTCCTGCTGCTGCTGGGCCACAGTGACTCCCAGTACCAACGTGTGCATCACACAGGAGACCACGGAGATGATCACGATGGGGCTGAGGCTGAGGGGCAGCGTGATGAAGAAGGAGAAGACAAAGAAGACCTGCCAGCCCACCGTGTCACTGGCCGCGTGGGCACCCGCAAAGTTCAGGCCCAGGTAGGAGAAGATCTGGGCGGTTATGAGAAGCCACAACAGGTAGGGCACCACCCTGCGGGTGACCCGGTCTGGGAGCAGCCCCTTCTTGCAAAGCATGAAGAGGACGATGTCCAACACCAGTCCAATTCCTGCCACCGCGAGGGGAGCCAGCTTGTCGCTGGAGAAGACCACAGCACACATGACCACCACGTAGCAGTCAAAGAGGGCTGCAAAGACCACGAGCACCAGCAGGGTCTCGTGGCGTTGCCTTTTGAAGTAGGTCTGGTAGAGGTTCTCCAAGGACTCCGGCACAAAGGTCAGCCGCATGAAGCGAGGCAGGCACAGGCAGGAGCCCGAGTTCCGGACAGAGATCTCATGGGTCCGGCCTACCCCGCGGTCAGGGTCGGAGGGCAGGCTAACGGAGTACTCGGCTGAGTACTCGGCCGAGTACTCGGGCTCGGAGAAGCCTTGGTTCCTCGGCATTCTGGCTGGCGTCTGCTGCCGGCCCTAGAGAAGTGGACTGGGAACAGAGGAAGAGTTCCCGCCGGGGCCACCTCTCAGGGCTCTCTGAGACCTAGGGGGGAGGGGGTCTGAGGGCCTCTTCTTGGCTGGACCGAGGACAACCACCTCCAGCAGGAACGCAGAGTGGGTTTCCAGGGCACAGGTAGCGCTGATCATCTAGAGCTGAAAAGGGCATTGCTGAGCAGAAGTACCTCTTCCCTCCTACCTTGCGGTTTCCCCATGACCCGCCCTAACCCTCATAAAAGAATCTCTGCTGCAGGAGTCTCCCAATCCTGGGCCTTTCCTGCCACCCCCGGCTCACACCGCCGCCCACCTCACGCACACTGGGTCCTGTCCACGCCAGACAATTTCCTGCCCCGGCTTGTGGAAGGGCCTAGCCGCCTCTCCATCCCCGGCACCCTGTTTCTCTCAGTTATCTCTTCTCTCGCAGTCCCTGACTTCCTCACCGAAATTCCCTCCAGGCCCAGTCCTTAGAAGCTGGAAACAAAACGTGCCGGAAAGAAACCAGGACCATCGTGGGGATTCCTGAACCTTCCTTCTGTTTACTTCCTTTTTCCACCAAGCCCTAGGAGACTCCGGCTCCGATCGGGCCCCTTTCCCAAGCTCAGGGCGCAGTCTTCCCCGGAAGCCCGGCCCGGCCCCTGCGTTTACCTGTGCGGGAACTCGGCCACCGCGTGCTCCGGGACGGTCCCCGCGCGGGCCGAGGTGGGAGGGCTCAACGCGCCCGAGGGCTGCTCCCCGCAGAGCCGCGCCGCCCCACCAGCGCCTGGAGCCCCGGCCGGAGCACTATCTCCCGCCGTCAGGCCCGGGATCCGGCCCTGAGAGGCGCAGCGCTGCCCCTCAGCATCCGCGGGCGCCCGGCTGCAGGGCGAAGGAGGCGGCGGCGACTGGGGCGGGGAGATCCAGGGGCGCCGGCCCAGCGCGCCCGCCCTGGGGCTGCGGCTCTGGGGCCAGCAGGCGCGGGCGGCGGCGAGCGCGGCTCTCCGGACCCCTCCCCTGCACCCGCGGCGGCGGCGGCGGCGGCTAGGGGAGCGCGCGGGGCCCTCCCCGGCGGGAGCGCGGGCCGAGCCCGGGGAAGCCCGCCAGCATCCTCTCACCCGCCCGCCTGCGCGGAGCCGAGCCAGCCGAGTCCAGGCTCGGCGCGCTGCACAGCAATTCCCCGCGCGGCGCCGGCGGCTCAGGGGCCACGCGCGCTCCAGGCCCCGGGAGGCGGGAGGTGGGCGGGGCGGCCCCTCCCTCGCCCCAGTAGCCGCCCTGTCGGCGGCGCGTCCCGGAGTGGGGCGGCGGGGGAGGCGCCCGGCAGCTGTCTGGGGACCCGCGCGGGCGAGAGCTGTAGGAGCCCGGGCGGCCCCAGATCCTGCACGGGCGGCGGGCTGGAGCGACTGCTGCGTGGAAGCGTGGGCGTGGGCGTTGGGCGGGAAGGATGGGGGCGAATCCACGCCTTCTCGCGGGCAGGCCCTGGGTATCGGAGGGTGGAAGCCCGGGACGCGCTCGCCCGCAGGTGAGGCGCGCTCGGGGCACCCTGCCGCCTTCTCCTCCTCCGCGGCTTCCTTCCGGGCCCGGAGAGGCTGGGGCTCAGGCTTGGGGACCGCTCCGCCGCGGAGCGCTTGGGGCCTAAGCATCCCCGCCCATCCCAGGAGCCCAGACTCCGGAGCGCCGGGCCTGAGCTTTCCGCAGAGGGGGCCCGCGGTGAAGGCCTGTCCTGCTCGCAGGTGGCGGGTGGCGGTGGCCCAGTGGGCATCATGCACGTGGAACTGGAAGAGACGCTGCTTGGAAGAGATTTCCCGTGCACATTCTACCCGTTTGAGACGTGTTTGAGTTCACAAACTCTCCCTTAAAGATGCAAATACTCCTTTCAATGGTTAAACGTATCAGCCTCTTACACCATAGTATAAATTATTTTCCTTGCATTTGACAGAACACCGTGCTAAGATCAACTACAGGCTTTGGGAATTTAAATAAAGGAAGAGGAGAGAGAAGGATGTATTGGAACAAAAGCACATATGGGGATGTGGGTGCTGAGGACAGCCAGCAGCGTTAAGGGGTCATCTTCCCTGGGGAGAGCTGAAGGAATGAGCAGAGGGAAGAGACACTCGGCTATCCAATGCCCCTGAGAGTTATCCGCGAGCGCCCCTTCCAGAACCTCAGGCCGCACCTTCAGTCCCTCAGGGAATGCATCCATTAGAGAATCGATCCTGCCACTCCTGTTTCTACCATTCCCTTACACTCCTGAAAAGGCGCCAACTTCAGCCCAACCCAAACTTTTCAGGGCTTTGATTCTAAAGGCAGTGGTCTTGACATTAAATATAGGAGGATGGTAATTTAAATAAAGCAAAACTTTGCCCCATTGTTTTATTTTATTTTTTATTTTTTTGAGACCGAGTCTCACTCTGTCATCCAGGCTAGAGTGCAGTGTTGTGATCTCAACTCACTGCAACCTCTGCCACCTGGGTTCATGCGATTCTCCTGCCTCAGCCTCCTGAGTAGCTGGGATTACAGGTACACACTACCAAGGGGTAATTTTTGTATTTTTAGTAGACGGGGTTTCACTGTGTTGGCTAGGCTGGTCTTGAACTCCTGACCTCAAGTGATCGGCCCACCTTCCCCTCCCAAGGTGCTGGGATTATAGTGCCACTACACTCAGCTGCCCTATTGTTTTAATTTGCTGGAGGTTTTTGGGTTTGGGGGGAATATTTTTTAAGGGAGGTATTATATTTACTTACTTATGAGACAGAGTCTCACTCTGTCACCCAGGCTGGAGTGCAGTGGCAATCTTAGCTCACTGCAACCTCCACCTCCTGGGTTCAAGCAATTCTCCTGCCTCAGCCTCCCAAGCAGCTTGGATTACAGGCACCCACCACTATGCCTGGCTAAATTTTGTATTTTTAGTAGAGACAGGGGTTTCGCCAGGTTGGTGAGATTGTTTTCGAACTCCTAACCTAAATCGATCTGCTTGCATCAGCCTCCAGGGCCTGCCTCAAAGATGGAAAATGCTAGAAGGGCCTCATCCATCTCACTCACAGTGGCTTCCCCAGTACCTGGCACCTAGTAACTACTCAAAAAATAGTCATTGAATGAATGGAAGTCTCCCTAAGAAGAAACCGTTCTTTCTCTCGTTCTTTCCTTTTCTTTTTCTTTCCTTCTTACATTCTATTTTTTTAGAGATGGGGTTTCACCATATTGGCCAGGCTGGTCTCAAACTCCTGACCTTGTGATCTGCCCGCCTCAGCCTCCCAAAGTACTAGAATTACAGGCGTGAGCCACCGCACCCAGGGTACTTTATAAAGAGGCATTGGCTGTCCCTGAAGGGACCAATGGCCTCATTTCCTGATGCCGAGAATGTCCTGACCCCCAGGATGATGAAAATAACCACCCTCAGAGTGAAAAGGATGGGATTATGGGGGAGGTGTGTTCACTTTCCAAGCTCTACATTTTGTATTGATGTAACCTGGATGACTGGCATGCTTCACTTTTATAATCAAACAATACAGGAAATCTATTGTTCAAACACACTCAACTCAGGACCTCAGATGGCTGCATGGGTGTCTTGCCCCTGTGGCTTGTCCTAAAAAGGAAGACAGAATCATGGACTTAGGATAAAGCTTGGAGGACATCCTGACCCCCCAATCTCCACCCAGCATCTGCCTAGATGGGATACCTCTTTGCTGAGGGCACCTTTTTGTTTGTGTGGTTCAAGACTAGAGGTGATGGCTGCGAATGAATTGTTATTGGATAAACAAGAATGGTTTGACCCCTCCTGGGAATGGGGTGGCTCCTGAATCCAGCAAACAATAGATCAGAGCAGAACTCTGTGTCCTGGGGGAAAACAGAAGTGGGAGAGAGATCATTAGTTCCCCTGGTGCTGGGCACCAAGAGAGCCCTGTTTGGGACCTGAAAGCAGAGCCTGAGACAAGGCCTGCATGCAGGTGGTTTAACTGGGCAAGTGATTCCAAGGAAACAGAGTAGGGGCCTGGGAAGCTCAAAACAGAGAAGGTGCCAGGTGCGGTGGCTCATGCTTGTAATCCCAGCACTTTGGGAGGCTAAGGGGAGCAGATTACGAGGTCAGGAGTTCGAGATCAGCCTAACCAACATGGTGACACCCTGTCTCTACTAAAAATACAAACAAAAGCCGGGCGTGGTGGCACACACCTGTAATCCCAGCTACTCAGGAAGCTAAGGCAGGAGAATCGCTTGAACCCGGGAAGTAGAAATCGCAGTGAGCCGAGATCGTGCCACTGCACTTCAGCCTGGGCGACAGAGTAAGACTCCCCCCACCAAAAAAAAAAAAAACAGAGAAGGTAAATATGAGGGTTTGTGACAGAGCTGGGGGGCCTTGATCCTGCTGGGACCCTCTGAGGAGCCTTGCAGAAGCCACCTCAGAGCTTTCCACTGGTGTTCGTCCTCCTGTTGGTTAAGAGTCACCAGTCGGGGTGTTCTCTCGCTGGTTCTTCCAGGTTTGTGCAAGGGAGGCTAAGCAGTGAGCGCCTGGGCAGGAAACGAGGGATCCTCAGTGCAGATGCCTGGCAAGTCCTGCTGGGGTGTGCCTGCAGCAGGAACTGTAGTAGAGAACGGGGCGGGGGGGATGTGGCACGTGACACTCAAGCATCCTGTGCAGGCTCAAACCCCTCATCCACTCTGCTGGCTCAGAGGCTCGGCAGTTTGGATTCGGTCACCTGGAAGAGAGGCGTGCGGTACGTAGGGGAAGCTGGCTGTTTGGAATCAGAGAGCTCAGCTTTGAGCATGGCCTTGATGAGCGCACAGGACCTTGGACCAATTACGCAGCCTCCCAAGCCTGTGTCCCTGTGGTGGTTAGCCATAGCACTAACCCCTAGTCAGGATCCTTGTCAGGAAGGAGGAGATTCCCGGGTACTAAAGTAGTGGGCAGATCTCAATGGAACAAATCAACTGGAGTTGCGGTCAACTCCGACAGCTGAGCAGCCCTAAGCACTTCTGCCCTCGCGTGGCCTGCACAGCTGGGCTGGCTGCCTGCCCCCCAGGCCTCTCCATGGCTGCCTCGGGGTCCCTCAGCTTCAGCACAGTCTTTCTCTGACAGCATCGACAGCACCGGCCCGTCTGCCCCTGTGTCCTCACTTCTTTGTCTCTGTCCCTCTCTCTCCCTTCTTCTGTCCCGCCTTAGAGTCTCCCTGATTCTCGCGGGGTCACTCACTGGGCCACTGTGGATGGGTGTAGAGTTTGTGTGAATGTCAGGACTGTGTGATTGTGAGAAGGGGTGTGAGGGGTGTGTGTGGGTGTGAGTGGGGGTGTGAGTATGTGTGTATGGGTGTGAGTGGATGTGAATGCGCATGTGAAAATGTACATTCACATTTCCATGTGAGATGTGCGATTGTGAGAACATACTTTCTAATGTGTGTGAGTGGACGTGTGAGGACGTGTGAGAATGTACTTTCATGTTTGTGTGTGGGAGTTGGGTGACTGTGTGTGAGAATGTACCTTCACGTTTGTGTGTGTGGGTGTGTAATTGTGTGTGTGAAAAAGTATGTTCGTGTGTGAGTGGGTGTGTGAGAATGTACCTTCATGTTTATGCGTGAGTGGGTGTGTGAACATGACTGTGTGTGAGAACGTACCTTCACGTTTGTGTGTGATTGAGTGGGTGTGTGTGATTGTGTGTGAGAACGTACCTTCACGTCTGTATGTGAGGGTGTGTGTGATTGTGAGTGTGTGAGAACGTACCTTCACGTTTGTATGATTGTGTGTGAGAATGTACCTTCACGTTTGTATGTGAGTGGGTGTGTGATTGTGAGCGTGTGAGAATGTACCTTCAACGTTTGTGTGTATGATTGTGTATGAATGTACCTTCACGTTTGTGAGTGGGTGTTTGTGTGATTGTGAGTGTGTGAGAACGAACCTTCAGGTTTGTGTGTGTTTTGTGTGTATGATTGTGTGAGAATTAACCTTCACGTTTGTGTGTGTGTGCGCGTGCACACGTGTGCCTGGCACTTGCCTCATCCGTCCTGCTGGGTGCCGCCTCACCTCTTCCTCCCCTCTCCTTGCTCGATGCCATCCCCGCAGGACTCTGCTGGCTGCTCTTGGGCACTGTTTCTAGGCCCTGGCACAGGCAGAGGGCAGCGGGCCGAGGATGCGCAGTGAAGACATCCAGGCCTGGGCTGTGCCGGGGCTGGGCGTGGCTCCGGGGCTGGGCGTGGCTCCGGGGCTGTGCCCCTCGCAGGTGTGAGCGTCTCCTCGGGAGCAAGGACCAGGGTGCCTGGTTCTGCCTGCCGAGTCTTTGAAACAGAGTGGTTATTCCATAACCTGTCATTGAAATAACATCATCTAAACACTAGCCACAGTGCCAGTGACACCCATGGGCCCAATCCCCAGACAGCGGTAGCAGCTCCCTATCTGCGCCCGCCCTCCAGGCACTGTGCGAGGCCTTCTTTGGTTTCCGAGGTGGGGACTGCCGGCGTCCCTGTTTTACAGGTGGGGAAGCGGGAGCGCAGAGACAGGAGGTAACTTGCTCTGGCCCCGGCTAGGAAGGGGCGGAGGCCCAGGCCTTAGCCACCCAACAGCCCGGAAGCTTCCTTTGGTTGTCACTGCTTCACTGTAGCCAAGGGCGCCCTAGACCTCAGGGCCTCAGCGAATCCTGGAGAAACGGTTCCCTGATGGCAGCTGAAAGAGACTCCAAACACCATTCTGCTCCAGCCCAGGTGGAGACATTGAGGCCTGAGAGGTTAAATTTGGGAAGAGAAGGACACGTGCCCACGGAGCGTGACACGGCGTGTGAATGCTGAGTAATCCCGAGGCCTCCGCGGTAAATCACGTTTCCAAAAGCGCCCAGGCCGGCCCCTCCGGGAAGAGGCACCATCGAAATGTGTGCTAAGGAGCCTCCCTGCGGCCTGCAGGGGATAAGAGAGCAGGAAGCTTTCAGATCAAGAGTGGCTAGAAAAGGCCCAGGCTGGGGACAGGCGCCGTGTCTCACACCTGTAATCCCAGCACTTTGGGAGGCCGAGGCTGGCGGATCGCGAGGTCAAGAGATAGAGACCACCCTGGCCAACACGGTGAAACCTAGTCTCTACTAAAAAATACAAAAATTAGCTGGGTGCAGTAATTACAGGGCGGGCACCTGTAATCCCAGCTACTCGGGAGGCGAGGCAGGAGAACTGCTTGAACCTGGGAGGCAGAGGTTGCAGTGAGCCGAGACTTCGCCACTGCACGGTGACAGAGCAAGACTCTGTCTCAAAAAAAAAAAAAAAAAAAAAAAAAGGCCCAGGTTGGGAGGAGACAAAGGGCCTCACCCCATGGTCTCCCTCATGGGTGGAAAGTCACCAGTACCCATAAGAGCAAGGCTAAGAGAGCCTGGGGAGCTGGCATAGCTTCTCCAGTCTTAAAGACGCATGTGATTAGATTGGGCTCACAGGGATACTCCAGGAGAATCTCTCCATCTTGAGGTCTTTCACTTAATCACGTTTGCAAAGTCACTTTTGCCGTGTAAGGCATCATAGTCACGGTTTCTGGGGGTTAGGATGATGACATTTTGCGTGGACATTATTCTGCCTATTACACAGGCTCCTAATGTGATATAGATCCTGGTAGTACTGACTCGAGGAAAGACTCATCTTAATTCCGCCCATTAAAACTTCCCCTAACGTTTTTAATCTGGATGCTGTAATACATGGGCCATCACCTGTTAAATCGAAAAAGAGGAAATTATCTTAAAGGTCTGTGAAATGGTGATTTTTGAGTAGAAAGAGACCCTAGAAATCTTTTTTTTTTTTTTTTAAGATGAAGTCTCACTCTTGTCACCCAGGCTGGAATGCAATGGTGCAATCTCCGCTCATTGCAACCTCCACCTCCTGAGTTCAAGTGATTCTCCTGCCTCAGCCTCCTGAGTCGTTGGGATTACAGGCATGCGCCACCAAGCCTGGCTAATTTTTGTATTTTTAGTAGAGTTGGGGTTTCACCATGTTAGCCAGGCTGCTCTTGAACTCCTAACCTCACGTGATATGCCCACCTCGACCTCCCAAAGTGCTGGGATTACAGCTGTGAGCCAATGCGCTGGCCACCCTAGAAATCTTTTAATGCAAGAGAACGCTATAGAAAGAACTCCCACCTGTGGTTCCTTGCCACCCTCACCCCTTCCAAGTTATGCTCAGCTGCAACAGGACAGATCTCTTGTTCCAGGAAGGCTGGCTGGGAACAAGGGGCCATCTGGAGCCGGCAGCTGAATGGATGCCTGAGGTTCATGGATTCTTTCTAAGACTTTTCCAAGCTCCCTTTCTGCTGCCACTGACAGTCAGAAACACAGTTCAGATTGTCTGACTTCCCAACTCTTTAGCATGCAGGCTTTTCCTTGGTTAGGCCCCAGCCTGTTTACTGTCTCATATAATCTATACGACAGTCATATGAGGTAAGTACAATTGCCATGTCCATTTTACAGATGAAAAAACTGAGATTGGGTTCATAATGTGCCCAGGGTTCCATAGCTGGTAAAGCACTGCCCACGTTTACACCCACACCTCTGACTCCAGGGCCCGACACTTAGACACTGTGGCCTGCTCGACATCCCGGGTCACTGCTAGAGGAATGGGGAGGGGAGCTCCTGGCTTCTCCTCTTCTTGGGTGGGGACCAACTTAGCTGTGGACCAGAAGGGGTGGGCCATGGGAAAGGCAAAGCAGGAGGAGTTAGCAGTACTGGAGGGGAGGCAGGCCCTCTATCTTAAGGGCCTCTGTCTGTTCAAATCCAGAGGCATCCTCTCCACCCGGGGAGGCAGGAAAGCAGCCCAGTTAGAGAGATGGAGCCCTGGAGGTAGATCTGCAATAGAGCAGCACCCGACCCTGGCCCAGGAGAGGTCTACAGCCTGGCCGGAAGGGCTCAGGCCAGCTCAATTAACCTACTGCTGACCCATTTTCATATCTTAAAATTAGAAAAAAGAGTACAAGCTCTGGCTATTGTATTTATCAAGTCAGAGCAGAGTGAGGCCAATGTTTGTGGAAACTGAGGTTTCTCTGCTCACCTTGGTCATTTAGGGCACCCTCCCCTTGTTCCCTGGTCAGTGTCCAGGTCTCCCCAGTTCTTGCTTTCTTCCTTCTCTCCCTTCTCAAAACACTGTGTTGGACCAGAGCCCAGAGAGTGCCCCACATGGAGGTGACAATAATTTGAATTTTAAGGCTGAGGTCTTGGGACAATCATTAATTGCGTTTCTTCATCCTGAGCCACTTAGGAAGTAGATCCAGAAATGAGGCAGTTGGGGGCGCAACAGATCAGTTTCAGATGGATGAAAGTTGAGCTGGAGGCTGTGTGGCCACAGCCTGGGATAATGCTTCACTCTGGACTTGAACCCCTCACCCCATCACAGGCATGTGGGTTGCCACAGGCCTCCCTGGAGAGGTGGAGCCTGCCCTGGGGAATACAGAATGGTAGGAAGGGGCTAGATCACAGGAGGCCTTGAATCTCTAACTAAAACATCCAAATTTGGGCTTTGTGTTTTATAGTTGTTGAGGATTCTTTTGAGCGGATGACATGTCCTGACCAGCTACATTTTTTCAGAGGATTGATTTGGAATAAAAGATGGTCTGAAAAAGAAAGACTGTCAAGAGAAAACTGGGCTGGGCGCAGTGGCTCATGCCTGTAATCCCAGCACTTTGGGAGGCCAAGGCGGGTGGATCACCTGAGGTCAGGAGTTCAACACCAGCCTGGCCAACATGGAGAAACCTTGTCTCTACTAAAAATACAAAAATTAGCAGGTGTGGTGGCATGTACTTGTAATTCCAGTTACTTGGGAGGCTGAGGCAGGAGAATCGATCGAACCTGGGAATCGGAGGTTGCAGTGAGCCGAGATGGCACCACTGCACTCCAGCCTGGGTGACAGAGTAAGACTCTATCACAAAAAAAGAAAGGAAAGGAAAGGAAAGGAAAAAGGAAAGGAAAAGAAAAAGAAAAAGAAAGCAGGTGAGAAGATGCAAACTAATCACTCCTGGAAGACAGTGGTACAAATCTAAGTAATGCTCTCTAGTATTCTTTCTACAAGGGTCTCAGGCCTCTCATGAAATCTCAGGCTGACACTCAAACTAGATACATTCAGGTTTTGGGTTGAGCATATCCATGAGTGTTGGCAGATAGTGGTGTTTGTAACTATTAAATAATTCGTGCTGACATTGTCTTCCCTCTTATGTTCTTTGAAAAAGATGCTGTTTGCTGCACAGGCAGTGGCAAAAATAAGTTAGCCACCTGCTTTGCCACCCTTTCCAATCTTGCTGAGTCCCAAGGGGGATGCCAGGCACTGCTGGGCACCTTTCTGAAAGCGTTCCTTCAGTAGAATATGTGCTAAGCTTTTTTCAAAACTAGGCCTTAAAAAAAAGTTACACCTTTTAATTTTCATTTTAAAAATTTCTTTTTCACTCCATTAAAATTCATCTCCATGAAATGGGTTGAGAGTGATTTGAGCAATTCTGTCTGTCACCCATTCTAAGATACTGCTGGCGCCACGTGCAGCCATCCCCTGCTGAATGGGAAGCAAGTGGCAGAGCCGGGTGTGCACCCAGAACCCCAGCATTGGGGTCTCCTGTCAAGCGGCCCCCAGTCTCTGTTCATTCGCAGCCCCCCCACCCTCAGTCCATGCTACCTGCCAGTTTTACATCTGTTTGGACAGGAAGGCTTACAACCCTGCAGTGCTATTTTTAGGAAGCGCTCGCATTGAGTCAGCCTTTCTGCTGGCTTCACGCCCTCTGCTCGCTGGTTCTCGGTCTGTCTGCTTTTTTAGCAGGAGCCCCGGGCTCACATCCTCAGACAGTGAGCACGTCGCCTCTCTTTTCCCTGCCCATCTCAGCTTTGGTCTGCACCCCCATCTTTATCACCTTCCTAGAACAGGGGCAGGCTTTTAGGGGTCCATATTTTCTTCCTTCTCTCATTAAAAGCCTCCCCACAAGTCATGCACATTAACATGGATAGAGCTGGAGCCCTTCCTCTTGTTTACAATGTTGCATTAATGTAGCTATAACTGGGAATCGGTTTTTTTTTTTTTAAATCAAGTCTACATTCAAACATGCTTTTAAACTAAAAATAACTGAATTTAAATAACTTTAGAGAGAATGCTATAAAGAAGGATTTAAATGTTAGCTGTAAATTGATACTCTTCATCATTTGTAATCCCAGAATATAGCCAAGTGACTGGTATAGAAAAGGTGCTTAAATGCTTGATGGAGGAAGGAATAAACGAATAAATTCTAAAATGTTAATAGCTTGGTGATTTATCCCTCTCAAGGTGAAACTTGTAATTTAACACTCAGAACTTTTCTTTAATAAATTGCAAATAGTATTCAGGCATCTGCCAGGGGTGGCACCAGAAATGTTCCAGGCAACTGAGTTTTATTACAGTTGTTGGGATGATTTGTCTTAAGTTACCCCATACTCAATTTAAAATGGCTTAACCAGTAGAGAAAATGTATTACCTCTAAAACAAGCGGTTTTTGGATAGGACAGGTTTAAGGTTAGTTATTCTAGTAGCTCGGTAATGACTTTAAGGTCTGTGCTCTTTCTACTTCTTCCCAGCTGCCTCGAGGGTAGCAGCTTTGCTGTCACAGGCTCCCGCTCCTCATGGTTGCAAGGTGGCTGCCACAACTCCAGCATCACATGCAGGCATGACAGTGTTCAACACAGGAAGAACAGTTTCTTCCCATGCCTCTCTTTCAGGACTTCAGACTATTTTACCAGAAGCTCCCCAGAAAAATGTCCCTTATATCTTTCTTTTTCTGAGATGGAGTCTTGCTCTGTTGCCCAGGCTGGAGTGCAGTGGCATGATCTTGGCTCACCACAACCTTCACCTCCCGGGTTCAAGGGATTCTCCTGCCTCAGCAGTCCCAGTAGCTGGGACTATAGGCGTGCACCACCATGCCCAGCTAATTTTTGTATTTTTAGTGGAGACGGGGTTTCACTATGTTGGCCAGGCTGGTCTCAAACTCCTGACCTCCTGATCCAGTCTGCCTTGGCCTCCCAAAGTGCTGGGATTATAGGCGTGAGCCACCGTGCCAGCCTTTTTTTTTTTTTTTTTTTTTTTTTTTTTTTGAGACAGGGTCTCATTCTGTCATCCAGGCTGAAGTGCAGTGGTGTGATCTCAGCTGACTGCAGCCTTGACCTCCTGGGCTTAAGTGCTCCCGACCTCCCACCTCAGCCACCCTTTGTAGCTGGAACTACAGGCATGTGCCACCACACCTAGTTCCCTTATATCTTTTTGGCCAGTGTAGGGTCACATGCCCACTTGCAAACTAATCACTGGCAAAAGAACTGGTACCACTGTGGACAATTTCAATCATTCATGATTTACAATTGAGCCATATAGCAGAGGTAGAGACACCTGAACACATTAGGACCCTTCCAGCAAGGAAAAAGGGAGGAAGAACTATTGGACGGGCCATCTATGGTGCTGGCTCTGGCGCCCCTCAAAGGCCCGGTCTGATTCCCAACAAAGCCAACTCTAGTCATTTTCCTAGGAGATTCTATAAACCAGGGAAACACTTAAACACATTTCACTGAGAAAGCTGCACCAAGATTTGATCAGCTAATGATAACTACATTTAGGTGCTAAAGGTACCCCCACTTTTCTAGCTTCCTCTCGGGGAGACCCCTGTTTTCAACATTCAGTTGTATTCTGTGACTTTTTTCATTTGGCTGGGAATTATGTGGTTGAGGGATCTACAGTCTATTTCACAGTTCAGCAACAGAAGTCATTCATTCATTCATTCATGTATCAAATATTTATTTATTATTTATTTATTTACTTATTTATTTATTGAGACGGAGTTTTGCTCTTGTTGCCCAGGCTGGAGTGCAATGGCGCAATCTCAGCTCACCACAACCTCTGCCTTCCTGGTTCAAGAGATTCTCCTGTCTCAGCCTCCTAAGTAGCTGGGACTACAGGCATGTACCACCACGCCTGGCTAATTTTGTATTTTTAGTACAGATGGGGTTTCTCCATGTTGACCAGGCTGGTCTTGAACTCCTGACCTCAGGTGATCTGCCTGCCTCGGCCTCCCAAAGTGCTAGGATTATAGGCGTGAGGCATCGTGCCCGGCCAAGGATGTGCATTTCTAACAAGCTCCCAGGTGATGGTGAGGCCACTTTGAAAATCACTGTCCTGCACATTTCCTCCGTTCCTGAACATCTGCTGTTCTTTGCAAATGGTAGGTGCTCAATAAGTCCTTGTTGCAATGAATCCTACACTTTCTAAAATGAAGCTTCCGTCTTAGGGCTACAAAGACTATCCAAGACTTAATACCAACTAATAATGCTGATTGCAGGCTGCTGGTGAGCTGTCAGGCTTTCCTGCCTACAACTTCAAATCATGATATCAATTAATTAGATATCAGTCAAATCCATCCCAACAAATACACTTTACAAAACTCCAAACCTTGTTCCATTAAACAGTCCTTGGCAATATGGTAGAGATACTCTCTGGTGCAAGACTGAGGAGCTTTGAGGCATTGGTTAACTTCATCAGGTCTACAAGGAAAATTATAAGCGGTGAGTGGCCTTTATGCCTCTGATAGTGAAAAATGGTGTGGTTTTGTCTTTAACAGCAATATATATATATTATATATATATATATATTTTTTTTTTTTTTGAGGTGGAGTCTCACTCTTGTCACCCAGGCTGGAGGGCAATGGCATGATCTCAGCTCACTGCAACCTCCACCTCCCGGGTTCAAGCAATCCTCCTACCTTAGCCTCTTGAGTAGCTGGGTTTACGGGTGCCCACCACCACACCTGGCTAATTTTTATATTTTTAGTAGAGATGGGGTTTCATCATGTTGGCCAGGCTGGTCTCAAACTCTTGACCTGAGGTGATCTGCCCACCTTGGCCTCCCAAAGTGCTGGGATTACAGGCATGAGCCACCACACCCAGCCTAACAGCAATATTTTAAAACAATCATCAGTTAACATACTTAGTGCCTCCTCAAGTGCCCTGTGAGGAATCCTAAGAGAGAGGAGGCCAAGAGACATCATCCCCCCAAGCGCTAAGAATGTAGTTGAGGGGATGAGATCAGAGGGGAGGGTTCCTGAGGGCTGGGAGGAAAGCTTGGCTGCCGGAGGCTGCATTAGAGCCCAGCCCACTTCCCCCCTTTCCTGGAGTCAACAAAGTGCCAAGCTGGAGTTTGATGTCACAGCTTGTGAGATCTTATTGGTCGGTGGTGTTATTTCTCTTCAACATGAAATCAACCACAGTGAGTATTTATACCATGGGAATCAAGCAAAAGCTACAAATCAGGGTTTCCCCAACCCCCTCCCCAGGGAGCCAGTTTGCCAGCAGAACAGTCAGTCCTCAGTCCTAGTAGAAAACTTGAATACAGCTTGGAAGGTTATAGTTGCAGTTTTCAAGGGGAGCCTGACATGAAATTGGGTCTGATGTGGCACCAGAGCCTCAGAGTGGTAATGGCTGGAAGAGAGGCCTGAGGGGACAGGCCTCATGGCTGGGATGGGGAAAGTGGCCCAGTTACCAATGCTCTAGGAAGCGGGGGGCAAAGCAGGGGAGGCCTAGTGCCAGCCTGGACAACTAGGAGGGCCAGTGCTCATACCTTCAGCCTGGAGGCCATGGAGGGACCAATGACATCAGTGGGAGATTGACCAGTAGGACCAGCTACCGGGCAGCCAAGGCGGTGAGGGTAGGGCATGGCAAGTGGACAGAAAACGGTTCTCCTGGCAGGATGAGAGCTGAGAAGCTTGTTGGAAATGCACATCCCTGGCTGGGTGCGGTGGCTCATGCCTGTAATCCCAGCACTTTGGGAGGTCGAGGGAAGCAAATCACCTGACGTCAGGAGTTCGAGACCAGCCTGGCCAACATGGTAAAACCCCATCTCTACTAAAAAATACAAAAATTAGCTGGGCGTGGTGGTGCGTGCCTGCCATCCCAGCTACTCGGAAGGCTGGGGCAGGAGAATCACTTGAACCCAGGAGGCAGAAGTTGCAGTGAGCTGAGATTGCCCTACTGCACTCCAGCCTGGGCAACACAGTGAGACTATCTCTCTGTCTCAAAAAAAAAAAAAAAAGAGGGCAAATTTGGAAAGCAACTCCTTTTCCTCAAACTCCAACTTTATGAAGCTTTCTGTTGGAATAATATTCACATTCCTATCATTTATTGAGCACTTACTACAGACCAAGTACTTCCTAAGCAGTGAAAAAGCATTGTATTTGAATCTCACAATAACCCCTTAGGATAAATATTTTATCCCTATACTCTGGGTAAGGAAAAGTGCTTAGTTTTAGCTCTTTTAGGTAAATTTTCTAAGACTACTATACTGCTTGCATTACGGCATGGTGTTCACCCCCACCTCAACTTTAGATCTCCCCTGGGAAGAAAAAGAGGAGCAGAAATGTAAGGGGGAGATGATCTTGCATTTACTGAGTTTCAATCTTGAGTTATTGTGTTTAAAACCAGAAGTGACTAACTTACCTTAAGAGGCAAATTTTAAGTTTTCCCATCCTTGGTGAAAATGTGAGCGTGGGAGCTAAGATAACTTCTGTTTCATAAAAGAATGTCTTTGAACATCAGAGTCTTATGGACTTGCTACTGAAAAAAAGTGTTTTTTTGCTTCTCCCAACCCCATCAAAATCAAGTCAGGGTTAGCTCTTTTCCAGGAATCATTTTTCTTTTTTCTTTTTTTTTTTTTTTTCCTGAGTTGGGGTCTCACTCTGTCACCCAGGCTAGAGTGCAGTGGCACAATCATGCCTCACTACAGCCTCAAACTCCTGGGCTCAAGGGATCAACCCTCCTTAGCCACCCCAGTAGCTGGGATTACAGGTCCAAACCACTAGACCACCACAAACAGCCAATTTTTAAAATTTTTATTTTTTAACTTTTTATAAAGACAGGGTCTTTATGTTGCCCAGGCTGGTTTCAAACTCCTGGCCTCAAGTGATCCTCCCACCTCAGCCTCCCAAAGTGCTGAGACTACAGGTGTGAGCCGCCACACTCGTACTACTAAAAATTTCAAACCTTTGTAAAATGAGATGCCATAATCACTATTTCATGTAGTAAGAATTTAAGGTCTTTCCTTAATTAAAAAAAAAGCAGGCTTACCCAGGCATGGTGGTGCACACCTGTAGCCCTGTTCCTTAGGAGGCTGAGGCAGGTGGATCGCTTGAGCCCAGAAATTTGAGACCAGCCTGGGCATCACGGCCAAAACCTGTCTCTAAAAAATATATACAAAAGTTAGCTGGGTGTGGTGGTATGTGCCTGTAGTCTTGGGAGGCTGAGATGGGAGGATCACTTGAGTCTGGAAAGCGGAGGCTGCAGTGAGCCAAGACTGCACCACTGCATTCCAGCCTGAGTGACAGAGTGAGACTCTGTCTCAAAAAAAAATCCATATCTATCTCTGTATACAGTTGTTTTAAAAAAATGAGTTCAGGGCCGGGCGCGGTGGCTCAAGCCTGTAATCCCAGCACTTTGGGAGGCCGAGGCGGGTGGATCACGAGGTCAAGAGATCGAGACCATCCTGGTCAACACGGTGAAACCCCATCTCTACTAAAAATACAAAAGATTAGCTGGGCATGGTGGCGCGTGCTTGTAATCCCAGCTACTCAGGGGGCTGAGGCAGGAGAATTGCCTGAACCCAGGAGGCAGAGGTTGCGGTGAGCCGAGATCGCGCCATTGCACTCCAGCCTGGGTAACAAGAGCGAAACTCCGTCCCAAAACAAACAAACAAACAAACAAACAAAAAATACCTAGGAATACAACTAACAAAGGAGGTAAAGGACCTTTTCAATGAGAACTACATCTCCTATCTCTTTACTGGCAGAACTGGTTGCTGCTAGATTCCAGATCTTCTGACTTATCCCTAGTTCATTGCTGTGCATAATGCATTTGGCTATTCTTATTGTAATTTGCTTTTCATTTTTTAGAGTTCTTAATTCTTCTTGGTAATTTTTAATCTGCTGTTCCTCAATCTTCTGATGAAAGTGGTAGCACAAGTATTACTATGATTATTCACTTACAATTGAAAGTTAAGTGATATGCCTCATCAAGGTTAGATAACTGAGTTACTACTAGAGTCGAAATCAGTATTAGAAGTGAAATGTCCTGACTTTTGGTTTAATCCTGTTTCCATTATGTAACAAAGGCTTTTGGTCAAGACAATCAGATCTCACAGATTTAATTTATGAAGCAAAATGAAAAAGGTTAAAAAGAGAAATGGAACTTAAATATAACTTGTTTGTTTAATTTTTTTATATTATTAAATTAACATATATAAGATTTACTTGGGGAAAAATTATCCTAAGAAATAATTGTTAAATGTTAAAGTTGCTTTAAGAATAAACTTACAATATTATCAGTCTATTCATATTATTCTTTAAAATCTGGGATCTGTTAATTCACAAATGCTCTAAAATTTTAATATTATAGAAACCAATTTTGAGGTAATAACTTTTTGTTACCTTTTTAACAATTCATTTTATTTTAGAGGTGAGGGGCCACTGAAAACTTCCCAGGATTTAATTCATCAACTAGAGGTATGCCTTGTTTCCATTGCATGCTAGTACTTTAATTTCAGGCTAAAAGTGCGTAATAACTGTTTTCTAGATGATTTATTAGACCATGTGTATATACTTACATCTGTACATACCTGTGTGCTGCAAAGAACAGTAGAAAAGTAGAAAGGTAGACGGCTTGCAGTGACATTTTGCAAAATTTTCCTGATCTCATTGGAAACTTAAATATTATGAACATAAAGTAGAATGGGCTTTATTGATAGTCAATAGATGCAATAATTGCATCTATCTAATAATCTAAACATTGCATTTATGTTTACATAAGTAGATGAAAATATCCTGCAAGCAGATACAAATCCAGAGTTCTAGAAAGACTTTGGCCTCTTCATTATCGAATTGGATAAAATATATTGATTACATGAGATAATACATGAGAAAGCCTCTGTTAAAAAGCTTAAGACTATTAGAGGGTATTAAGTACATGTTAGTTTCCTTCTTTCCTTCTGTATTTATGATGATTTAGGGCATTAATGGAGAGACAGATATGCTAACACCCACTCTTATGCCATGTGTCTTAACAGGACTTAACAGGACATAGGTCCATCTGTAGTTCTACTCCCTCTAGTTAGAGGCTTTAGATTGGCAGTGGGTTGCAAAATTCCTTTTATGTTTTCCCTGATCCCCATGTTAGCCTGTTTGTCTCTCTAGAACCAAGAGCATTCCTGTACGTAAATTTGAAATTTCTGTCACTTGATCACTCATATAGTTTCCTTTGACATTCCCATTACATTTAAGATTTGGAATCTCTATCACTTTATCACTCTTACATAGTTTTCTTTGGCATTCCCATACACATCCACTTGAAACTCTGCCGAAAAGGGATTTCAGCTTAAGAGGATGTTTATAAACATAATCAGAAGTATGATAGAAAACACGTCTTCTGGATTTTTCTGTAGACTATAAATGAGCTATTTCCCTTAAGATAGTTGAAATAAATTCTAGATTTTTTTTTTTTTTTTCAGTTTGGCCCAAGTCCATTCTGTTATACCACCCTGTAGGGGTGTTTTACTACAAAAGATCTACTACTTACCTTCTTTCTATGTGAGCTTAGTCATTAAACCAATGTCTATTGAATTGTCTCTAAACTGTGATTAACATAAAATGGCCTACTTCATTCAACAAGTATTTATTGAACTTATGGTATATGTCAGATCTGGGGGAAAAGAGCTCTGTGGAGAAAAGTGAACAAAGCAATGCTCCTGCCCCTACAGAACTTATGATGTAGCAGCAGAATATAGACAATAAAAATCTAAGTATTCCATGCACATATGTAAGTACTTGGAGATAAAATCATGTAGGACTAGAATACAGAGGTGATAGAGGGGTGATCAGAAAAGACTTCTCTAAGGAGGTAATGTTTAAGTAGAGATAGTAATGAAGTGAGAGAGTTGGATGGATAAATGAGGGAGAGGATTTTAGATGGCCAAAACAAGCGCAAAGCTCTGAGATACAGGGGTAGGGCTGGGTGTATCAGAAGAGTCAGGAGGCAGTTATAGATGGGAGTGAAGTGAGTCAGAAGGAAAGTGGTAAAATATGATGCTTCTGTAGGCCATGGGGAGAACTTTGACTTTTTTTTTCTCCTGCCAAGGATGACTGTAAACCTATTCAGGGTTTTGAGAAGTATGATCCAATTATGTTTTAAGTAAGGTTTTTGGCTTGAGCAGCAGAGTAAGTGGTAGTGCTGTTTACTGAGACAGGGAACACTGAGGGAGAACACCAGATTTAGAGGATGGAAATGGAGCATTTTGTTTTGTACAGGTTGAGTACAAAGGTCAGGTAGGATATACACTTGGCCCCCCCCCATCTGCAGGTTTTGCATCTGCAGAGTCAACCAACTACAGATGGAAAATATTCAAAAAAATATAAAACAGGCTGGGTGCAATGGTTCTCTCCTTGGGAGACCAAGCTGGGAGGATCACTTGAGTCCAGGAGTTCAAGACCAACCTGGGCAACATAGTGAGACCTTATCTCTACAAAAAATAAATTAAAAAAACCTAGCGGGGCATGGTGGCACACACTGTAGTTCTAGCTACTCGGGAGGCTGAGGCAGGAGGATCACTTGAGCCTGGGAGGCCAAGGCTGTAGTGAGCTGTGATCACAACACTTCACTCCACTCTGAGCAAGAGTGAGACCTTGTCTCAAAAAAAAAAAAAAAAAAAAAAAAAAAAAAAAAAAGGAAAAAGGAAGAAAACCAATAAAACATAAGAACAGTTAAAAAAAATACATTTTAACAGAGTATAACTACGATTTACTTAGCATTTATATTACCTTAGGTATTATAAATAGTTTAGAGATGAGATGATTTAAAGTATATGGGATGATGAGTGTAGGTTATATGCAAATACTACACTGTTTTATGTAAAGGACTTAAGCATCTCTAGATTTTGGTATCCTTGGAGAGGTCTTGTAACCAGTCTCCTGTGGATCCTGAGGGATGACTATATGAGACCAATGTCAGGATAGTTCAGGAGTGGAGACAGAGACTTGGTAGTTATCAGCTTTAAGGGAGTTTTAAAACCATCATACTCTATTGAGACAGACATGGATTTTGTCCCCAAGGGGTGTACAGGCTAGAAGGAAAGAGAAAATTTGCAGAATAGAAAGTGGTAACATGAAGTGATAAGGAACACATGGGGAAGTAAATCGTTTAGTTTGGTTGGAATCTAGATGTAAAGCTTACTGGTTTCCCTTTTAAAGGGAAGGTTGCAAAGTATGATTTGACCTTGAGATGACTTTATCCAATGATGGCAAGGTGTTAAGCCTTTTGAATAGAGGGTAAAAATTAACCATGGAATTATTGCCTCTTCCTTCTTAGTATTCTTTATTATGAAGACCTATTATTTTTATTCACAAATCACTTTCAGTTTTTTCCTGTGCTCTTCATTATTACTACTGCCACCTAAAGCTAAGTCTTCCTCCCTTTACTCCCTTGGTATCTCACTCTAAAATATTCTGCAAACCATTTTAACATAATATCCTAAATACTTCTATCTTACTTAGCCAACCTTATTTTTCACTGTTCTTCTTCATCAACCTGTTCATCTCACTAAATTATAGAATTCATGGTACATGGTGACTAGTGAAAATTAATCTGAAAAAACAGCAACAAACCTGAATTGGTTCTCTCAAATGTCTGGTTATGGAATATGTATGGGTGATGAATTTTGTCTTACCTAGATGGAAGTGGGAAAGTCCTAACCCTTTTGACCTCATGTTCCAAAACTCATCATCCTTTTATAATTGGGCATATTTGAGATGAGCTCTAGGTCCCTTGAGTAATCTAGACATAATTTGTGTGGCTGAATATCAGGTCTGTGTGACCCTCCAGAATAATTGGAGGTCTGGTGTAGAGAAGCCTCTCCAGGGATGGATTCTGCATCTGGTCTGTGAAAACTCCTTCTGAAAACAGTTAAACCCTTGTGTATTCCTGGTACAGTGAAAAGTTTAGGAGTTCCATGACAGACTTTTTATGGCTAGGCTTTATTTTAAAAATTCTATGTAAAAATTATTAGTATATTTCTTACCAACTATCCACAAAACATCAGTCTAAAATAGTGGTGTTTTCTCTTTCTACCAGGTTTTTGCTGCAGAGGGTTTAAAGCTTACTTCCAGTGTACAAGCTTTTTCAAAACAGGTAACATGTCCACCTGTCTGGTGCTGGTGGTGGTATTATGTACACCCACTTTGGGGGTATAATATCAAGGTATAAAGGTATTTAAGGTATTAAAGATGGAGTTTTGTTGTGGGCTGTTATAACTTGCTAAATTACATTTCAGCTGAAAGACGATGACAAGCTTATGCTTCTCCTGGAAATAAACAAGCTAATTCCTCTATGCCACCAGCTCCAGACAATAACTAAGTCTTCTTTGCAGAATAAAGTATTTCTTAAGGTAAAGTATTTTTAAAGGTAAACTTTCAGACATCTATCTTTATCAGGTTAGTGAAAGCCCCTCTTTCTTCAAATAAAGTGTTAATACCCACAGAAGGGCAATTTATTTCCTTTCTTCATGCCTTGTCTACAAGAATCATTTATTATCTACCATTGTAACTGACCCCAGGGAGTAGCAGATTCACCAAATCGTTTTTTGACATGATTAATTCCATAGCACTGAGCAGCTACCATTCAATTCTGAAGTCATTACCTGTCTAACTTGGACACAGGTGCCTCAAAGTCTGGTCTCCTATAATTTGTCTGAGAGAATATGGGCTTGTGCCCACAAAGCAGAGTACAAGGGACTGCAAAGGATGGGATTTAATTCCACTACTTGGGATGTTTTAAGAAGCCCTTAAACAGCATGCAGTAGAATGATTGATTTTCCACCCACTCTTTCTGCTTGGGTTCCGTGAGATAGTGACCCCTGCACCTGTGTCCTGGGGCTTTAAGTCAGCTCATGTGCCTAAATCCATATACCTTTCAAGATCCTTTAGATTTCCATATGGAGAAAATTTTATTATGTTAAAACTAAATAAATGATAAAGTTTTTAAAGTACTATTTTTAGAATATCATTTGCATGCTTTTTGTCACTGTAGGTTGACAAGTGTATTACAAAGACAAGATCCATGATGGCTCTCTTAGTTCAACTTCTTTCGCTTTGTTATAAACTGCTGAAGAAGGTGAGGTAGTTTTTCTATTTAGACTCACACTTTAAAAATTGGTTTAAAGGAAAATGCAAAAGAAAATAGTTACTACTTAATTTTGTAATTTTTTTTCAGAGTGAAACAAACTAATTGTCTTAACTCTTTCCAGCTTCAGATGGAAAATAACAGATGGGTCTCAGTTACAAATAAGGACACCATGGATGGTAAAACTTGAGAAGCTTTTAGGGTCAGATCTCTAGAACATCATGTGGTGAAGCTGACATTTTTAAAAAGCAAATGATCCTTTATCTTTTCAGAAACTCATCAGTTTTATAAAGAAAACAATAATGAAATTTTGCTTTATTTTCTGATCATGAAACTGATTGTGAAGCTTTTTGACAACTAATAAATGCCATGGTAATTGCTAGATTCTAATTGTAGTGTGATTTTAAAATTGCACTAGTGTTCTTTAAAAGTCAAACCAAATCAATATACCAACTGTCTCAAAGACAATTTAATCCAAAGACGGTATTTTGAATATGTGCTCACCTTTGGCATATTTTACCTTAACTGTTTTCTTTCTTTCTTTATCATCTGGAACACTAATTTCAGCAGAAAACATACATAGTCTGGGTGAATGATGGGTTTTCCTTAAACTCGTGGACTCTTGTTCAATCCCTCTATTCTCTGATGACCCTGTCCCCAGATCATCCATAAGAGAAGCAAATTTGTTACTTAAGTATTTTATACAGCAGGGGCGGGTCTGCTATGCTATATCCCTTGCCTACTCCCAAAAGCAAAGTAATGGAACCCCACAGAATCCTGGAACAACTCCTGGAGGATATGTGTTTTTGGTTCTAGTTCTAGCATAGCTGGCCAGCCTACCCTGAATATTAGCTAGAATTCTAAGCCTATCTTATAGACTTAAAAAATATTTTGAACTTTCTCAGTATTGATTGATGGCATGGAAGATAAAGACAGAATAAGGAAACCAAGAAGCTATTTAAATTCAGAATAATCATATATATATAATATATATATAAACTGTCCAGGA